>NC_141339.1:17326176-17601176 GCF_037954235.1 Aulostomus chinensis | reverse complement strand
CAGGGAGAGCAAGCCAGCTTGATGGGGGACTGGATGGCAGACTGGTTCATGGAAGGGGAGCGCAGGCCGGTGTAACAGTAGGGAATAAGGGGGGGGGGGCGATGCAGGCGGCGGTTGGGGCTCTGGTGGATCTGTGGAAACACAGAGACTGCGAGACACCAAGGCCAAACTACAAAGTGCAACAAGTAGTGGTAGTGACAGTTTCAAAAATGTGCAGGGAGGAGAGGAGGAGAGAGGGGGAGAGGAGAGGAGAGGAGGGAAGGGCTCCATGTAACCTGATGTGTCCCCCAGCAGTCTAAGCCTGTAGCAGCATAGCTATCAATGGTTCAGAGCTACCTGAACCAGTCCTAACTGAAGGCTCTGTCATAGAGGAAGGTCTTAAGCCTGGACTTAAACGTAGTTAAAGTGTCTGCCTCTCTGAATACTGTTGAGTGTGCTTGTATCATGTGCAGGTGTGAAACTACAATTCAGAGACACAGAGTGTTAACTGAACTGTAGCTGTTAATACATAATTTATATTTATATATATATATATATATATATATATATATATATTTATTGGCTTTTACAAACATTTAACAGTAATTTAAGAAGTAAAATCTTGTACTATTCCACAACAAATCCTCATAGTCCTTGAATGCATCAAGAACTCCCCAAATACCCAAGTAAGTAACAGCACAAAATACGACAAAAAAAGTACAACAGTTTTTAAATTTACATTTTCAAGGCCGATTTTTATGTCTCTGTAATGTAGTACTGGGTTAAAACTTTACTTACGACATATTTTCTGAGCCCTGCAGCTCAAAATATGTTTGATGCCCCCAAAAATATAGATTTGAATTATTCAGTCATCATCATAAACCTGCAATGACTATACACTCAGGAATATCTTTGGGCTTGTAATTACCATGCACAACTCTGCCACCATTCTCCTCAGTCAAATCCCATTGGACACAGGTATTTGATGTGCTCATATATCAACTGTGTGTGATAGCTACATACCTGCTCAGTGAATGATGCTAGTTATAATTAGGCCTCTCAATCAGTCATCCACAAGCTCAGAATACAAATGAATATCGAAGTACTTTAATGCCGTGCTTTAAACATTGAACATGTCACGATCCCTGTCTCGTGCTTCCTGTTTTATTTTGTAGTCATGTCCTGTCTTCCTGACCTCCCTCCCGTGATTACCTCATGTGTCGCACCTGGTTGATTGCACCACCTGTGTCTTGTTTTCCTCCTTGTATTTAACCCCTGTGTTTTTCGCTGTTCGTCTTGGTTCCATAAGTTTTTGTGACGTGCGTTAGCTTATGTCTGGTGTGCCTTCTTGTTTATGAGTTTCGTATTCTCCAGTCGTCATTCTCCAGTCAAGCCGCTATCAAGTGTCCCCCGTCTCTAACTCAAACCCTCTTGTGCACCTATCCACTGTCTGCGCCTGGGTCTCCTCCCCCCTCACCTCCCTTCATGTAACAACACATTTGAGAATATGGCTCTGTTCGTGTTTCTGCACGTTGTGACTTAAGCTAGTTGCACAAAAAAGCTCTGAATAGTTTGTAGAACTGCTTTTAATGTCCAAGAAACTAGCTTGGAGTTCTTAGTACAGAAATATAGACAGAGTTGAAAAGAAGAAGGTGGGAAAAGAGGTGAGGTAGAGAAAAATGGGATCTGTACCAACCGTTAATAACACACTGTAATGCTAGCTGTCAGCACACTAATCAACTGTTGTGGGTCAAGGTGATGTCATTAGTAGAGATAGACCAGGGCTAATAGCGATAATCGGTCTATCCCCAGCCATTAGTCACAGTGATGACGAATATCACAGCAGACCCAAATATCTTTTTATTTAATGTTAAACATTTCCATTCCTCTGTTCCAGTCTCGTTAAAAATCCCTTTTCACTTCATATCACGTCACAAGTGCAGAACTCCGCCAATTCTCGACTGAATCAGAATGCACCCGTGTCTGTTTTACTACTTGCAAACAACAGAGGGTGCTGTTGCTCCAAAATATTTCATGATGCGGCTTGAAGAGCAAATACTCAAATACATATGATAAGTTAAAATAGGTCCATCCATCCATTTTCTTATCCTGTTAAGGGTCACGGGGGGCTGGAGCCTATCCTAGCAGCCTTCGGGCGAGAGGCAGGGTTCACCCTGGACGGGTCGCCAGTCATATCATACATTGAAACAAAAGAAAATGTAACTTAAAAAAACTATTTGAACAATTAAATTTTTTTTTCTTTATTTAATCCCAAACATAGCCATCAAAAGGAGGATTTCTGCCCTGAAACTTCTATTGCTTTCAATTCATTCTGCCCACCTGCTGCCTCCTCCTTATTTAAAGTTCGGACTTACTTCTTTTGAGAAAGCAAACCTAGCCTAGCTGCTTCCTGCATGCTAAGCTCAGCTAATTATCTCCTGGCATTAACGTGATGTGTACCTCACAGGCGTGAGAGTGGTATCTATTTTATAATCTGGCGAGAAAGTAAATAAACGTGTTTTTTTCGGGTTTGACAAACAGCAAATCTTGATGCACCACCACTTTGTAAGCTGCAGAATAAAAGACATAAACACTAAAGGCTTTACAAAGTTGATGTCGCTACACAAAGCGTTTTCATGGCTCACTCAATACATTTTCATTTTATTGGGAAAAAAAAAAGTCAGCTAGCTTTCATACTGATTGCAGCTTTTGAATTAATGTGCATGACTGCTGTGTATGTAGACATGGATATAAGACAGACCCAGAGTGTGTCAGTTAAAGAGCTCTAAAGTTTGTCCCATTAAAGTTATGGTACACTCACCAAAATTAAAGGCATCAAACTGACTTCCAATCATTGAAGTACATCCTGCTACAGCCTGCATTTTATAACGGGGGTGTAAATTGAGACTCTGCAGCAGTAATGTGACTGATCATTTCGAAACATGAGCAACACTGATTTCTCTTCCTCCACACGCTAAACTGATAAAGTTACATCTCATGCAGATGCAGCGCCTACACATCTCTGTATTGCCCGTGCGCATATCAATTAGGAAAGACCCATTCAGTGGACCCGTGCTGGCATTCATCATAATTAAAGTGATATCAGTTCCTAATTTCACACGAAAATATAAAGCCACCAAATTAATTTAGATAATGCGGACAGGGAGAGAAATGATGCGCTCCGACATAAAGAGGCATGACGCAATGGTGCCTGAATAAGTAAAACTCCAGCTCTACTTATCTCACACTAACACCTTAAAGCCCCTTGAGTGACGAGACAAACAGAACGTCTGTTGCAAGCGACGGTATTGATAGGCACGCTTAAGCTCACTTACTGGCTCGCTAAAATCAGGACAAACCCTTAATAGCCTGCAAATATTAGGCAGAGCGATACAACTTTAAGGGAGTTTTCACAAGAAGCTCTCTTTGCTGGAGTCTGCGTATCATCTGTCTTCATTTTATGAACCAGACAGCCAGAAAGACACTCCAATTGTAGGGACATGAAGGAGAGAGACTTTGCAGATGGGGATGTTTGGGAGGGGGGTGTGGGTGGGGAGGGGGGTAAGGCAGCAGGAGGATGTGTCATTCACTCGAGTGATGCCGCACCATATCAAAGCTGAAACATCAGGAAGTTAATGAAAGTAAGACGCCGCCCTTTGATGCCGTATTTTCAGGCAAGCAGATGTTCTGCAGATGATACAGACTGGGTGTTGTACTGTAATTGTACACGCACTTTCCCCCGTCACAGTTTTCCACTAAAAGCCTGACACTTTCCCTCATCCTTCTTTGTCTACAGGTGTAAGTGCTGCAGCAGGACAGATCGAGGAGTCAGAAATGTAAGATCAAAGGTAAAGGAAAGCGACGCGGAAGATGAAAGAGGGCAATAAGGCAGGCGGACGGCGAGCTCCTTTGGTACTGCAGAGGCATTATCGTCTTTTGACTTCAGCGCCCAAGCCCTGATGGCCACTGTCAGACTTTTTTTTTTCTTTTTTTGAAAAACATCATTAAGAGTCCTACTTTTGCGACTAACAGCCAAAAGTGGGAGCAGAGCGTCTTCACTCCCTTGACAAACACGGTAACGTCTGAGTGGGATTAGAAACTAGAATTTCACTGCAGGTCAAGTTTTAGGATAAATGTGTCGGGACTCATTAGATCAGCTTTTTATCTTCAAAATGACGTCCCCTGTGAATGCCGGAATGTTGAACCAGACAACCACACTAAAGATTCAAAATGAATTTATATGATTTGGTTGAAACTATTCATCTTTCTTTTTTTTGGAGTTTCTTTTTCTTTTCTTTTTTTTTTTTTGTTGCTTAAAGCCATTTTTGCTTAATTCCCTGTTAAAGTAGAACCAAGAGTTCTTTTATTTTATAATCATTACACTCAGAAGGTTCCCAATGTGAGTCGGGTTGGAAAATACCTTTTTAAAAGTTGATTGAATCATTAAAGGAAAGTAATGAAATTGTCACTGCTGCGGAAACGAAAGAAGAATATCTCTGTTTCCTTTCCTGCTACACTTTTTAAGGGTGAGCCACTACGGCAACTTCAGTTTATTTGGAATACTTCTTAATCCATCATCGCTTTTTCAAAACAGATCCATCCAAGAATGACAGCGTGATCTAGAGGGTTTAATGGAGGCGTCTGTTTCTGGGGCTGGAGACAGGCTGGCAAAAAAGACCATAAATACGCTCCTAAATAATCAATTACAACTTTAAAACCTCACGACGTCTTCCTGGTTTTCAATTATGAATCCGGTATCCTGAGAAAATTTGGCCGCCGGTCAGAAAATCCAAATCTGAGAATCTCTTTGGGACTTTTCAAAGAAGTGTTAGCTGAGAAAAACAAAAGATGTGAACAATCTTGCTATCAGCTTGATCTTCTTGAACGGAGGCCCAGACAACAATGATTCATTCTCAATGGCGTAATTGGCAAACATCTGTTGCACCATTTGGATGTAATATACTGAGGCTACGTCCATACATCATCTTGTTATTTATAGCCCAGTGTGCAGTGCTGTTGACTGGATGCGAGAAACCATCACAGACAATGTTTTCACGAAAATATGATTTGGAAAAATGCCTGTCATAGCGTTTAGTTGACAATATGACATAAATTAGTTCCCAAAAAATCAAGTATTCTGGCTATTTGGAGTTTATTAATTCGCTCAAACATCAACAAATGATCTCTTTAGCCAAGTATGTAATTATTTTAGTGAATTTAATGTTTAAAAATCTGTCTGAGGTTGAAAACACCTCATTTTACACAGACAGAGTAGCCCAAAGCTCTAGGTGCTATTTGTGGCTTGAACATGGTGTCATAATTAATAAATACTTTAAAATAAAAAAAATTTAAATCCATTCACTTAGATGACAAACTGATGGGGACATTTCTTCTAGCTCGTATTCCCGAAATAAAAATTTAAAAAATTTAAAAAAAAAAAGGTAGCAGACTCCCATAAGTAATGATAATCATAACACAATACTTTATTGATCCATGCTGGGAAATTCTCTTTTAACTAAACCCCTCGCCACAGGCTATCCCACAGCCTCCAATGAAAGAATAAAGGAGAAGGAACATTTTATTCTTCCCTTATAAGGCCTTAGATGACACTAAGATGCTCAGTATTCATTCAAAGGCACTCGGCAGTGGTGAGTGCAGGAAGAAGAGGGAAATTCAGCTCTTTTGATTAGCTGTTTGGGTGCTTGTTTGAAGCAAAGCGAGACTGACATAGATTATTTTCTGCAGCCAACAGAGCACAATTTGGGCACTGCGTGAAGTGGCATTATGAGCAATACTGTATAGAAATGCTGTTTGTTCTCAGTGTAATTGCCAGGGTGTTTAATGTGATTGCAGCCATTTACTTTCAGGCTGCATACCAACGGGGTGGCTGTGTGTGTGTGTGTGTGTGTGTGAGTATGTGAGTGTTTTTTTTTGTTTTGAGATATAATTAAGATGCACTTTAGATTCATAAATTGCTGCAAGGTGAGACTTGTGCGTTGCTTCAGTAAGTTAGTCATGTAAACCCATCCCGTCTCTCGATTCATTTCCTTTTTCACCGAGAGAATGGCGCAGAACGCGATAATGATTTTATGCAAAAAGCCCCAGAATATAATTTCGGCTCTATCCATCTGAATTACAATGCTGTCATTATTATTCCAATGCTGGAATTATACACTCCATCAGTTGGAATAAGCAGTTTCTCCGATGAGCTGACTTTGTGTCTGCATATTGCCCGTGTGTGTGTGTGTGTGTGTGTGTGTGTGTGTGTGTGTGTGTGTGTGTGTGTGTGTGTGTGTGTGTGTGTGATATTTAAGAGGCAAAACACAGGCTTTTACTTGTACATGCACACTACATTAAAAGGTTAATTTTTCTGGCCTTCGGCATCGATCCAAGGTTACTGCCTGAGACAAAATGCAACTTCGTCACAAAATGAGTAATTGCCAATTTTTGCAAAAGTGTGTAACTTGCCATACAGTGAATACTGAGTACACTAAATGTGATGGATTTCCCTTTGGGAGTGAGTGTGTGTTCATCATTGTAGATCCATCTACATTAGCTTTAATTAAAAGTTTGATACCCCATTGAGATTGTTTATGTCTCTGGCCAAATAAGGACAGGCGCCGACATTGTCAGCCTTGCAGCAGATCGGATTTATTTGTTTATTACATTAAAAAAAAGTGTGATTTTTGGCTGGAGCCAGCGGTAGCAAAGGATTTCTTGCTGAGTCGTTGACTGGTCAACTTTCACCGTTGGTGCAGCAGTCACGTGTTTCCTTTGGAAAACACTTTTCCTAAATGAAGGAGTAGCTTATCTAGCTCTGTACTTGCTAAATACTGATTTTACTAGCTAGTTTTTAGCAAACTATGCCTTATTTTTGGAAGGGAAGTATCTAGTGAGAAACATAAGGCCACCAGGAGGGTTGCAGTGACCTTTTTTAATTGAGTGCAGCAGTGATTACATATTCTTGTAGGCTAACCTGGATGTAAGCATCATCATAGGTTCCCTCCATCAAAAGCCTATGTTACTTGGCTTTGGACATTTGATCCCTGTTGAAAGTTAGCTTTGTAGCTATTAAATGTATGTATAGCTAACGCTTTTTTTTTTCAACATAAAACACTTTTATGATTTCTAGAGCTAAAATGCAATTATCAGAAGTACAAAGCTAACGTTATCCTATGCAGTAACCACACCAGACGTCTAATGACACTAAATTTTGAGGTCACCACAACTAACTTGTTTCGTTTAGCAGCTTGTTAGCAACCGGCGTTTTAAAGACGTGTTAATGCTAAGGGAACTTGTTCAGAGGGTAAATTTGTCTGACCTTATTTAACAAGTCCCTACCAGTGTTTAACGGGGGGGGGGGGGGGGGGGGCTTCCTATTAATTGAGTGTTCCGGTGAATTAGACGATAATAAAATGAATTGTTGGATCCACCTCAGAAATTTCCATATGAGCATTTAATATCCAGGTATTTTAAACATTATGCACACACTGACCACCCATGTGACAAATTGGCCACATTGTTGAACATGGTGATTCAGGATCCAGCCATTTAATAGCTTTTGACATCGTCTTGTTCACAAATCAGTGGAGCAGGAGATGGCCTGACATTGCTTAAATGGCGGGCAGATTTCTTAACCACTATTATCTTATAATAGTCCTGTCAAAACTTTTTTTTCTAAACAAAACTCACTGTCATACTGTTGCACACCAGGACTGATGGAGTGGTAAAAGACTTAAAGGTCACTAAATTGTCTCTCTTTTAAAAATTTTTTTGTTTTTGTTTTAAATCATTCAGTTTTGTTTTGTTTTTTTTCCATCCGGTCAGATAAGGGTATTTTATTCTCAGGAATCAACAAGTTTGGCCACGGATCTTTAGTTTTATTCATGTTCTTGTGCTTTCAATTTTGGAACCAGTATGCGTGGATGGATGGAACCAGCAAAGTCATCATCATATCGTCTGTACATGGCCAAGTGAAAAATACTCAGTAGTACTTCAGGTAGCTCTCCAATCTTTCACAACAGCTGAAGTGGCATTTTAGGAATGCGGATAATAGCTTTCATTGAAGAGAATGTTTGTGACCAGAATAAAATCTCTGTCCATCGCAGACGTTTAAAAACAAAACTTTTTTTTTTCTTTTTTTTTTTTTAGGGGGGAGAAATTCAACTGGCTACTTTTATGTGTCTATGATTATGGCTGCTGTCTGTGAGATGCACAGCCACTTTCAAGACCACATATATATTTTTTAACATTCTTTGATAAGGATAAACCCTGGGAGTACCTGTGGATTTAAGAGACAAGAGTGTATCACACGTCACACTATGAAGTGTGTCGTGTGAAAGTTGTTTTTTTTTGGGGGGGGGGGGGGTAGCGGTGGTAACAGTAAAAGCACGCGACTCTCCAAGTGCTTTCACCTCATAACTGAAGAGGATAAACAACAACAACAACAACAAAACAGTCCCTTGAGTGTCCAGCTTGTTCATGTGTACTCAGACCTGGAAAAAAGAGGATGTGTGTAGCGGACAGCTTTTACCATTACTGTATATAGCTTAATGCCACATCCGTCATTAATTTGGTGCTTTTATCCAGAACATCTTGAGTGCATCCATTTAGTATGGATGCACCCAGTGGGAAATAAAGCTCTAACACTGCAGAGCAAACAGTACCACAATGTGCCCATTACACACCCTCCAAACAGCAGGGGGACAGATGTGTTAAAGTTCAAACAGATTTGAGTGAAATAAGACCAGCTGAACACAATCCAGGCTCCACGGTGTAAAAGATCCTTTATTGGATTTGACTATCATCCATTTTATAAATGGCAGCGAATGAAATGAGTTCTGCGGTGGTGAAATTGCTAGCTCCAGTTTAGCATTTCAGCTCACTGTTTTGGTTTTATAGCCTGTAACTGCACACTTCAGGTTATATCTCACCTCACTCCTTTTTTTTTTTTTTGATAGCAAACCCTTGTACAAAAGCTTAGCCTTTTGATGGTTAAAGTCAAATTAACTATTCAACCACTGGACACTTAAATTATATATATATATATTTCTTTTTTTTATTTATGGATAAATTTGAAACGTTAACATCAGCTAACAGTTAACATAACTGGCAAAAAGAAGAACAAATTTCCAGTTGCTTGAGATGGTGGATGCTTAGATGAAACTGTCTGATTCAAAAGAAAAAGACAGGTTGTAAGGAAGCGTTGGCTTCGTGACAATAGGGAAAGAAGACCAGATATTTGAGCGACAATAAAATAATTTAATCTTGTGACTCTGGTAGACTTTCAAAATGTTATTTGACCAAATGGATAAAATTGTGCTTCTTGCCGAAGTCGTTTTTTTTTTTTGTTTTTTTTTTCACAAGTTGTTAAGTCAAATTTAAATCTATCATTTCACACCCGCAATGGAATTTTAGAGAAAATGTCTTGTTTGGCTACAATAGTGTCTTCAAAGCATCCTGGCTGTTCGAAGGTTTATTAGACGAGAAATAGAATTTCAATCTGAAGGTTCCTTGATTGTTCATTATCTTGTCAGGATTTTACAGGAATTCTTCCATTAATCAAGATTTTAAAAGGACGCGGTTAATGGCTTGCTTAAAAAAAACATTTGGTCGGGGACGAGGGAGCTGATAGTTGGTCTTCTGTCTTGTGGCAAAGTTCCTCCAATGGTAATGGAGGTCAAATGTCTAAATTCACATACATTTAGCAACTAAAGCTTTATAAAGTATATTTTAGCACTGAGAAGATTTTCAAAACCGAGCACAAAACCAGCCTTGTTCTTTGGAGAATTACAGTCACCAGGTATGGGTTGGGTTTGAGCGTGATATGTTGAACGTATGGATTTCTATGCATACGGAATTTCTCTTTTGGAGGTAAAAGTGTTGCTGCTGTTGACATAAAAGCATTACTTACACAAACACACACAAAAATGTTCCAAAATAAGCTTCAGTCCTACGACACAATGCATACCTGCATCACCATCTAGATGGAAATCTTTGCAGCATATTAGTCTGATCCACAAGTTCGGAGACCTGATCCAAGTCATCCATAAACATGTAAACACTCAATTGTCTGAGAGTTATATTGGATCGAAATTCGATAAAGCTGAGGAGCTCAAGCATGTGTGTGTGTGTGTGTGTGCGTTTATGTCCGTGTTTGTTTACACTCATACAATATTTATGTCTCTTTGAGCATGAAAAGCATTAGGAAGAGGCATGTTTGTTTTTTCTGCTCTATTACACATAAATGCACCCTCAGCTCTCTCCTGTGCAGGTCGACTGAATATTTGACCAGGTTCTGTTGAGCCACACTCAGATCATCCTGTCTTTTGCTTTCGTGTTTGCAAATGTTTCTCAGCAGCAGCATACATTTTGAATTACTCTGCACAATGCCGAGTCTCTTCACGTGGCCCTGCCATTGGTTTGAGAGTGCCCTTGACTTTTATACGCTGGCAGCAAATACAACTGGGATGCAATTCGCTGTTTTTCTCTTACTTTTCCTCTCACTCTGCAGTCCCTGGGATGAAAATATTAAATTAGAACTCATAATTTCATAGTTTTGTCACTAACAGACTTTCTAGGATTATAATACTACAGTTAATGTTTCTATTGACAGGGTGATAACATTAAAATGAACTATTTTAAAATCGCGCAATATTCGATTTTTTTTTCTTATACCCAGTATACCAATGTTTTTCCAACTGCTTCAGCCTTTTGTTGATTATTTACAGATGTTATTATTACCGGTACGAAAACAATTTTCTATCATATTCACATTTTGCACGTACTGAATAACACTTTTACATACGAAAATGTTTCGACTCATTTCCAAAACATAAATCATACACTTAACGATGTTTCCTAATCATAAACAAAAGAAAAAATAAGTTTGCAAAATGGGCTGATCAGACGGATGCATTTGAGAAAGCAGCTTATACCTGCCAACGTCAATCGTGTGCTGATATGACACAGCAACCTTCAGGTGGTTTTTCCTTTTTGTTTTGTTTTTTTGGAAATAGTTCTGTATGATAATTCGTGTACCAACATACATGTAGGAGCGTCTTTTCTCCTGCCAGAGGTTACTTCTGATTGTTATGCCGCCTGTTTCACTTGGAGGGGTCATTCGGAAGGTTAGATGCCGGCTAATACTCCACAAAAAGAAACTAGCCTACAAATCTATACACAAAATGAAGCCGTAGAGCTTCTTGGTACTTGCTGGTTGGCTTTTTTTTTTTTTTTTTTAAGTGCGATAATTAGCAAAGGTTGTTCAGTATTTCTCGCCTCCCCCTGTCCTCTAAATCTAGTCCTCTTTTTTACATCTTTATTCTGCTCCGCTCCTGATTCTTCTCATCTTCCCCTGTTTTCTGTCACCCGATAGCCAGAGGGCACAATCACACAACCAGAAAAGCCAATCAGGAAGCTTATTAAACATAACACTTACTGAGCACACTCAATAAAGACGAAGGACATAGGCTCTAAGGTCTACGTGTCAATTAAGAATATCAGATCAATCACAGAAGGCAAACGTGAACTCCTCCCTCCCTTCCCTCCCTCTGCCTCGGCTGCAAAATCATCTTCCCTCGTCACGATTCCCCTCATCTCCTTTGAAAAGGCTTCCCAGCACTCTCTGCACTGCTGTTGCACACAATCAGCTTGTTACAAAATAAACAGGGAATAGACAGTCACCATATATGCACACACACACACACACACACACTAGAGCAAGCTATTCATCACAATTTAGCCAGAGCATTAGACAGTGTGGGAGTATAACACCCTCTCCAGAATAGCAGCCAAAAATACAAACAGCTACACACACGCACACTACTACTCCCATGACACCCGTTTTCCTTCCATTTGTCAACACACACTCTCATGCACTTTTTAATTCCCACTAAGCTGTCTGTCATCCCTATTTTTCTGCTTAAAAAACTAGGCTATGCCATTCAAACGAATTTGCAAAGAAAGTCAATGAAATCTTTTTTTCCGAGGCTATAATTCATGTATTGTGTGACGAGATTATGAAATGTTGCTGCAATCTGTTGAGTATTTGATCTATTTATACATAATTTGTGCTGCTTTTTCATTTTTTAAAATATTTAATATTAAGTTATACATTTCAGACAGGCTCTTCCTATTGATGTTTTGTGGCATAAAGCGTTATATATTTACGAGTCTTATACAATAGCCTGCAGGGCGGCAGTTGGCCTGAACTTAGCTAGTGTTCATCAATGGGAAGAGGAGTGACTGTTCTTCTAGAATCAGGCTCTCGAAAAGAGTGTGAGCCTGTTTGCTCAATGTGAGAACAATACACGAGCAGTGCAGACTCAGCCTATTCAACCACTCTCCTCGTGCTTTGATAAAACCGGAGGACACGGGGAGGGCGCAGACCTCCACCGAGGAGAGCCAAACACAGTGTTTATCATCATGTAGCTGTTCTCTAGACAGAGAGGGAGGTGAAACCTGGTCATATTTGGAATTTGTGTGAAGGAGCAGACGGTTGTATGCACTGTGATTCAAACATTGCTACCTGTGTCCACTAGGTGGTGCTGGAGAACTCACACCATGTATGACGTTGGTGCACATCAGTTGAAGACAACGCAGGGATTTTTTTGGTATGAATCAAATTGTGTTTGTTACACCTCCAGCAACAAAAAGGTGATGAGACAACGACTTAAATTCAGCTTGTTGATGACTTCAGACTCTCATCAAATGTATGAAGTTACCTATCTGACGATGTGGCGTCCCTTTACAACAATTTCCTTTTCCATGGCAACATATCAGATATGGCCAAACATCACCACATGGTAATGTAGTTAAATGAAAAGTCACAGTCTTCACAGAAACCTGTCAACAAGTTCTTGGGGTGTTTCTAAACTAATTGGAGACGGATGTGGTAAACACACCAGGCGAAGTACATCCATCCATTTTCTACTGCTTATCCTGTTAAGGGTCACAGGCTGGAGCCTGTCCCAGCAGCCTTTGGGCGAGAGGCAGGGTTCACCCTGGACAGGTCACCAGTCCATGGAAGGGCCAACACATAGAGACAGACAACCATTCACACTCACAGTCACACCTACCGTCAATTTAGAGTATCAATCAGCCTCGTCCCCTCTTGATGTCTTTGGACTGTGGGAGGAAGCTGGAGTACCAGAGAGAACCCACACAGGAACAGGGAGAACATGCAGACTCACACAGAAAGATCCCGTGCCTGAGCCAGGACTTGAATCCAGAACCTTCTTGCTGTGAGGCGACTGTGCGAACCACTGCACCACTGTGGTGCCCCTAGGAGAAGTACATCAAAATGCAGAAGAACCATGTAATTTTCTGTTGCCACTAGGTGGCACTGTGACTAATCTGCTACAAGGGTTAAGGGCTCCTTGACTCAGATTACACTCCTCCACAAAATTTTGACTTCATTGTTCATGTGTAATTTTGCTGACAGACAAACATAAAACATAATATTTGTTGTAAATAACAAAAGTCTAAACTACATTTTGCAATGGCCAAATAGTGACATAATTGCATGTACAACACATACTGTACTTGCACCAAGGCAAACTGTCAAGTCCAGTCCAAGAAATACTGCAGTTCCTGTGAGAGGAGAAAAAAAAAACAAAAAAAACAGCCCCAAATTGTTGCGGAGTCCATATCTTGGAAACACTTCCATACTTCCTTGGCTACATGGATTTAGAGAAATCAGATTCTCAGTTTTTGCCTAATTCTGCTGACAAACACCATTTAAAGCTCTGGAGTGAAGAGAATGAAGTTTATCTTCCTCTTAAAGCAGCTTTAATGTAAAGTTTAATAAAGCTCATATCATATTTTCCTTTTAGCTCATGTCTATTCAAATTGAACAATCAGACTCTTGAACTCCTGGACAAGACAAAGTTCCGAATCGACTCTCTCTCTCTCTCTCGCTCTCTCTCTTGCTCTCTGTCTGTCTCTTACTCACTCGCTCGCTACCCCTCCAGGACTCTCTTCACCTTCTTTCTCCTCAAGCAACTGATGGAGTGCCACAGGAAAAGAGACTTCTTAAGGTCTTGTCAAATACTTATTGAGTGGTAGTAATGGGCCTGTTAGTGTAGTGATAATGAAAGAGAGGGATCTACTCACAATATCTAATTTTAGAGCCAAGGACAAAAATGCTGTAGGCAAAAAGGAAAAAAAAGAAAAAAAAGAAACTGTCCTTGAAGTAGTAAAGAGCGCTAGCACCCCCTACAGATACTGGGCGTGCACATACAGCTTCAGGCTTTTAAAAACCATCAGGGGAAATAAAGAACCGCTGGCCAGATACAACCAAAACGTAGCTGAGATTTAAATCAAATTCATTGTTTAGTCTCTGTGAATGAGTGGGCGTGAAGGAGGAGGAGCTTGTCGTGGAGGAGGCAGGTCAGGGGATGATTCAGGGATGAGCTGAATCTGGAGGGAGCTTGGGGGGTGGGGGGTCGCAGACTAGAGCAGTTGGAGTTCCACCTCCCCTTACACCAGCACCGAGGGGGAGGAGGTACAGAGGAGGGTGACGTATCGGGCGCAGGATTTTTGTGCTACACCCCTGTTTTAATCAAACTTGTGCACAACAGTTGATGCAGTTTTGACTTGAAATTACTTCGATTATATATTAATGTGTGTTGAATATGTCAGAACATCACTGTGGTTGAATTCTTTGCGACTTTCACATCAATATCAGTGCAAACAAATCGGACTTTATTGAAAATCCACTCCATTAAATTGTGTGGGATTCAATTTCATTCTTTTTTTTTTTTTATTGGACTATCAACTAAACTAAAAAAAAAAAAATTGGCATACTGAGTTGTACATGTTGTAGACACCTTAATAATGTGGTTAAATGTGGTTCATGCTTTGATTATTCTACAATTTGACTGCCTTCTATCAAGCAGAGGGCGTCCTCAAGCAAAATACAAGCATATTTTGATGGTTAAATATTAAGTTTTCACACTGCAGGGTTAAAATCCCCCTCTCCTAAAAACAGGACTGTTTTATTCATCATTCATCTCTGCCTCTACACCACTTTCATCCTGCCAGAGACAGTAAAATGGAGTGACTGGGTGTGTCCTGTGAACACATTACATTCCTTAAAAACATGAGTCATGCTTGTTTGTCTGACAAGGTTTTTGGTTCAGTTAAATTGTGCTTTTTAATTTACTCCGTTAACCCTCCACGGACGTATCTAATGAACTAAATACTACTCACACCGACATCATAAGCTGCACCCCCGCAATGTCACGTCTAGGTTTTTTTTTTTTCCTTTAGATTGAAGTCGGCAAACTCGCAGCACTGGGGAAAATTGCTGAGAGATCACTCCGGCGTGACCTCCTGGCGAGTGTGTGTTCTCGTCTCAAGTAAATCCGCAGCGACGCGAGTGTTCTGATTTAATGACCGGTAAGTTCAACTAAGGTTTTCTCAAAGTGGTGAGGATAAAATCAGCTAGCACTTAAGGAGAAAAGTCAGTAGCTTTCCGGAAATGGAAGACAAAAAAACAGTTCCAAGAGAAATGTGAAAAACACAATAATTTATTTGACTGAAAATATCACACAGGAAGAACGGGAGACATGATCGGTGTGAAAGCAGCCGGAGCCAGAGCCCCGACAACTTTCGTGACAGTGAAAGTCTGAGTGCACAATGAATTTCCACAGAGACGAGGGACATATCACATGGGCCTGCAGACAAGGATTTTTAAAAAAACTGTGGCAGGAAAATCCAAAGAGTGCAGGTAATACAGACAGGAAGACACCATCCTCATCTCCTCTCCTCCTCCTCTGAGGCAGAGGCAGAACATCCAGAATCCAGGATCCAGCCTCAGACCGGAGCAGCACTCATCACACAAGACAATCACGGACCTGGAAGATGAAGAACAAAAGGATAAGACAAGAGGTAAATGAGCGCATGATGAAATTTCACACAATCTGTCACCTCTCTATAAACTCAGCCAATTATTAAATACAGTGTAAGTTATCTTCTAAAAAAAATGCAGTGGCCTTCAACACAAGTCAAATGGCTTTGACTGGTGGCTGCAACTTACAGAATTTTGCTTAATTACAAACGCAAACACGTCAGGATCAAGCGCTTGATTGATTGATGCAACCCTATTTTACATCCACTGACATTTGGAATGATATCGATTGTTTTACAGGAGCATCTGAAGGTTCCCTCCCACGGGACGCGGAATCATTTCTAATTATTCAGGAGCAAAAGACACAGTATCGATGCCGCCTTTGTGAAGACATGGCAGTAAACAGGAAACAGTAGTTTTAGAATTTTTGAATGGGCTTTGGTGTTCTACCTGTAAATGCACCTGAGAACTGGAGCAGGAGGAAGACAACTAGAACACGGAGTACTGACTTATTATATAACCTGTTGATTTGAAGTATTGCATTTTCACTTCAATACACAAACAAGTGGCGTTTTAAATCCACGATGAAGTGCTGGTACATCATTTTGAAAAGTAAACGAATGAATTTAGTCATATTAGTGTGTTTTTCTGAGCAACAACGCGTGTGTTCCGAGCTAAAATTGTTGCAGTTTCATTAGTGTGACAGGTTACGGTGTTAATAATGCCGACTGTTTAGTGAAGAGTTGTGACAAAGTTGTATCTTTCTCTTAGACATTTACCAATGCACATCAAGTAACCTGACGTTCAAGCCAGGTCCAGCTTCTTCTGAGTTTCTGACAGTTTATCCTGCAGTCGTTTCTTCCTCCAGTCTAGAAACTTCCTCCTCATTCTGTTAGCCTGCCAGCCCGCAAAGAAACCGGCAGCGAACGACACCACCACGGCTACTTGTAGTGTCCTCTCCGAGATGTCTGCCATGTTCACCTCTGCTTGACAGACGCACACATTGGCACCGGTAGCGTGCTAGGCTAGCTAGCAAGCGTGAAATTGTTGGGTAATCCCGAACAGGAAGTGATAAACAAAAGCGCGTACTCTCGCGATACTTCACAGCGAGGTCGGCTTCACAAACTGTAAAATAAAAGTTCAGACGAAGGTCTTAAGTGTTTAGGTATGATATGCGACTTTTTGATAGAAAAAATTAAGGAAATGAAAATAAACTCAGGACGCTAAGAACAAAGAGCTAAAGCGAGTAACTCCTACTTTGTGCTATTGTTCGATTTTTAGCACGTTTCTTTAAAAAAAATCTGAACAGAAGACACAGCAAATGTAAAAGTTCTCATGAGGAAGTTCATTTTATCTAGGAAGTTGAGCAGGGAATCAGAATAATGTGATGTAAAAAGTAAAGGGAAAGCAATACATACTGAGAGTTACACTTGATTTAATATGGGTCATAAGAGTGCAGTAAAAAATCTGCTGGAAATATTTGTAATTTTGCAATAAAATTTGTGTAATTTTGCAAAATATTGAAATTACTGAATCAAATAAAATTGGAAAATCCTGCTCAGACATACATGATATATATTACAGATGTGCAGATGTACAAATTGGTCAAGTAAACAAAACAAGTCAACAAAATATTGCAACAGCTGTAAAAAAAAAAGTTTATAGAGTAACAATAAATGTACAGTGAGTTTAAAAAGTATTCTTTCTTCCACATATGTAGAGTTGTTTTCATTTGATTACACTCTGCTTGTGATGGATAACTGTTTAGTTTGCAGGTTATTTGATAAATATGAGAAGAAGAAGAAATTACAAATGCTCTCCAGTCTAAGAGCAGTTACCAGAAACCACTATTACAAAATGCTCAAGACATTTCGATTGACATTTTTTTATGCTTAAGACAAAATACTGCTTTATCATTTGGCAGGACAAAAAATAATCAGAAGTAAAAATTATGATGAGGTATTGCATGAGAAGAGCGTAAATTGTATTTTTATCTATGTCTCACAGTCAGTGATAAAGAGTGAGGAAAAGTTATGTAATTGTAGTGACAGTAATAATGTATGAGTTTGCTACATGTTGATTTCTCTCACTCTATTTTGTAAACCAAACTTATAAAAAAAAACCTGTCAAAGCAATTTTATTTTAAAGAATCAAAGTATATCCCAGTAAAACAAAAATCAAGTGTCTGTATCCTGCCTGAGTAATGTCTGACACATTTCTTAACTTGAGGTTATGAAAAAAAAAACATTCTTCTTCCTTCCCAGGAATGAGAAACACGACTTGTTTCTGATGCTGTTACGCGTGTATCAATATCAAGTTGTTATTAAAAACAATCCTCTAAACCAGCTTGACGCTTCAAGGAACACCCCAGCTTTTTCAGAAATTGCAGAAAATGTTCTTATTTACCCTCCTCCTCAGGGAGGATAGATATCCTCTCCCCTGGGTGTGGACTTGGGAGCTGAGACCCGCAGAGATCTGCTGACGGCTAGTTAGCTTAGCATAATGAATGGTAGCGGGTGGGAAATGTTAGCATTCCTCTGTCAAAAAGTCATTAAATAAATACGGTTCAGTATCCAGAAGTATCATCATCATCATCCAGCACTTCTAGATGTCAACAAACACTTGCGTCAAATCACTGCATCCAGTCAGGAACTTCCTGACCGATGTGTCTGATTCTAAAAATTACAGTAAATCATAACGTTTAATTGTTATTTCTTGAAGAATGCTATGCACTACCCTTGCTCTATTAATGGAGGCTTACAATTTTTAAGAAAAGTTTGTTTACAGACTTATGGTAAAGGTATGCTAACAGTTTCCATCCACTACCATTCATTGTGCTAAGCTAACTGCCGCTCAAGCAGCCTCTGTTGGTCTCTACTGCACACGCAGAGGAGAGGAGGATATCTGACTTCTTGACGGGCTGTAGGGAAGATGGCAAATAAGCCTTTACTGAAAAAGTCACCTTTAAAACAAAGTACGATTAAGTTTTAAATTATAAACCAAAACATGTTTTGGACACACAGAGACCCAGGAAGTGCCATAGAAGCACATTGTTGGTGGGCGGCTGAATAGCAAAGAGTTTTCAAAATACATTATTAGCTTTGTGTGTTTGAGTGATACCTGGAACAACAGTTTCCAAGAAAATGCAGCGTAACTGTGCCTTAACCAAGTCTTTGTAATTTAAAAAATGGGATACTGAGGTACAGCACCATAAGCACTTGTCATGCCTCTCATCTCTGTAGCTTTTCCATGGTAAGACAAATACGAAAACTCCCTCTGGTGCACTTTTCTTTTTTTTTCTTTTTCTTTTGGTCCATTTAGCTGAAATTGAGATACAGCAAGTCGTGTATCAAAAGGTCACGTTTCTACCGTAGCTGCCGCATGGAGCTGTACTATTTACACTCTTCAGCCATTTAAAAAACCCAGCAGAGCACATCGCTGATGCAGGGAAAACAGTCAAGTATCTGGATCCTTTCTTGATCTATTGCTGATGGCTGAGAACCAAACGATTAGAGAGAATCAGCTCTAGTACATCGTCAGTGAAAGTT
Organism: Aulostomus chinensis; assembly: GCF_037954235.1. Taxonomy (NCBI): domain Eukaryota; kingdom Metazoa; phylum Chordata; class Actinopteri; order Syngnathiformes; family Aulostomidae; genus Aulostomus; species Aulostomus chinensis. Next base: position 17,581,796 of record NC_141339.1, on the reverse strand, counting down.
AATTAAGTAATCAGGAGTCCACACCCCACCCCCTCCCCATCCCGGAGTAAATCACAAGCGATTTTGTTTAAGCTTGTCAATATGGTAGCAAAGTTTGAGAGCCGGTCCCAACTTCAGTCCCATGTACTTCATCATCATCTCGCTTTTCAGCAGGAGCAGAGCATCTCCGTCTATCTCCTGAAACACAAAAACACGCAACAAAACAAACCTTTATGTGTGCGATCAATCGACAGCTGCAGGCGTCGGTATCATGTATTCTGGACTCACGTGCTTCCTGAAGGTCTCGGCGTGAGGTCCCAGCGCCTGAGGATCAGCGTCTTTGATGAACCACACCACCTCCTCCACACCCCAACTGGACGGGTCCTTACCAGCAGGACGCTTGACCTCTCTAGAGTCTGGCATCGGGCTGTACGCTAGGAGGGAGGAGGCACGGCAAATATTTAATGAAACACACTTTAAAAAGTATTAAAGAAAGCGCTGAAACTGGAGTCTCGTGCATGAGTATCAGCTGTAAATACCATCCACCCATACATTTCCTATACCAGGGGTCACAGGGGGGCTGGAGCCTATCCCAGCTGACATTGGGCGAGAGGCAGGGTAGCTGTAAATACTTCTGACCATATTTGGTTGTGATATGATGTTATTTTGTATGACCTATCATTATGATGTCATTGTTGTATGACCTGCATCAGGTTGTGAACAAATATCCAGAGAACAAAGCCATAGCGCTTAAGTTTTAGCAACTTCTACTTCCTGTGTAAGCTTATGGGCCACTATTTCAGGGTAATGAAGAAGAATAGATTTCCTGTTGTGATAACAGTCAACGCTAACTGAGCCAACAAGTAAGCAGCAGGATCCTGTTTCAAGGCTAATAAACGTTGTGGTCTTGGATGAATATCCAGACTCGGAGGTACCTGACACTGGTTATGGAATCTGAACAATTCCACTTCCAACGTCACCTCAAGTGAACTTAATGCCATATCAACTATTATATGTTCATGCAAAATGAAGCTTCATGGAAAAGAAAAAAAAAAAGATGATCAGTAAAGTCATAGTTGTTGCAGAGGTTGATTTTTTTAACTGTTTTCAATCAAAGTAATCATTTTTACAGCCTTGTAGAAAAATTCGATTGGAGGTCAAGACCGCAGTGACATGTTAGATGTTCCCCGGCTGAAACTTGTTAACGTCGACGTGAGCTCAGGACGGAGAAGTTGGATGGAGCTGGAAATTCCGCGTCCGGTTACGAACGTACCAATAACGGCCGAAAAATAAACATCTGTGCTCTAAAATCCAGTATGATGAAGGGGCTTTGTTATAGACGATGTAATCTTTTTACAATAAATATCATACAGGTCATTTTTCTTATTCCATTGATAGATTATCTCACTGAAACAAAAATATTTCCATCAAGAAAGCAAAACTGTTGACATTTCTTGGTAAAAATGATAACTGCACGTGATAAGTGTTTTTTCTCCTACAATTGTAAGAAGACAATTCAACAAGAAATTGGACAAATACGTTGTTTTTTTGTTTTCTTTTCTTTTTTTACGGTGTGTGACGCGGGCGTCTAACAGCCAATCACAGCCTCACCATTTCTGTTTCCTTCCTGGAAGCTCCCGGGGCTCGATGCTTGTCGGCACAAGCCCAGGGTTGTCTGACAACTGCTGCTGCCACGGTAACCATACGATTGCCTCGTTGGATACTGTGATGTCATGACATTGAAAGCTGAGTCACTGGGGTCAACGGCGTAACGCTTGGAGTCCACCGGCGGGTCACATAGGAAGTCATCAGGCACGGATGTTCCTGCTTGAGGAGAATATATTAAAAAAAACTTTTCATTTTCTTGGTATTGTTGTATGCATGTGTGTGTGTGTGTGTGTGTGTGTGTGTGTGTGTGTGTGTGTGTGCTGAATTACCTCAACATTGTTCTCACACAAATTTTTTTTTATCATTTTGTAAAAAAAAAAAATCAGTAACCTGATAACTTCTTCACACTTACACAGTCCGAACAACCATGATATTTTACAATCAGTTCCTTTTTGAACTATAATATATTTATAATCTGGTCTTTTTGACAGTTTTTGAATGAAGGCCAACCTTAATACCTCAGTATTCGCTAACAAACCATGATAATGCAGGATCCATATGCAATTTTTCTACGTATTCGAATTATTTCATGACCTCGTTGATGTCCGTTACTCATGAAAAGCTGAGAAATCCCTGTGGAAATGTATCCGTGTACGTGGAGCTGAAATGAATGACCAGCCATTCGGTTTGATATAACAAAAACATGTAACAAAGTACATCAGTGTTCAGAAAGAGGGATTTTTTCAGTCAGCCCTCACTGAACCACATACCCAGGTTGATGTCGTGAAAATTTCCACGACTTTTCTAAATTTGATGGCTTTCGATATATTTTTCAAAAAACTTTTCCAAGCTTAGAAATTGCTATATTCACATTCCGTGAATTTTCTAGTTTTTTTTTTTTTTGTGACTTTATGAATCGTAATATTATCATGTGAATGTTGACAAATGACGCAGCATTCAGTGATAACGAGGTGTACATTGGTCAGACAGTTTTAAATACCGTGATATCCCTAAAACACTGATAATAGCGCTAAAGTGCTTCTCCATTTCAGCATAGAAATGATTTCCATATCTGTGTGTGTGTGTGTTTGCTTGAATCTGAACACATTCCAAGACTTACAGAACAACAACAACAACAACAACAACAAACGAATCACTGGTCACATTTAGATGATGAATAAAATCCTGATTTGCTTATGAAGAGCAGGACAAACTGTGAGACGAGGAAATAGGAAGAAAAGATGAAGCTTCGTGAACTGTGCTTTCCTTTGACTCGAGAAATTTTTTAAAAATGTCATAACAAGACTATTGAAAGGGTATAGTGAATGTGTTATGTTTAGCTTTAAAGTCATTTTTAACATTAAATATTCATTTCCTCTGTAACTTGTGTTGTTTTTGATTAAATGTGCATAAATGCCCAAGAGTTTAATATTTGACATCCAAAGGCATAAAACTCCTCGCAGAGAAGGAGTCTTCTGTTCTGAAGAAAACGAAGATGAGAGACACAACACTTGTAAAGACAGAGGCATGTTTTCAGCACTGACTTAAAGTCACTATCAGAGTCGGGTAACAAGGGATTAGAAAAATGCAGCAACCTTTCAAACCAAGAGTGCAAAGAATGTGGTTGAAACCCTCATTTACGAATGCCTGCATTGTACCCAGTGTCAAAGAAAGTGACTTCTCCTTCAAAACAATAAAAGTGAATGATTATAATAATGGGCGGCACGGTGTTGCAGTGGTCAGCACTGTCACCTCACAGCAAGAAGGTTCTGGGTTCGAGTCCCAGCTCCAGCACGGGGTCTTTCTGTGTGGAGTCTGCATGTTCTCCCTGTTCCTGTGAGGGTTCTCTCTGGTACTCCAGCTTCCTCCCACAGTCCAAAGACATCAAGAGGGGACGAGGCTGATTGATACTCTAAATTGACCGTAGGTGTGGCTGTGAGTGTGAATGGTTGTCTGTCTCTATGTGTTGGCCCTGTGATGGACTGGCGACCCGTCCAGGGTGAACCCTGCCTCTCACCCATAGCAGCTGGGATAGGCTCCAGCCTGTGACCCTTAACAGGAATAAGCGGAAGAAAATGGATGGCGATTATAATTGTAGTTCGTCTATCTATACACCCCCCCGCCCCCCAGAAAAAAAAAAAAGATTGAGAGTTGTGTTACCTGTAAGGACCTGTGGTGTAGCAGAGTGGGGGACGATAGCGGCGTCCTGTGGGATGGAGCCCATCTCAGGCTCTGGCGTGCTGCTGGGAGGAGAGTTAGCCAGCGGGGACATCACCATCCTGGGCTTCAGCTGCACACAAACACACAGAAATCATACAGTTGAGAATAGTTTGATGACACAAGAAAAGGAAAGAAAAGAAAATCCTACTTTAATATTGGTGCTACTGTATCATGCTAGGTTAGCTAGTGTAGCAGAGCATTCTAATTCGCTTATATCCCGTTATTCAATAAGCAGACAACAGGAGATTCAGACCACACTGTGATGCTGACAGGTCACATGCAAATGTGCAGTCCTGAAAATGTCTTGGTACTAGTCAGCAGAACCAGTTCCTTAGCTCGTACCACAATGACAACAAATATTAGCAGGTCCAATTCCCGTACCCAGAGTCCTGCGAATGTTTGGATTTCTGGTCGGCATATAAACACTGATTCATTTCCAGTTGAAAATATTGAATTATATATTCGTAACAATGAAAATACCGTCACTGTGAATGCCCGACAACATGAAATGTAAAGGAAGAATCCAAAGAAAGTTCCACCAACTAGCTAGCATTGGTACCAGTATCAAAACAATTATGTTTCACATAGTGAAACCGGTAGAAATGTGTCTCCTGGAGGCAGCTGTCAGTACTTGTGAATCTTTACAACACAGAAACACAACGGTAGTGTCCTCATTACACTACTTGTAGAAGTAGTTTCCTCTGGAGGGTCTCAGAAACACACATGAACACAACATTCATCTTCCGGTGAACTGCTGACAATAGTAGTTTGAAGAAAACTCACATCACATGCCAGTGAAAGGCTGCTTGGCAACGTAATCATGGATGGAAACAACACAGGTTTAAAATATTAAAGTCCCCCTCCAGAAAAGATCTAGTTTAGAAGCTGATTCTGTTCCATCCTAAATTTGAAGTATAATATGGAAATATGAAGCCTTCAACTCACAAACAGTGAGAATATAGAGAAGGAGGGGACATCTTGTGTCCAGCAGTTCAACATGCAATGAAAAATATTTTTACATCCATTCAATCCGGCATAATTGTAGTATTTCAAGTATTTTAACGTGGTAATTGTAATTGTTTTCTGCACGATGTCAGAGACACTTATTTGTTAAGAGTATTTTGATAGATGGCTGGGGGAGATCTTTAATCGAAGTAGATTTGAAAGCCTTTCACTTTTTTGTAACAGCAAGTTAAGTTGTGAAATAGATTTACCACAACGCAATGGCTGACTGACCTTAAAGCCAGGCTTCCTGCCTCTCTTCTTAGGAACCTTGAGAGGTGACAAAGCTTCAGCAAAATGGCTCTGAAACTCCAACTTTCGTATAGGAGGCCGTCCTCTCTTCCTGCCCGGTACCTTAACCTGGGGACCCACTGTGAACTGGGGGCCAAGAGCTGGAGTCTGCATCTCTGCTCCAACAGACGGGCGACTCATCTGACCTGCAGGAGACACATATTAAATCTAATAACAGGAAGTGAAAGCATGAAACTGCACCCTCTGTTTTCTCCGCTTCAAAACGGAATGGAAACTCATGTGTGAGACCACTCGCTCTATACACACACGCACGTGTGCGCACATACGCACACACAGGCACATGCACACATGCACATGCACACGCGCGCACACACACACTCAAAGTATAGAAAACACTAGAAACAAAGCCACATAGTGCTTTGTACATCAGCACACCCTCCCCCCTCTCCAGCTGCAAAGATTGCAATAAATATCATTACTGCTCAGAGACAGACAAAGACACACACACACACACACACACACACACACAGGAAGTGAAAGCAAAGCACATTTACCCACATCACCCACTGGATCAAACAATCAATCAGGTGAACGTTTCTGTCTGTCTGTCTGTCTGTCTCTCTCTTTCTCACACACACACACACACACACACACACGCACACACATATCTTGCTATCATTCACCCACAGTACCATGACTGTTCCAATGCATCCTTTTCTAAAATCATCATTTAATCCAGAACACACATACTCTTAAATCTCAAGTTAAGTCACTTTGACCTTCTCTTACTCCTTCTATTCTTTTGCACCCGGGAAATAAAAACAGTTTAACTTCACTACATACATACTGATAAACAATAATAGCTGACTTCTTGCAGACAGGAAAAGAAACATACAGGATATTTGTTGTGCCATCATCATCATCATCATCATCATCATCACACATCTTGCATCTGCTGCAAAAGCATCAAATATACACAAATATATCATTCTGCCTACCATGCAACCAGCCGTCTGGTAATCTCCACCTCAGCCCAGCAGCAGGTTCCTGATTATTCCCCTGATAGATCTGCTCGCTGACTCCCCAACAGTCAAGACACCGGCAACTGTGAGTGTGTGTGAATGTGTGTATCTCACTCTCTCTTTCTCGATCTGTGGAACACCTTCCACCGAGACAACCCCGAGATCCTCCCCCCTCCCTCTCTCCTCTCCTCTCCTCTCGATGCTAACCTCCTTCCTCTGTGTCCCCTTTCAGTCGTCATAGCAACACGCCTCTAACATCCCGCAGCAGCCGGCAGACGTGCTGTGCTCAAAGCGATGTGTGTGTGTGAGAGTGTGAGTGGGGACTGTAATGTAATTACAGTTGCTGCAGCTCAGGGATTTTTCTTTTTTGTCTTAATATAAATATATATATATATATATATATATATATATATATATATATATATATATATATATACACACACACACACACACAGATGTGGTGTGCAGGGCTCTGGGGTTAGGAATTATTTCTGGAAATTGAAGATAAGATGAATATTGCAATAGAAAATTGTGCATATGAATACAATTTGTTTTAATTAATTTGCACACACAATACATATTTATAACACAAACAAAAAAAAGCACATAAATTATCAGATATGTGCAGGTTTTAGTGGTTTTAAACTCCACGGGGTTTGTATGCTTTGAAAAATGTAAACAAAACAATGACAGATAAAAAAAATCATCATTTTACATTCTGTACTTACATCATGTTATATCAATGTACTCCAAACTCACTATATTCTTTTCATTTATATGCTTCATTTGCTTTCATGTCATGTCACGTGTGCAGCCTTTATCTGACATTTGATAAAACAAATCTAAAGGTTGTGAAAAAAGTGTCTCCATACTGTTTATTTGCTCTCACGCGCTACAAGTGTAGATGACAATTTAAGTCGTCAACCCCCCCCCCCCCCCCCCCAACAACATGTATTGATTAGACACGCTCATGAATTCCCATTCGCCATCAAAGAACCCACACTGGCGGGCTTTAACGTTCAATCAAAATCAGGTTAACCTTTCAAAGGCAGGATCAAACGGCTCGGCGTGCCCCTCGCTCCCAGTCGCTCACAAGCTGTTTTAATACCGAATGTGACAGGCGAGACAAATAGCGACGTTTTCATCACTCAGATGCTCACACACAATAATAAAGAAACAGACAATAAACAGCAAGGTCAAGACAATACAGAGTAGCTGGTGCACGTTCGCACACTTAATTTCCTAGACGGTAGCGGGCCCCTCCTGTGTGCAGAAAGTGACTCATAAATCATAAAAGTAATTACACAGAGAGATAAATCCTGATGTCCCCTCCTCTATCAGTCTTGTCCCATTACGCCGCATCACATTACAGCCAGAGACAGACTGAGAGAGAGCAGATAATCATCTTTTTACTTAAACAGAATTGGATAGAGGGAGGAGAGAGAGTGTGTGTGTGTGTGTGTGTGTGTGTGTGTGTGTGTGCATTGGGAGGTGGTGCTGCTGCTGCTGCTGCTGCTGCTGCTGCTGCTGCACCATTGCACCGCACCCCTAACACAGTACATTTGGGACTACAGCCTAATTTGTTTATAGCTAATTAAGCAATCAGTGAGTCCCACTCTGCAATTCATTCTAAGGGTTACTGTCTCCTTTTTTTGGAAGCCAAATGTTGTAGGAAGGCATTTGAAGGCTGTTGGAGCCTCAGTAATGCAGCAATGATCAGTAATCATTAGCATAACTAGCTTCAGGGGGGGCTAGTACCTGCTCTCACACACACACACACACACACACACACACACACAGTTCTTCACACTAAAAATAATTTGATTTTCACAATGTGCCTACGCCTGGCTGCAGAACACATCGTTTCGTGTGTTTGAATGTTCTTCTAATCAATGAAAAATTGTAACAAACCTCCTGAATTTATTTACTGCCCAGGCAGGGCATCGCCATGGTAACAGACGGTGAGATCAGATCTTGCACCAGAGTTGTGTGATTATGGAGGGAATAAATAAATATACACAATGGGCGCTCTCTCTCATACACACACACACACACACACACACACACACAGTCAGGGGCATTTAAACACAAACATAACGCAACTCCTTATTCCCACTGAGTTCCTTCATAACTCAGCAGGACAGGGGCGGCTCTGTGTGTGATTGGGGGGGGGGGGGTGGCAACAATCAGGAAAACACACGTCCTCCTTTAAAGAGTCTCTAGGTTTCTCATCTCACACACACACTCTATTTTGAACCCTGGCATTTTGAGTCATAATAATGACGATAAACAGGGAAGTAAATACATTTACTGTATTTACTTAGGGACTTATATCAGTAGATATTATTGGTATTAGACTGGAAAAAAAACTAAGTCACATGATATGGAAGTTATTGAGCAAAAAAATGGATGTTGCAGCATATGAACAAGACAATGGATTTTGCATTATGAAATTCAGATGCAATAAAATGCAATAAAAGGGGGTGTGTCCTATATCTCCAAAGAAGTACATATAAAATATATTGTGATATCTGTTACTGATATGAAGTTCCTAGGTCCCATGACATGGAAGCTACTGAAAAAAATGATTTGATGGGGCTGGAGCCTATCCCAGCGGCTATGGGTGAGAGGCAGGGTTCACCCTGGACAGGTCACCAGTCCATCGCAGGGCCAACATAGAGAGACAAACAACCATTCACACTCACAGTCACACCTACGGTCAATTTAGAGTATCAATCAGCCTCGTCCCCTCTTGATGTCTTTGGACTGTGGGAGGAAGCTGGAGTACCAGAGAGAACCCTCACAGGAACAGGGAGAACATGGAGACTCACACAGAAAGATCCTGTGCCCGAGCCAGGACTCGAACCCAGAACCTTCTTGCTGTGAGGTGACAGTTCTGACCACTGTACCACCGTGCCGCCTCAAAGTGGATTTATGATTAAATATTTATATGAAATGTAGGGGGTAATAAAATGCAACAAAAGAGAAGGGTGAAGGGTGTTTCCAGCACAGTTCTAATATCGAGTATTGATTCAGAGTCTCTCGGTCACATGATAAGGAAGAGATTGACAACTCAATGAATGTAATAAAGTAAAGTAAAACTGAACAAAAAGAACTGAGACCATTTAGAATCATCTCTTACCCTGCGTGCAGGTATCTGTGGTCTGATTCCTCACCTCTGACTCCGCCCCCAAGTCAAGCAGATACCAGCAGCCTCGCCCTCAGTCGTCGCAGCAACTGTGCCACAAATACGGGGTTAGCCCGTTGGGGAGGTCTCCGGATGTTGAGGCCACATGAGGAGTTGCGGTCACTTCCAGGTGTGAGTCGAGATTTAAGCCACGCCCTCTTCTCAGTACCACACCCTCACAGCCCACCAGGGGGAGGACAGACACATCTCACTGGAGAGGGTAAAAATAAGTTCACTAGAAGTTTGAGATTATATATATATATATACATACATATATACACACACACACATATATATATATATATATACATATATATACATATATACACATATATATACATATATATATATGTATATATCTGAGGGTTACTGTACAGATGATTCATAGTTCTGTATTTAGTGTTCAGTCATGATGAATGATGCTGATGATGCTCTACTATTCCTTCCATACTATTAATCTTCAAATTAATTTCGGACCTTTCAACTTTCAGACAAAATTAAATGTGGAAATGCCAAAAAAAAAAAAGCTGGCGGAAGAGAGAAAGAGGAACAAAGAGGTTGAATTCAAAATGAAAAGAGGAAAAAAGAGAGAGGAGAAGGCTGTGTAATTATTCCAGTGTGTCTGCAGAGGTCAGAGAAATAAACTGGAGGCTAATAGGAGAATGTTTCTAGTGGTTAAAAGCTTTGGAGGGAAATGTGTCTATTGTGATTTATAATAAAGTGAATGGAAATTGTCCTCCAGGGTGCTGGATTTACTGATTAAAGCTGAGAGATAGAGGGAGGCGGAAGCTGTCAATCTTACAGCCCGATTGCCTTTTTCTGGAAGCAGAAGTGAGTTTCTATGTGTGTCGTTTGTCCTTCAGTAGTAACCGCTGGTGAATTGGACTTCGTTTACCACTAATAGGCTTTACGCATGATGTAGTTTAGCTTTCTTTTGTCTTTTTATTTCTTACACAAGAGGTTCACAACACCCCTGATGCCTGGTGGAGATTTAAGAGTACAAACGTGTACACACATGCGCTAATAAACTTGTGCAGCCAAGGTTAAAGTGATTTTAAATTCAACTCATTGCGATTGTAGCTCAATTGTTTTGTTTTTTAATAATTACAGCATTTTGAACTTGTTTTTTTCTCCATTTCTGGAAATCACCTTGAATCCCACAACTGTGATGAACTGAGGAGGTTTTGGGTTCAAAGGTCGCTATGACAGGTAACATTGGGTAGGTAATCCCCCGTTTAGGAACAATTCCTGAGTATTTGGTGGAATATTTGAAAACGATGCATATTAGTTTCACCCAAAGAATAAAAATAGTGATCACAGAGTACATGTACTTGATCTGTGTACTTTTAACTTGTATTCCATAGTTTCTACTTACATTTAGCTCTAACTACTGCGTCAGAAAGTTTCTCGACAAGTAAGACAGCAAAAAACAAAACTAAAAATGGACTTTTGACTTTATATATATATATATATATATACATATATATATATATATAAAGTCAAAAGGTCGAAGTTACAAGACGTTTGTACATTTCTAGCAGTCTAGAAATGAATGAGATTACACTTTGTGATTGGTCAGATTAAGTTATTAATTAAATACTTAACATACACGCGCATATAATCTTCAAGAATGGATGCATATCTCTTTACCCGTCTTGATGGGGTTTAGCAGCAGCGATCCATCTCTTCCGAGGGCCCGATAACCTGATCAGCACAAGAAGCACGTCAGCTTGATCAGTCGGGGTTCCACCCCACCACATGCGGCAGGGAAGTGAGTGAATCCCGCGGGCTGCTAGTGAGTCTGGTGGGCGGCAGGTGGCGCTGCAATTCCACTTTACATACACCGGAGGCTGAAAGGCGTGAGACGCAGATTTATGATCTAATTCTGTGGCCACAGGATGTAACTTGTTCGCTAAATTGTATTTTTAATGCTATAAAATAATTTAATCCTGCATTCTTATTAATTTTTGAGGCCACAAGATATAACTCTTCCCCCAGTTGCGTCACATTGAGGCCGCAAGATATTAATTATTCATTTAATTATCTAGAAGCCACCTTACCCCAACATTGTACCCTCATTTTTGTTATTCTGAGGGCAAAAAATACAATTTGCCCCCAAAAATAATAATAAAAGTGAAGGTCAAATCTCAAATTTTACCACCTTCCTTCTTAACAATTAAACAGAGGAAACAAGTTTTATCATATAGCCTCAAAAAACAAAAAAGAGATACACACACACACTCACACTTTGATCTTGTTCCCATGACCTCACAACTTTGTCTGAACTACAAACACACTTAAAACTATCTAATTTAAAAGTTTTTATTTGAAATGATTTTAAATACAAATAATATATTTTTTTCCATTTACAATGACAGTTCCTTTGTAAACAAAAGTGGCAGATAGTCATCGGGTAGTAAGTCCAAGCTGAGGCGGCTTGCCGGCCAGTGGCCTGGACGAGGTCTGTGGTGGGCGAGAGAGCGATGGTGTCGTATTCAACCTCACTGCAGTTGGTTTGTTTTTTTGTTTGTTTTTCTTTTAAATTCCACACAGCATTAAAATCACTGATGCTACATTCTATTGCAGAGCGATAAATACTCAAAAGTACAAGATTACCTGTTAGCATACACCTGCTTTGAACAGTTATGTGAGGGTATAGTGCGCATGTGTGAGCTTGTTTGTGTGAGGTGTGTATGTGGTGTAAGGAGAGCATGCCCACGTAGATTCAAACCTTTTCCCTCTCCTTCACAACATGCCACACGAGTATATGTATGTATGTATGTATGTATGTGTACATATATACACACATACATACATACACGTCCTATGAACAATTAACTTAAGAGTGCAGATGATAGATTATTTGTAAAAATTAAACAAAAAAAGAAAAGCAAAATTGAACTGCCAAGCCACTGACGTACAGTGAGAGCCTACAGAGCTGCACGGAAGCTCTGTTCATCTCTTTTTCACGAGTCTAAAAGATGTAAATTCAAGGTTAGAATGGAACAAAACAAGACAAAAGACTACAGTGTTACATTTGTTATACTAGATTAGCTGGAAATGAAAACAAAAAATAAAAAGGAGGTTCCCTTGGTTAGCCAGATCTCTTCCTACAAAACAAATTAAAAAAAAAAAAAATCCTCCGGGAAGTACCTTTCATCTAAAATGGCAGACGCGATTACAAAAATAGACTTGTTCTGCTCAGAATGGAGAAAAAACAAAAAGGACAGAATATGAAAAGACACACACACACACACACACACACACGGTTACTTTTTTGTTGTTGTTCAAGAATATTTCCGCGTGTGCCAGTGACCTCATAATAATTCACACGAGATCCCGAGGCTAACACATCACCGCTAATCCTCCTGGACTTCGAGGCTGAGCCAGATCAGTGACATGCATCCAAAGACCGAGGAGCTAAAGATAACTACGAAGAGATGAAAAACAAAATCTTCACAAACACAAAGAAACAACACATGTTTTCTGTTCTCCAAGAACCACCGGTGCATAGCACCCAAGGACTTTTATCTTGTGGTATTTCAGTTGTATTCATAAGGCCTTTTCGGACAATGAGTATAGACTGGAATGTGCTACAATTGTAAAAACCCTTTTGTAGTATATGGACAAGAAGAGTACTCATGCATGTTGTCATACCCCACCCCCCAACCCCCACCCCACTGTTACACATGTGGGGTCGTAGTTCAAGATCCACCTGCTGTCAACCAGCCTTTGAGACAAAAACACATAGATCACCAGGGCAGAGCAGACACGATCAACAGAACTGACAACAGATCAGTGTCTAAATTTACCATATGTCCATCAGAATACAGCGAGTGCAAGGACACAAGTGGCTGGCAGCTGTGACGGCGAAGAAATGAAAACTGACGCCACCCAACTGTTGCCCCCCCAACCACCTCCTCGTGCTGAGAGGAGTCCCAATCATCGGACAAACTGAAGCTCACACATCTGCAGTTTACAATAGAAAGCATCATTGGTAAGGAAAACATTGGTGTTGAGTGATTTTTGAAAATTAGAAGCGAGAGCAATGTCATGGTTTTCCACACGGAGGTCACGTGTTTGTTAATTTTGCAAACGGAATTAGCGTTTTTTTCCCCCCCCGTCTCCTCCCGGGAAGAGACAAACCCAGATTATAGGTCCTCCAGTCCACAGTGTGTCACTCTTTCATACCTGTACAAACGGTTACAAACACACATCATACACTCACACTATAGTGCGCATGCACGCACGCACGCACGCACACGGGCCTGGTATTCACAGAATTATTTTCCGCACGCAGCGCAAAATCAATGTCTTTGTAGAAAAGGGAGATGAAGGAGCGAGGGAGAGAAGGAGGTGTGTAAAAACGGTCCTCTACGATTCTTTGACGGCCATGACTTCGCTGCTCCTCCTTCCTTCACTTTTCTTGAGTTGTGTGTGTGTGTGTGTGTGTGTGTTTAGGGGAGGCTCAGAAGTGGATGGGTGACCTGTCCATGGGAAGGCGGGGGCTGACCATGTGTAGATGTGTCTGTGTGTGTGTGTGTGTGTGTGTGTGTGTGTCTGTGTGAGTAAGTGTTTGTGGATGTTCAGTCGTTATCCTCGTCATCATCTTCGCTCTCCTCGATGCCGTCGCTGTCCTCCTGCTCCTCGTCTTCCTCCTCCGTGTCAGGGATGTCCCACTGCGGGTGGTTGTCCAGCATGGCCTTCGCCTCGTGAACCTCCAGCTGAGGGAAACACATGGGACACACAGGTGTGTTTTGTCACAACAGTTTACGGTGCCACACCACATATTTCAGAATGTATAAGGGGAGGACAGTATTGCATTTTTCTATCTGCGGTAGTACACTGCCATTTCTACGAGTGATCTGTCTGATAGCAGATACTTCCAGGTGAATAAAACAAGCCTGACATAAGTATCAGCCATCAGATTCATACAGATGTTTTTTTTAATTACCAATATTTGACCATACTAACAACGTGCTCTTGTTATCGCGCCTCCCTAAAAATTATTATTTGTGTGGAAATTGTGCTGTGATCTGAGAGCTGTTCATCAATCACGCCGAGATCCTGCCATTTTAAAGCGCTTTCTGTAACGAGCGGATGCTTTTGAACGTTGTTCGCTGTTGTTGCTACACGGCGGGAATTAGAAGGAGAGACAAGCATGAGCATGCAGTGGAGGAGCACACTTGTTCACTCCTTAAAGGTTCCCAGTGAGCCAGAGTGAGCCCGTCCGTGCAGTTTGTGGTCATTAAGGAGAGGAGAGAAACAAGCCGGTGCACTTCCTAAAAACAGGGAATTCAGATGTACCTGCTGCTATGAAATGATGGGAAAAGCAGTCTAATAGAAAAGTCCATCAAGATAAATCGTATAATGGACTGGAAGACAGATGGATGCTGATGAAACCTATGATGCTGATGAAGATTTAGACCACTAGGAATTAAGAAGCCAGGTCAAAGTTCATGTGGTTTTAAGAGAAATTAAAAGCCGAAAATGCTTTTGAACAAGAGCAACATCAAGTTCACTTCAACATAAAATTTGTAACAATGTTCAGGTGAATAGTAGCATCTCACGTGCGTGTGCACTACGGCAGTAACGATACACTAATATCCCAATACGATATGACTTACATCCTTTTTATGAAAGACTTTAGAGGGACAAAGTGATTTTGGGGACATCTTGTGAGTGTTCCCTGACTTGGATTGAATTAATTGAACTGAAAGCATCAGTTACACAATATGTGGCTCGAACTGGCAGCTTGCAAATGCTGGACAAAATGGATCAAAGATGTGAGAAAATTGGTTTTTTTATTGAAACTGAGTGCAAATTGTAGCTTGCAAGGTTTTGAAAAGTAAAGTGAACAATGGAGAGTTTAAGTGCTGCAAGTGACCTTGTTTGGCAGCTTTTTTAGCTTGATACTGAACATATGAGGTAGCTACTAGCCAGTCTAGCCGCCAGGTTAACTAAAAATAAACCTCAGCAGCCAATAATTCTATTCAGTTCACCATTCATTCAATTCACCTTGCGCCAAAAGCCGGTGTTTTCCACCATTGAATAAGGTCTCAAATCCTGAAGAAGATGGGAACTTATGGCAACCACCGCCGTCAACGTCCAGGGTGGTTTGTTTCAGGTTACAGCGCAGCTTCTTGGGCTCGGTCTCAGTTAGCATTTCCTTGTTCGGGTGATGACGTTTTAGGTGGGATCGCAGGCTGGTGGTATTTCCAGAGTACTTAACATTTGTGCGACACAGTTCGCAAACCGCTATGCTTTTGTCTAAATCATCGCTTTCCTTTTTGTATTTGAACTCAAAATGCTCCCACACATCTGCGTTTAAACATGCAGGCGCTGGATTTATACTCGCCGCCATTCTCCTGAATCTCTCAGCTCTAACCAGATGAGAAAGGCGTCAGCGTCTGGGTAACTAGAAATGCTCTACGGCGACACTAGTGGCTGGCAGTCCGAACTGTTCTTCCTGCAAAGTGCCGGACACGGGGGATTTGAATGGGGCTTAATGTATTGATACTCGCGGCTGGAATATCAATACTCTCTGGGGAAACAAAATATCAATATATATCGCAGGATCGATAAAACTGCTCAGCCCTAGTGCATGCACACACACACACACTACAGGTGTGTCTGTACTGTCACCTTGAGTGGTTTTATCTGGTCCAGTCCCAGGAAGGAATCAGAACGGAGGATGACAGAATATTGGTAGTTGCCTGTTTTAGAAGGGGCTGGAAACTTCAGCTCAACCTGGAAAACACACACACACACACACACACACACACCATTATTATTATTAAATCTTGTCACAGATGCTGTATCACACCTCACTGACTGAGGGTGTAACTGCTCCATTACGCAGCATGATTAAATGTGTTATAAGGAAGCATGTGTAGGATTCTATATCGAGGCTGCGTTATCATTAATACCCCCCCCCCCCCCCCGTGAGAAATAAAAAAATACACCACCTGACAGTCATAGTGTGGTAGCTGGTAACATGGGAACTGTAAATATTACAGCAGCATCACCTCCGGGTCTGATTACCATGTTCTGTATTTACTAACAGACGACATCTAATTATCAGAGCAATGACACTAATTAATATTCAGTGTGTTAACAGAAAATGTTGCAGTGAATGCAGCAGCAACTGCTGATGAAAGCAGAACCCCCCACCCCCCATCCGTGTCTGTCAAACACTTGAATGGAGCGCTTTAAGTTACACGCTCCTTATTTATTAAGACACAGAACCGTTCTCCATGGGTGGGTCTTGTCACATTCCATTGCGGGGGGGTGCAACTTGTCCTGCAGACTCACCCAGGCCTCATTAAGCTTTTTACCCCGCTGTCAGACCTTATTGTAGCTGGATACCAACAAGATCAGGGGTGCAAATAGTGCAAAACAAACACACAGTAGATGCTGCTCTGAGGGCATGATGACGCACTTGCAAAAGGTTGCCTAGCAACAGGATGAGAGTGGTTATGGTTTATAGGCAACAAGAGGTGTGAGTAGACATACTTGGACTTATCGAGCCCCTTCTGCTCCATACAGAAGATGCTTGCAACGTTACCTGATACAAGAACACCAACAGACAGCATCCACCAGGACGACCCCCACTCACCTCTTCTGTGTCCTTTAGCGTGCAGACGTGGTAGGGCATGGAGACCAGCGTCTGATCTCGGCGGTCAGCGATGTAGAGCCACCACCACTCCTGCTTCTCCTCTGGGAAGCAGAGGCTGTAGACTGGGTGGGTGACCTTTGACTTGGTTTCTAGAAGAGCCCGTTCTCGTCTTTGGATGCTTTGCTGCAACGCCTCCCACTCCTGCGCGCAGAGAGAGAGGGATTAGCTTACGTACAGCTGCAGGCAAGAGTAAGGAAGTGCAGTCTTTAAAGGACCTCTTCATCGTCCCCGGCCATCTCGTCCACCTCTGTGTCGCTCTGTTTGTCGCTGTCTTCGTCTCTCTCGCTGGGAGAATCTTTGTTAGCTTCACCCTCGTCTGACTCGCTGCCTTTGTCTGAGCCCTCGTCCTCGTCCTCCTTCGCTGCTGCTGCTGCTGCTGCTACCACTTCCTGTGACATCATCATTTAGAATACTACATCAGCAACATCTGAAAACACAGCTGATTTTAAAACCTTGCTGCCCTATGACTGGACACTTACATTTCCCGCCACGTTGCCGTTGGCCTGCTTGGTTTTAGCAGGTGCAGGAGTGGCCTTCTTTTTGGTTAATTTTTTCTTCTTGGACTTTGCCGTCTTCTTAGCCCCTTTACTTTTGTTCTGCCACACTTTAGTTTTGGCTTTACTCGTTTCTCCTTGCTTCAGGAACCAACACCCCCCCCCCCAAAAAAACCAAGACAATTTAGGCAAAGATTGAACAGTTTTAAACTTGTAATGAACGTTTAATCTGACCCCCACTGAAGAGTGTGTTGACATGTTATTCTTACCGTTTCCTCTGTGTTGCCGGCTTCGTCACCAGGACAAGGTGTGGATTCCTGCTCTTTTTCAAACACCTCCTACACACAATATGCAAAGAGTTCATTCATGCGCTCCAACCGTGCATTAAGGCAAGAAGAATACTGTCATGTTGAGGTGCTCCTCCAAATAAAAACAAAAAACATTTGATCCATAAAATTTGCAAGCGACATTTTCTTACCGCCATCCGTTTTCTGGTTAAGGTGACGGTAACCGTGACAATGGAGCCTGCTGTGATGTTATTGCTGTCTTCATCATCAAGAACTGAAAAGCCACGGGGAGAGAAACATGTTGACTTTTAATATCCAAACTAGAGATTCTGATAGCAAATTCAGACATGAAATAACGATGTAAATATAATCGATCAGTGTTGATCAAATGGCAAAAAGTTCGATCTGATACATCTGGGTGACACTGATCCACTTATGTAGTGTGCACTTTTAAGCAGCAGGTGGTGCTATGCAACACAGCTGTACAAATGTAACTGTTCATTTATACATTTAACACTTGTGAGTTTATGGAAATGTTACAGAATTACATCATTTCATATTTACAACACCCCAGAATGGAACCACCTGACATTGTGGTACAGTTTTAAGTATCGAAAACCCTCAAGATAATCAACATGGGATTGCATTGTGAAGGGATTGGACGAGACCGCTAGGGTCAAAACTCTGAGTATGTGACTAAAATTTTGTTTCTCAGCATTCACAAGTGGTTCAAAGCTAAACCAGACTGAGAAGGCAGAGACGACACAGTTAACAGAGGAAGATGGACTTAAAATGTAAAACTGAAAATAAACAGATGCATGTGACAACTGTAGCGTACCATACACTAGAAAGAAGGAAGCTCAGATGATTAAGAATTAGTCTGATCCGGCTAAAATACTGATGTGAGACAAATTGGATCTGAGAGCTTGTACAACAGATGAGCTGAATAACCAACTAGTCTTTCTGGCTCGGTGAAACACACCATCTATTTGCAGTCTTTTTACTTACAAAACAGGCTGAGTACAGCCAACAGCTGCAGAGACACAGTGACCAGAGTTCAGTCGAACATTTTAATTTAGCTTTTACCTCATTATTGTTCATTAGCTACAGCTGATCTAATGCACCGCGGGTGATGTCGATATTTTTACCAGGGACGGTCGGCTAAAAATGAGAAGCCAGCAGGCGCTACGTGTTCGATTGATCTCTAATGAAAGGGAGCGAGGAGGGATTAAAAAAAGATCTGGAAGACGTCTGATGATGTTGGAGCTAAAGAAATATGGGCGTTTCACTGGACATGACACAGAGAAACTCCATGACTCCTTTGTGGTAATCAGTAAACACCAAACTCATTCAAAATATATGACATCAGTCCATCTGCAGTGACAAATGTGTCCTCATATGAACTTTCCCTACTTAAAGTGACAAAATCTTAGATGAATCTATTTGATTGACAAGCTGTTTTTTAAAAGTAAGTTCATAATTGCTGGTGCTCATTTTCTAACAGTCCTTCAAAGAGGACTGACTGTCAAGGTCGATTCTTTACTCTGACGAAGCGCAATGGCCTCCAGGTGATACTGAATTAATTGTATTGGGAACTTCCATAATCTGTATCTCAGGACTGACCTTGCAGTTTGGTATCCATGGTGATGTGAGGAAAACTGCCGAGCACTGCCATGACCTCATCATACTTTTCCTCCCCCAAGAAACGCAGCATGCTGCGTCTGTCGGAGTCTTTGAGACTCACCAGGTCCTGCAGGCTCCGAACTTTGTACTAATGAAGGGAGGAAGAAGAGGAGGAGGAGGAGGTTGGTGGGGACCATCTTCCTCTGAATGGTTCACACTATGATCACAGGTATTCAGCAGAAACCTTCTTAGAGATGCAGTAGCGGAGATGCTCCTCCTCAAAGTGGGGCAGCTGCAGCAGTGGTGACTTTGACTCCTGTAAGCCCTGCACAATCATCTGGGTCAGCTTCATACAGTTCTCGATGGTTACCAGTCGAGGAGCGTGGAAACCTGCACAGAGAAAACGGTTAGCATCCAAAAAGACAACACATAAGTATCACAACCAGAGGTAGAAATGTACAGACACACCTGAAGTGAGCCCATGGACAGCTGAGTGTTCTGTAATTTAAAGCTAAACTGCCTCTCCTGCTTGTATCTAGTGTGATTGAGGGCATATTTCCCAAAAGGAAAATATACTATGTTGTAAATGACAACATGCCACGAGTCCAGTCCAGTCCACTAGCAGCTATTACTCCTTCCATTCTTGTTCTACAGTTTGTGTGAGTGTGTGTGTGTGCGTGCATGTATACCTCCTCTGCTGTTGGCCATCATGGTCAGCTGACAGCCCACATTGATCATCTCCTGGAGGAGAGCTGGACTCTTCCTCACCACAAACCTCTGATCTGAAACGCAACCACACGCGTGAATATGATGTTCTGAATAAAA
This sequence comes from Aulostomus chinensis, assembly GCF_037954235.1. Lineage (NCBI taxonomy): Eukaryota > Metazoa > Chordata > Actinopteri > Syngnathiformes > Aulostomidae > Aulostomus > Aulostomus chinensis. Next base: position 17,561,619 of record NC_141339.1, on the reverse strand, counting down.
AAATAAAATAAAGACTCCAACTGAAAAAAAGAACACATCATAGATTAATGTGGCTCCTTCAAAACATCATTAAGACTTATTACATCTTTGTTTTATGTGGATAGACTGGATACTAATTGAAGAATGTCGTTGTCTTGTCCCGCAGGTAATTGATGATGCTCGATCATCAACATGTAAAGTCTTATGGTAGCTTTTCGGTGCGTGCATGCGCACACACACAGTGCCTCTTTTTTTTCCTTTTCCCAAGAGGTTGGGGGGAAAAAACAACAACATGAAACTAGTCCAAACAGCTTGGGCGAGTGGATTGTTTCTATTTATATAAGCATGTCAATATACAGATGACGGGGTTGTATATTTGCATTTCAGCCATGTGTCTTTAGACATTACCCAATAGGACCGTCCTACCTTCCTCCAACTCCTCTGATATCTCCATGCGTGCCAGGTGAGAGAGCACTAGAACTCTGGCCTTCAGACTGTAAGGGTAGCAGAACGGAGGCTCCTTCTTCTTCACATTGATATTTCCTAACTCGCGGATCAACTACAGGAGAAACAGGAGGGAAGCGGTTACGGACATGTTCCTCCTCTATTTTTAAACCAATACTGAATTCCCACGATAACACGTCCTCCGTGTTTTTAACAACCTGTGGCACTACTATGTTGTCTGTTGGTCGTATGGTGGCTTCTTTATTGCTGCGAGGGTCAAACTCAAACGCCGCTGTCAGCACCATGACCAAACCTGGGAGACAGAATCCAGCAGTCACAGGAAAATAAAAGACAGAGAATAATTCCTGATTTTAGACAATGTCAACATCTAAACTTGAGGCACTGCAGTTCAAGAGGTGAACTCACGCTTCATGTTCATGTTGGGGGTCTTATACATGAAATGCATGAAGAGCTGGGTGGTGTTGATGAGGATCTGGTCTCCACTATAGCGGATGGAGCGGTACCACCACGTACCCTAAGATACAGACAGAATGGCAAACAGTCATATCTGGGAGAGAAGAAGAACACAAGCCGACAGTTCAGCGCTCTTCATAGCGGCGATTACTTACCACAACAACTGGGAGGATGACCATGAAGGCTAGTCCGTAAACCAACAGCACCTACAAGGGATTAAAAACAAACAAAAACAAAAACTCAGACCAAAGAAAAGACACATCTACAAAGCCTAGAACACATCTCATATACATTTACGTGATCCTGAGTGATAATGCTGTCATAAAATTAGCGATTGTCAAATTCAATATATTCTGAGCAAATTTATAAAAAGGTCACAACAAAAAAATATTACATACCAGCATTGAGTTCTTCTGGTCAACAATCCAGGCTGGCAGGGCAATACCAAAGCTTGTTGCTGCAAAGAAAATCAGAATCAGAAAGACATCAGAGGCAATGAGCCCAAATGATTAAAAAAAAAATCCTGCATTTACTTCAAGTGAAACCTCCAGCAGCTTTTAGCATTGTGGGTAAAGTCAGAAGTGCTGCTGGTCGTATTGGTGTAGTAGAACTGGCAATGTGGTAATTTTATGCTTGTTCGTGTTGCACTGATTTGCGACAAGTCCTTCACACACCAGGACAGTAAAGTGGTTAACTGCTTCATTTTGGTGCTTCTGTTTCAAAGTATATCAGACCCCTAGTTGCTTTCTTCTTGAACCACAGAGAACGTGCACCCACAACAGAAGCCATCTTCTTCACAAGCTCGAGCCACTTTTTCAGCATAAGCACAGACCGAGCAACTCATACTGGTATGAACGAGCCATACTTCTACTACAGCTCACCTTCCATTCATTCATGATTGCAAGATGACTTACCAGCATCCAGTGCAAAAGGTGCGACAGCACATAAAACATGTATATGAACTGGTGAGGGGGGGGTGGGGCACTCAACTCACCTCCCGGACCGTCTGGGTTACCGTACATTTCCCAGTTCTTTCGAGACTGCTCATTGGTTAGACTGCAGATGACAACAAAAAAGAATCGATCCACATTTCCAGGATGTCACAGAGTTATCTTTATGACCTAAAACAATGAATCACACTTACGCAGCGTATGCTTTGGCAATTCTCATGAATGTGGCCTCATCACCACCTTTGTCAGGGTGGTACTTGAGTGACAGTACATGGTATTGCTTCTTGATTTCGGACGGCGAGGCACCCTGGAAAAAGAATGTATAAACACAATTGTACACATCCAACAGATATATTGCAGACTATTTCATATGGTTGTGGATGTGTGTGTGTGTGTGTGTGTGTGTGTGTGTGTGTGCGCATTTACCGGGTCCAAGTTGAGGACTTCATAAGGATTATACTCCTGGTACTCCCTATCCAGCTTGGACACCTTGTATGCTAGCAGCAGGAACACAGCCCAGCCAAATAACAAGGCTGTTTTCCTAGACATGTCAGTACAAGAATGGAAAGCGATGAATTCTCAGGGTCATTCTATTATTCCAACATCATAGCAAGTCATGACTCTCACTCAAAGAAGCATCTCAAATTAAAAAAAAACCCTGAGATCGTAAGGTCAATATCTTCTTATCTACTCTCTACGAGTAGAAGTGGGCTCTGGTGGTGTTGTTGTTTGTTTGTTATACATTGAAGTTTAACTTGTTTCCATGACAATAGCAAAACTTGGTGGTCTGCCCGCAGCATCTGTTGCCATGACAACCTCCCTACGTGCCTGAGTTGTAGCTCAACCAAAAAGACCCCCCCCCCCAAAAAAAACACATGATGATTCCTACATTCAAGTGCAGTTTTGATGCTGTGATGACGCTGCCTGTGAAAAGGACAGTTGCTGTGAATCTAAGCGACAACTCACGGCCGTCACTCTGCTCCACTCAACTTGATAACATGTTTCATGCTGTCACCGCCTGCATAAAATCACAGTGGGCTCAGCACGCAGAACAAAGAATGACAGAACAGGGGTGGAAAAGCAGAAGTGTGAAGACAAACTGAGCAGCGGCAGCACACGGAGATGAAACTAAGACGAATCGCTCAGATGGAGATGCTGTGACGTGTGAGCGAGAGGTGGATTGAAGAGCTTTTCTTTTCATACCCAAATGAGGTGAATAAACAACGCTGAGTAAACAGCACCATGTTAAAGGACACATTAAACAACGCAACAAAGTGTTTGCACGATGTGTCACAGAGGTTTATACGTAGAAACAAACTGCACTTTGGGAGAATCAACCCAAAATCACTGCCATAGATGCTTGAATCAGCCTACAATTGACAGCACAGCCTATGTCTCATCTTCACACCACAGCGAAAACCTTCCTCCCTGTCCAACTGGAGATTGAAGTAGCAGGCCAACCAGAACAACTCCACTTACAAGAGGAAGCTTTATCACTGCAAACAGCTCAGGCAAATTACACCCAAAAAAAAAAGAGATGAAGCAAAAGTATAAGCAAAAACACAGATGAACAAAGAGTTGAAACCTGCCAATGCCAAGCTAGTAACAGCCATGTGTTACACTGCTGAAACTGCATCGATAGCTCCATAAATAAGAGTGTGTGTCAAGTGTAATTGACTTGGGTTCTTACAAGCCAAATCTAATAACAAGTGTAGTCACATATCAGCAATACAAGAGAGAAGTAAAAGAGAAGCCTTCCTCAAAGTCACAGAAATCAACCGGCAAACAGACCACTTGGATGTCTGCATCCTAGATGGTGGAAGTAAGGGATGCAAGATGGAGTTTTTTTCCCCCCACAGACAAACTATGCTAATTTTTTTGACAGAAGTTAATATCAAAAACAAACAAACAATACAAAACACTGAATGTATTTAAATTGTGAAAAGTTTATCATATATGTCCCACACTTTTTCCTCAACAAATGGCGAGCAATAACCAATATCTGAAGATATGCGCCAATATTATCATAAATCCCAAGTGGACCGGTGCACTTTCTGTGTATATTGGTGCACTCCACACTGAAATGAAACTTATTGGACTCACTTAAGTGTTGGAACAATGCTCTGCTGTGACTTCATCAGCCTGAGCCGGTACCACAGACACCTGCCATGGACTCTCCTCAGGCTCTTCAAACGCAGTTGTTCTAGAAGAACAGGGTGAGATTATTGACAATGTAATATCACCATCAACAAAAAAGTCTCGACCACTACCGATTATGCACCAATAATTTAGTGAGGAATATTGGTGCTATAATTGAAGACCTGCCCTGAAATAGCATCACAAGTATGTTTCTAAAAGTGGATATCAAAGGGAGATACTTTCTCTAAGAAACTATAATTCGTGTGGAAATTTTGACTAGCTGAACATGAATTGCAAAATAAATTCAACGTTTTACGTCAATAAATTGTAAAAACAGCAATAATAAAACAGCATGTAAGCCAGCAAACGTCAAGTTGATAGCTAGCATAACCAAACCCCAGGCAATGGGAAGTCTTTCATGAAGCCATCAACATGCTCTACATCCCCAGCTGCTGTAAATGGTGACCCATAAGTCCCTTACTCCTATCTGTTCAGGGATGGTTAGTTTTAATAGTTGTTTGGTTGATGGCAAAAAGGCAGCAACATTAAGATAAAAAAAAGACTTGCCAAGATAAAGTCGACGAAGGCACAAGCCTGAGAACCTGCAAGAGTGACGCTGACTTTTGGGGTTGAAGCTTTAGCGTCATTAGCCAGCAGGTAGAATACAATTTTCCCACTGAACAAGACAAATAAATAACTACTGTGTTATCTGTTGAGTTAGCAAAGAGTAAAAGTACCAACATCATCCAGTCAGTACAGTTTCTGACTTGTGTGTTCAGTTCTAAAAGAGAATAAACGCTAACATCATTTTTCGTAACGTCAGCTAGCTTAAATTTACTGAAGTAACTTCAGTTAAATGTGACGTTGTCATAGGTTGTACAGCCTCAGCATCTGGTAGCTAGCTGCGTTTACAAACCAAGATGCTGGCTGAGTAGTTCACGATACACCAACTCGGGTTAGTTAGCTAAGTTAGCACTGAGACCGACATCGGGCCTTACCAGCATTCTGATCCCGGGGCCAGAGGTAGTATGTGGCTGGGATCACAATAAGTCCAACGAAGGACGTTAGGAAATAGAAAAAGGTATTGCCGCTGTCATCATACTGGAACTGTTGCCCGGCCATTTCGTAGCGGCGCTTGGGTCGCCCGTCTTCTCCGCCGCCGCGCTTCCCCCTTCTGGCCCAATGTGTGCGACTTGACAGACCGCTAGCTAACCAGCTAGCATTCAGCCAAGACAAGCGCCGATCCTCGGTGTACGTGGTGTACGCCTGCGCAATGTGGCCTGTCTTCTTCTCGCGCGCATAATTCAAGACTGTAACTTGCGATTACTGACACCTACAGGTCGCATGATGGTAGGAAAGATGTCAACGGTGACAAGGTTTTTGATCGAGTGAAGTTAGAGAATGATAAAAATCTGATTTCTACGTTTAATTTTCATTTAATTTAAATATATCAATTTTTTTTCTAAACATGGCCAAATCGTCTTGCTCAGTTGGAAAACTTTCCAAAAAAATCCAAGTAGACTGTTATTCAAATCTATATAAATAAATAATATGGTGACAAGATATGACGGAATCTAGAAGTATCAAAGTAAATCAAAACGGTTCTTAAGCACATTTTTCATTTAGTTTAATTCAGGCAAAAGTGACCATTTGGGATTTTTAGAGTTTATTTCCTCTGCAGATTGATTCTCTCACATTTGCACCATAATATCCTCCAGAGGCTTGCGTTTCAAGTCAGGCACGGTGGCATCCAAAGCAGGGTAACCCACAGGAAGAAGCATCAGCAGCTTCTCATTGACTGGTCGTTTAAGCAGCTGCCGGAGCTGAGGGCCGCAGTTGAGGGGTGTCGATGTCACCGTAACAAGACCCACGTTCTGGTAAGTAAAGAGCAGAAATTCCTTACTTATCGGGCATGTTTGTTTCATTTAAAAAAAAATTGTCTTATATTTAAGGGCTTTGATGTCGCTCCTTACCTGTAATGCAGCCAACAGGATCCCACAAGAAATAGAAACACTGATTTCATTGTAGTAGTGTGTCTTTTTCTTGCCATTTGGTAGGATCCCATAGGTCTGTTTGAAGATGAGGACCAGGTACGGAGCTATATCCAAGTACTCCTTGATCCAGTTTGTCCTGCAGAGGGAAGAAAGGATTGAGAGACAAATGACAGTTATACTCCTTATGAAACTGTAGTTTTTATTTGGAATTCACAGAATTCTGACCATTTTGCACACCTTAACTTGGCCAAATCATTGACCCACTTGTCTCCCATCCTCTGACGGTAGTTGACCTCCTCCTCTTCCTCCACTATCAGTCTGATCTGGTGCTTCGTCTCCGGATCTGAAACCACGACAAATGTCCAAGGCTCTGTGTGTGCTCCACTAGGGGCAGTACCTATTCAGAAGGATGAGTACGCAGAGAGAGAGGGAAAACATTATGTTCCAACATCCAGCTCAAAAGTTTACCTTTTGGCATACATTTAACTAAAACAGCTGGCACATTATTTGATAAAATTGCATTTCTGTGCCTGCAGTGCGGATGACATCATCGATGACCTCTCGTGGAACCGGATCTGGGCTGATGAATCGAACACTCCTCCGCTGGTTCATCAGGGTGTAGAACTCCTGAGACCTTTTCAGCATCTGCTCCTCGAGGTAGCGTGGGGGAGAGTAGGGTACATGCTGAGTGTCCTCCTCTTCGTTGTGATCCTCCCAATCCCCTTCTTCTAAGAGGATGACAAGAAACGCTAGTGAGCAGCTCTTCATGTTACTATGCTCTCCATCAGCCCGTTTACCCTACTAATATGGAAAAACATAATATTAACACTAAGCTCAGGGTATGAGGGTGTCGCAAATGCTGCATTTGACACATAATTTAAAGTTTTTGATTGCTGATAACACCGTTCAGCTACAAGCTATCTGGTTCACATCCCATCACAGTAAGTGGTATTGCTCCTTAATGCTGATGGCAGGCTCTTCACTAAAAAACACTTGTATTTTGAGGGTACTTAATTTAGTTTAAAAAAAAACAGAACACCAAAATCATGTTAAAGAATTTGACTGATAGAAATATCAAAATGCATTAATAGATACCAATATAAGCTTTATTGGGAATTCTTTTGACCATGACAATCATGTGGCAAAATCTGAAAAACCTTAACAAGACTTAATGAGTTGACTGAATGGGGACTTTTTGCAGTGTATAAAGGAAAAAAAAAAAACACATTTTGCCCTAAAATATTTATATAATATACAGGAAGTAATAAAAAGTGACAAAAAAGAGGCATGTATATTTCCAGTCTGCTTCCTATTAGGTTTTAATCCTTATGTAACATGACATGGAAGCTGTTGAAGACAGAAAATACTGGCTTTTGCAGTATATGAAAAAGTAATGAATACTCAAAATTCAATACACCTAAGTTATAGTAGAGACAAATTTGAAATAGAGTTTACCAAAAGTTCAAGTACTGACAGCACATTAGTTAATCCTCAAAGCACAGACTTCTGAACTTTGAGGTGTTCCAGTTACACTACACTGATTACAGCCTCTTTGAGTTGGCCAATCTGAAAATCTGAAGTACAACAAGTCCCTTTTTCAGTCCTTCGCCATGTAAAATCTTACTCGTGTTCAAAGTAAAAAATAAGTTTAGAGAAATGTAGCAAAGCAAAGTCCTCTTAAATGCAAATACTCAAATTCAGATGATTTCACTTTGTAAAGCACAGCAAAGCTTTATGAAGAAATGGATGCTTCTTAATATTAAAATGATTTTTTTTTTCCCAGCAAAGCAAAAAAACACACACAAAGGAAAACACATGACGTAAGACTGCTGGCTGGGTCACTGTAAGCCTATGGAAGCCTATAAAAACTACACTAAAATGTACACTGTTTACATCATTCGTATGTACTTTTTATGTAACTGTGACAGTATTGCATTTTTTGTACAGTTCAATGGCCAGAAAAGTACAGCAAATGTGGTACAGTAAAGTAAGCATGATGACAGGCCTCGTTCCGAAACCCCCCTGGATCTCCATGTTTAACGGAGAGACTTGTTCGTACCGTCCTCTCTCGCTGGGATCTTGGTGTCGTCCTGCAGATCCTGGTCCACCCACGGTCTGAATCCTGCTTTAGACTCCCTATCAGTACGGCTCCGGTCGGTGGTCTCCGTTTGCCGTGATTTCACCAACATGAAGCCCACCACCATGCACAGGAGAAGCGCCAGAACTGGCGTGAGGACGGACAGTAGCGCCATGACTGCTGGAGAGGGGCAGGGGAGTGAAGCCACTGTTACCAAACCCACGCTGACGGACCTCTGCTCATCAAGCAGATAACAATACATTAACAGAGCTGAATGACCTTCTGAACTTAATGCACTTTTTTTTGCCAATAAATCTGATTTTATCCTTTACAGGAAGACCTTTTTATTTGTTCTTAGTTTTTGCTGTGCCAGGCGCACATCTGATTAAAAAAAAAAGAAAAACATAAAAGCCATAATTACAGGAACCATAAAATTGTTCTCAACATACAAGAACTGCCATACAAAGAGTTATGACACGCCTAAGGTCCACGTCCAACGTGGCCCTATGGCACAGGCGAACATTTGAAGACAAATACAACCGTACCTGAGTTTGCTGTATTTAGCCTAAATGTAACGACTGCACACATCATGGTCCATGTGTAAAGTGAAATAATGTTTGTGATTATCTCAACAAATGCAAATGATCAGGTTTATGAATCAGGTTCAACCGGTGGCGCAGTTGATCTTCGCTCCGCTTCCTCGGGCGTGTGACTTTAACTGCTATACAAAGGATGGACACTAGGTGGCAGAAGAGCACGCTGGAAAGAGCTGGGCTGAAGCCCTCTAGTATCCGCTCGCTCTCTCCCGTGTTGCACCGTCAAGCACCATTGAGGGAATTTTGGCTGGAACGCTGCAAAAAAAAGGGAGAAAAAGAATCAGTAAAATTAAGGGGTAATTTTACACGTTTACCTGAGGGGGAAAAAAGATATTGACTTATCAACTGAGTATTTAGATCAAGTCAGCCCAAAACAACAAAATAATAATAATAAAACCCCTCAAAGCCCTCTGTGGAGTTCCAAAATAGTACCTCTATTTCATCAGACATCATGCATTAACTTGAATCCCGAAATTTAATTGTTGTTGTTGTTCCCAGTTTTGTTTACATTTTTTGATGGAGTTTTTCACTTTACACTTTGGATTGAGACCATTGTTACGTAAAGGAGCCACCACCGTCATGTGATCACCCCCCCCCCCAAAAAAAAAGACCCACCAGCGTTTCTACTCAAGGTTATAAGTTTTCGTCGAGATATATATATATATATATATATATATATATATATATATATATATATATATATATATATATATATATATAAAATTTTAATTTTTGGTCACGAAATATAACTTTCACTTACAACTGAAAGAATTTGTGTGTGGCTATTTGTTCCTACAGTTTTTATTGATTACTGACCAAGATATATAAATTTTTTTTTAATTAATATGACCCCCAAAATTGTATTTGTGGCCACAAAAAGGGATTTTGTTTCCACAGTTTAATTCATTCGTGGCCTCGCGATAAAACACGCTGCTTCCCCGCAATGTTACTGGCAATGAGATGTAATTTGTCCCCCCACAATTTCAACAAAATGATGTACTCCGCTGTCTTCGTGTTTTTATCTTGATGAGAAAATAGATTCGAGCACATCACAACAACAAGCGGCTAATTTCTTGCAGTGTTGGCTCCGCCCCCTCGGCTGTCTGCGGCGCTGCGCTTTAAATAGCAGCTGTTTAAAAGCCCTTGACTGTTCTCCTGTCTGCTGCAGCCTACAGTCCACCTCAGCACCCACCACAATCATTCATTTCTGTTTATAATCCAGCACATCCCCGCAATGTCGGCCGCCAGTACCGAGACTAGTGCCCCGCTTCCCACCGCCGGCAGCCGCGTCTTCTTCCAAGCCGCGCCCGGCGTGGGCTGCGTAGGGTCTTCTCCCATCACCGGCGACGACCCGGTCCAGAAGAAACAGGGTAAAGTGACGGTGAAGTACGACAGGAAGGAGCTGCGGAAAAGACTGGTGCTGGAGGAGTGGATCATCGAGCAGCTCAGCGAGTTGTACGACTGCGAGGTGAGTGATATCATTCTGCACCTGCTGCGAAACACCTAAAAACCATTAGGAGGTTCTGGTGGACACGTGAATGGCACCCGAAACACCTCCTGAATTTTTAATACCATAGGCTCCTTCTCCGTGGAGCCACGCGTCCACTGCGCGTCGCCAGGTGCTTCTTTGTCCTCTCTAAAAGTGAGAGCCAATAGGCTGCAGACCGGGGAAGACCAGGAGCTGACTGCTATGACCTCTTTGCTGAATTGCTCGCCTCCCTGACTTCTTGGACCGCCTTATCTCCCCTGCCCTGTCTGCTTGCCTTAATAGGGAAAGTGAGTGAGTGATTGAGTGGTTCGACGAGGAGCGAGAGAAACCGCACGGTTGCGCCTTCAACGCGCCACTTCCCTCGGTCTTTTTCGAGGAATGTGCCGGTGTGTAACTCTGTTTCTCTCCATTTTCTCGTGGGTTTGTCGTTTTCTGCTCCTCCTTTCTATTTGAGCAGTGTCTCTGCTCTCTGTGGCCGAGTGAGGCTTTTCATCCCTGCCTCCTCCGTGTGACAATTTTTCTGACCTTTGAAACTCTTTTCACCTTCCGATCGTCTCCAGACGTTATTGACAGCCAATTTGTTTTACCCCACTATTTCTTTATCATCTAAAGGGAATGTGACCACGGGGGGGGGGGGGGGGGGGTAGAGAAAGGCTGAGATTCCTTAAGTGTGTGTGTGTGTGATTGCCCGCTGCTGCCAAAGCCAGCAGGAGGGGGGGAGGAAAGAAGGGCAGTGGGTTAAGGATGTGCTGATGCTGTGACTCTCCTGGCCAACCAATCATGTCCTTTGGCTGTGACCCCCTTACTTAGAGCAGAGGGTCTGCACAGACACACATATGCACGTACACACACTTGCGTGTCAGCCAATCACAGATGGAAGAGGCGGCGTGCGCGTGGCATCCACACGTGCATGCCCACATGAAGCTGCCAGACTACACTGCAGGGATGTTTTATTTCCATATGAAGATGTTTGACAGAGGTGTGTGTGTGTGTGTGTGTGTGTGTGTGTGTGTGTGTGTGTTCAGTTTTGCTGCATGCTCAGAATAACAAAGGTGCAGCAGGAAGTCAGCGTCAAAGCATCATTTTCTGTCTCAGTTGACTGCTGACAGAGCATTGCAATGCAAATGTCTCTCCTCCATACTGAAGGCAAATAGGTGTATGTGAACCACAAACCTTAGCTCAGCCTCTAAAACATTAAGAAATTGCTAATTTAATGATAATATGACAATCTAACCTCCTGAAGTACGGATGCGCCGATTATGACGCTCCGGATTTGAAGTTCTGCTGATACCAATTGATGTTTATTTGTGGATTTTATTCGCTGATCTTTGGTTCCTCTTCTGTGGTTCAAGGGAAGCAAGAAATTATCATGGAAAACAGCATGGATTTTCTCTTTAATTTTGGTTCTTACAGCAGTAGCTTTGAGAGGACTGCTTCAATCCTACACAATTTGGAGGCGTTTTATGTAATCTTACACATTAGTGGTTACGCATCAGTCAGATGTCCATCCATAATTTCCAGAATGCTGGCAAAGGAAAATTAAAATTCATGCTAAATATTTTAAATATTATGGGAATGTTTGGTGTATGTTCATGTCACTGAACATTAGGTGGTGTACTAACTCCCATCTACTGCTACAGAAGAAGAAGAAGAAGCAGCAGCGAGGTAACGTGGCAATGGAGAGTTAAGTTTCTATCACCTTTCGTTTTTTGCATTTATCTTTTTGCAATAAACTAACGTTTCCACATCCCTCAAACTGAAAAATTTACTTAAAACTAGCAATTTGTCTTTTACTTCAGTTTTGTTTTTAAAGAAATGCCCATTGAAAGGAGTGCGATGGAATCAGATGTAATGACCGCCACCGCCACCGCCGTCTGTGAATGCTGTCTTGTTTGTCAGCTGATGCAGAATTGCAGATGCGCGGCAGCTCCCGAAGAGTTGCACCCTCTCTGCTTTAAGTATAACTCACAAACTGTAACTAGTCGGTAACAAACGCACACACAAAAAAAAATAATGATACGCAATTTCCTTTTGTAGCCTCAGCTGGAGATTTTATAGCCGAAATCTAGTTTCCCTCTGTCTTTATAGCCCTGCTGTGCTTCTCAGGCAAGTTGAAAAGGACAGTGCGGCCTGTTAGTTAACTGGTTTACATTTCAAAGCTGGCTGAGCACAGTCAGTCTGCCATCAGCAGGTGTATGATTGATGTTCAAGTCCAGTGATGTTTTCACAAACATCGGCTGTTGGATGTGGGCGCCGCTGTGCGCCGGCCAAGTGATGATGTCATATACGGGCTTGTCATGGGGAGGCTGCATTCGCCTCTTCTCCTCCAGGAGAGGTTTTCCCAAGAGGCTTTTTTTTTTGTTGTGGTTCACCTGTGATTTGTGTGAGGATCACGGGATGCATTCCCTGTAGGGATGGACAGAAATCACTTCTATCAGTCTGGCTGTGAAATAAAACTGTCCTCTGCTGTCTTCAAATGTCTCTGTCTTCACTTCAATTTAAAGCGTTACTTCAACCAAAAAAGTGCCTTTTTAAAAAAAAAAAAAAAAAAAAAAGTGCCTTTTAGTGACTCACAGGTAGTCTTGAGCTGACAGGGACATTTTTTTTTCTGCATCACTTCTTTGTGACTCCAGAACTCAGACAGCACGAGCTACATACAGTTTATGTAGGCGGAAGTGAAATGCACCTGACAGCTAGCAACAGCAAAAACATCTGTTTACAAATGTGCAAATAAAAGCGTTTTTAGATTACTGAACTTTTGGCTGGAAAAAAGAAAAATCCATTATACCGGATGATGCACTTGAGTTTATTATGGATGGATTTTGGAGAGTTTGGCTGTTGTTTTGTTGCTTTAGCTGTCATTAGCTTCAAGCTTAATCTACTTAGCTGGCTCTCTCTGCTTTCTGGAGTCACATCAAGTCATGCAAAAATATCTTTTGTGAACTCAAGGCACTATTGTGAGTTCTTGACAGTTTTTGGGTGAAGTTTTGCTTTAATGGCAGTGGCGCTTTTTCATGTCAACATCACATCCGTTGTCTCTCTACTGTTGTAGGCAGTCTGATATCATACATGGCGTTGGCTGCTCATAGAGAGACATGGAATCTGTCAGGTTTTCAGCTTCGCTACGCACAGCAGGTAATGAGAGCAGCATATCGTTATGCTGACACGTTGTCATTCGGCGTTGCATTGTTAGGGCTCGCTTTCATGTGTGCGTCAGTCCCATGAATAGATGGATGATGACAGTGTTTGAGCAGGTGGACTTCACTGATGGTGTTTGATCACCTGACTGTAAACAGGAAGTCACACTGACATTATGCCTGTTAGCACGTCCATGTGCGGTTCTAAGTAAGACAGTGAGAGTGTGTGTGTGTGTGTGTGTGTGTGTGGGGGGGGGGGGGGGGCAGACTGCTGATTTGGCTGCCTGGTCCAGCCTAAAGGTCAGCCTCTGTATCAGTTTCACACAGCAACTTGATACAAGAGAACATCAGTGATTAGTGTGTGTGTGTGTGTGTTGGTGTGTGTGTTTGTGGGAGGGGAGTACCCTGCTAAAATTTGATTTAAATTAATTTATTTTTTATTGTCTGTCATTTTAGTTGCATTTTAACCTACAGCCAGTGTGTGACAAAAAAAACCCTCTCCTCTATGAAGGGAAATATAATTAACAGTCCTTTTTCACAGCAGCCATTTTGATATTATGCAGGCTCACTGGAATTGACTGACACCCGGAACAGGGTCATAAATGATGCTATTAGTTTCACCTGTGTGAAAAACTGTCAGTCTGACAAAATGACATGTTAAATAAGCACTTTGTCACTGAAATAAGTCAACTGTCACTGACTAGTCAAGCTTCTACATGCTGTCTTGGAGTGATATTCTATGTATGGATAAAAGAAACATCGTGGATTTTGTACAGAGCTCCATTAGCTAGTTTCACCTTTTTTTTCTAGTTTTTATATTTATAGCTTGAGGCGACAGACTCCATACTCCTGACCGCGTGTGTGGGAGATTCACTGGTATGACTATCCTGGCACCAGCTCTTTGTTAGATGTAAGGGAGAGGGTTTACACACCAGCTTACCAGGTAGAGCACCGGTTGTCTAATAATACGATGCTTCCGGGTTCCATCTGAGGGCCCTTGAGCAAGACATTGAACCTGCCACAGCTCCAGATGCATTCGCCATCCGTGTGTGAATGTGCTAGCGAATTGGCACCTTGTCTAGCAGCTTCTGCCACAAGTGTGTGAGTGAGTGTAAAGCACTATGGGTGGTCACAGACAAGACAAGGGCTGTGTACTGTAAATAAAGATCAGTTACGTCATTCTGTCTTGTAAGCAAAGTGAAAAAGCATTTAAGGTCGAATATTTCTTTAACTACAAGACACTTTGAAATGAGTAAATCATCAAATTTAAAATTACAATCCTCTTGAAGCCTCCATTTGCGTTGAGCCTCCATCTTTCTGTCCTTTCGTTCTCCAGGCTGTAACAGAAGGTGAGCTTTGTCAGAGATAGATTTCTCTTGTATCTCATGGGAGATGTTGCCTCTGTTCATTTCACTGTTCAAAGGACAGAAAGGAGAGAGAGCAGAGAGGAGAGATGCTGAAAAAAGAGAGAACAAGAAATGGGGGGGGGGGGGCAAGGGCCCAAGTGCTCCCAGTGCAGCTCTTAAAGCAGTGAAGGACTGCTGGATCTAGCATCTCCTTGTTCTTTTGTTCTCTAACCCATTACTCAAACAGGAGCGTTGCTGCAGCTCCTTATTTCTTCAATACGTACATTTTAGCATCCGTCTCAGATGTAAAATGACAGTAATTCCACACATTTGTCAGCAGGATTAACAAAAATAGGTCTGTCAAGCAATTAAAAAAATTAATGTACTTAATGACATGTTGTGCGTTTCATGGAAATGAATGGCGTGTTGCAATTTCAGGCCATGAAAAACACTAAAAATATTTCATTTCAAATAGATTTAGGTCAATTAATGAATAGATGAGGTTAGGCACTTTTTTTTTTTTTTAATTTCCATCCGTTCAGGCCACTTTTAACTGTTCATAGGCAATAAGGGCCATTCGGGTCAAATGTGAGCCAAATATTGCCAACAGAGCATCTCAGGTCACTATATGGAAGGAATTATGGCAACTTCCTTTGCCTAGTTCCATCATTATTTTGCATTTGGGGGGTTCAGTGATGCACCTCTGTAAAATTACAGGGGAACTTGAATAGACTGACCTTCATTGAGACATTTACAAGATGAAATGCACACATTGGTTGAAGCGTTAAATTCGAATTGTGTAAACTTGTCTATTGCAATATTAAAGGAAGTGATTGCATTATTTTTGAATACCCTACACACCTTTCATTTTAAATGATGAATCAGCTACCTAACAGGAAAAGATTAACGTTCGTAATTGACCAAGTGATGAGTCATGGTATTGCTCATGCTTTTAGGATCCGGCGAATCTTTTTAGAATGTTTTGAATGAGTTCTTACTCATGAAGTGCAAGTCAAAACATAAATCAGCTTTTGTCTTCCAGAGTATTGTCTTATCCATTCTCCATTTAGCTCTTTTAGACATTTGGATTATAAAATCAGTTATTTCGTATTTTGAGTTTCTCCATCATTTGCTGACCTCCTCCATTGCCTCTCGGGAGTCCAGATTCATGCTGGTTGAGTTAAAACAAACTGTGTCACATCACCTCTGCGCGTTGGGGTGCAACAACAGCAGATAGAGATCTTGTAATGTCCTACTTTTTCATGGCTGCTCGTCATAAGGCCTCACTCAATGGAGCTTATTCATGTGTACACACACAGACATTGTCCACGTTACAGTGTTGGGCCCAGGGCCTTGTGTGGATCTGTGTTTGTGTGTGGGAGGCTGTTCTTGTTTTTTTCAAGATATTCTGCCAGTGGACAGCGATCAGGGTACCTCCATGAATGGAAGATGAGCTTGAGCGCGTACACACACACACACACACACACACACACACACAGAGGTCGGGGTACATATTTGAAGCAAATGGAGCAAGGGGAAGTAGGGATATTCATAGATGATGCTCGCTGCTGCTCTAGTTCTCTCAGGATAATCATCATCATGGGAAGGGGTGTGGTCTGCTTTCACGCTGCTTTGTAGAAGGGTCTGTCTCAAGGCGGTGTATGAGTGGGCTGTTCCAGGGTACCACAGGGAAAATGTTCTTCTCTATGCCAGAAGACATTTTATTTTATGGTATTTCAGATATTTTTACTGAAGCCCACTGAGTTTGAGATGGAGGAATCTGACGTTTAACAAAACTTACATCTTAACACAAACTCCCTCCTGCACCGCTATAAATACCACCTTCCTTCCTCTTACACCCCCCTTGCTTCTCCTGTGACATTATCAATACCGTCTCTCATCTTTCACGTTTTTGTTTGCAAAGAAGAAGAACTGCAGCGTGTCATGTGAACCTCACATGCTAGCAGAGGAGGTCTAAACGGTGCAATTCAAGCCATGTCATTAGCTACGGTCAATAGACTAAAGGATAGCATGTTTGTTAGCTAGGAATGAACACGGCGAGGAACTACGCTGCCATACTGGTGACCGGACAAACATTTGTCTACCAGCCAGATGACTGTTGTGCCAAAGGTACACATTTAAGTTTCTTCATTATTTGCCAAAACTTTGTATCCCATCACCTTTGACCTCTGATCACCTTTGTGATGGATGTAATTTACCTTAATGATCAATTAAGGACTCTTGACGGATGACGGGAAGCTGCTGTCTGTTACAGCTGTGGGTTCCATGTCACACCAATCCATCGTAGCAACTCAAGCAGGATGAGTGCTCCACCAGCCGTAGTAACCTTTACGAGACGGTGAAAAGATCATTCAGTGTGTTTACAGGTTGTGGGAAACAGTCCATTTATTATGTTTGTGCATCTAAAACTTTGAAAATACATCTAAGCATGTAAGTCCTATTGAAATAGTACTAGGTTGAAATAACCTGCATGTGCATGCTGCAATCTGACCCAAATCGAACGTGTGTGTTCTGCACATGCTCCACAGGTCCCAGTAAAGAATTTAGCCCAAAGGTCGAACAGCGCAAACTGGAGGAAGATGTCATCAAAGATGGGGTGAAAATGGCTTACTTTCAGGTAGATGAGGATAAATGTAAAGCTTTGTAAAGTTGTCAGTTTCCCTTTTGAAGTTCAGCCGTTCGAGACAGTTTACCAACTTGTTTGATGTGTGAAAGGTCAACTGGAAGAAAAGCTGCTAGTTGCAAAGATGCACACAGCAAATTAAATAAAATTCAATTAAATGAGTTTTCAGACATCAGCCCTTCATAGTTGCTCTTGATGTAGGCTCAAGGATGTGTGCAAATGTAGTAATATTACAAAAAATAATTCCAGCCATGGTGGGGTTAAGTGAAAATGGTTGAAGACTCAAATGCAGAATGACCTCAATTAGGTCGATCATTAAAGCGAGGCTGACAGATCGAGACGATCAATTGCTTGTTTTTGTGAGTGACCTTGATCTGACTGGGAAGGTCGTCGTGGTGTTTGTGTCTGTTAGAGACGTTTATCTGCCATTTAAATTGCAAAGATAAGACCTTGCTTAGTTAGGCGTGTGTGTGTGTGTGTGTCCGAGCATATGTCAACACATTTCATGTAACACCTGCGTACACATGCATCTGCTGCTGTAACAAATCAGAGGTGCTGACACGAAGGCCTTTTAGCGAGCAGATAACCAACAGCTGTTGAAACAGTTATAAACACACACACACACACACACACACAGGACAGAGGTGTCAAATATCCATCTCAGAAGCAAAACGAAGGGCAAAGGTCACCACTATGTGTTTGTTCCTCTTTTCTTTCCCCACTTGTCTCCATGCACTTACACCTCCGTCAGCACAGCCATCTAGCTGGTTTACATCCCATCCCACTTTTCCCTCGTGACTCACGTTGATATCCGTGCATTTTGAATTATTCCAAAAATGCCGAAAACGAAATACAGATCAAAATATCTGAAAATGTTGATGGAAACTTATAATCTTTTTTTTTAAAAGCCCTCAATTTTGAAAAACATTTTGCTTGCTTTTTTAAAAAGAGGGAAAGCGTGAAACCCCTCTTTTGAATGACATAGCGCAACCTTGAACCATGTGACTCGGCTCATGCTTCCGCTTCCAGCGCGTTCACAGAATTCCCAAACATTTCCCGAACATTTCCTTTGTTTCCTGACAACAACTTGCCCAACTTTGGCGTGTCAATGCTTGAGATGACTTATGCTTTTTCTTCTTCCACTGTTTGAAGTCGTGCGCATCATTGCCTACAGCGCCATCTTCAGACAAAAATTCTCACGAATTAGTTAACTCACCCCAAACCAGTTGATGGAAATGCACTAACAAGCTTTTTTGCGATATTAAATTGCCTTGCCGATCAAATTGTAGCGCAACTAATGCTGCCTCTGACATTTACCCAGCTGTGCGGCTTTAATATTCCCATTTTCGGGCTGAGGAGATGACGGTTGTGTCTGTTTGCAGTGTTATGTAAAAACGAGGTTGCGGTATTTCACCATACCATGTGGAGAGGTGCATATTGGGCTTTTACGAAATCGCAACATTTAAAACCCATGAAGATGAACAAGGAATGTGTCATAAATAATCAACATCCAGTAAAACTGTGATGATTAAGTAATCATGCTGAAAAGATAAAGCATTTTTCACTTCACGCTTCCTCCCTTTCCTTCCCCTCCTTTGTGGATTCCCACTCTATTAACCCTGTGTACTGTTTTGTGAGGCTTAGCTGTGAAAATGTCATACCGCCGTGAGATGTTAAGATTCATTCAGCATGCAACAAGAAGAGAAGAAGATGAGGAAAAATGTTGACATGTTACCAACTTGGATTATAGGTCTCGCAAATATAGCCCGCATTTACATTTTCCAGTCCTATAAGTGAAAGCGACAATCAGCGGCGTGCTTTTCACTTCCGCATTTATTTATTTTTTCAAGTTGCGTTCCAATTTTTCATTCATACAATTTCTTCTTTAAACTTGGGTCAGATGGACTTTCAGCTGCAGAGCGACTGAGGCTCGATTGTAAAAGGAAAATAAAAGGGGGGGGGGGCAACCAGCTGCGTGTGCATCCAGTTGCAGCAAAGTAAAAGCCTTGAGATGCTAAAAAGGAAGCGATGTTGACTTTTCACACTCACACACTGACTTCCTTGTGTTCATCTGACATCTCCTCCCATCCAAAGATGATTCAGTTAATCAGTGCTGTCATTGTCAGCAGAACGACACCATTTATAAACTGCCTGTTTACAAACACTGACTCATTGTGTTTGGTCGGCTCTGCGGCAAGAAAGCGAAGAACGCCAGTCGTCATTCACACGTTGAGTGAGAGAGGAGGAAGAGGAGGAGGCGGGTGAGAGAAGGAGAGGGAGCAGATTTTTGTTTTGACTGTCAAAGTCAGCGGGGTGTGTTCATGTACTGTAGGTGTGCAGTTTTATGTGCTTGTGTTCAATGCACACATGGTATTAAAGTGTGCAGACTCGCCGAAACCACAAGGAGGATGATGAATAGCTGGAGCTGTTGCTGCATTGCCTTTCCTGTACGTCTTCACGTCAAAGATGATGCAAATTACCCCTCTAATTTGAACAAACTCATCTTGACTAGGTGGTTGTTTACCCTGGTGCTATCAATGTTTCCAGCCCGGTGTGGCCAGAGGCGACGCTTTCCATGGAGGGCAAAAGGTTCAAGTCGGCCCCAGCTGTCAATACAGTAGCCACAGGGAGGAACTGTCTGCCTGGTAAATACAGTAGAATGAATCATACGCCCTGTAAAATAGGGTCACAAGACAGATGCTTCATTTTCACGTTTGATTTTGCAACAACAGCCACCGTGAGTTTAAACTCAGGATAGTGACAGAAAGCTTGTACGCGAGGTGAGGGAGAAAATGACAAAACCTCATCTCTAAAGCCTGGAACAGCATTGAGGAGTGTTTCTGACTCGGTAAACTCACAGCACTATTAGGCTAATGTGGCTAAAAAGTCGACTGCTAGGATCAAATATTATAATAATGATGCTATACCAGAAACAAAGCGATAAGTAAGGTAAGGTGGAGGGGCTTTGTTCCAGGCTCTGACTTATTAAAACCCTCTGCTAGAACCTGTATTTTATCTACTCGCCTGGGTGGCAACATTTTTAACCAGCTGATTTATCGCACACCTGGACTCTGTATTAGCGACACAATTTGGTCTACATACACTTAAAAGTATCGAGTTTGGTTCCAACCCTGATGACAATGATTCTGCTTCGAATTTTGGTATGTAAATTGTGAAAAAACTCATCCATCAACTCCATCCACGTGTCCCAAGCTGCTAATCTTACTTTTGACATCACTGGCAAACAGCAGAATCTCAACCTGGATATCTGCTTGCTACACTCCCCCCCCCCCCCCCCCCCAAAAAAAAGATTCTCAGTTCCCCCTGAGGTTTAATTATAGCTGATTGGTTCCCACTTCTATCAGGATGTAGGAGTTCAAGTCTTTTACAGTCTTAATTACTGATGGAGAGTTATATTTGAACAGGGGGACGGCATGTTGACCGCACGATGACAAGATCCACTGGAAGAATGATTAAGACATTAACATGAGAAAGAGCCTCAAAAATCCAGTGAGCATTAGCATTATTTTCTCCTTCGAGGGTGCTATCTTCTCTCACCCCCACCCCCTGCAGCTGCCTGATACATGTCCTCTGGAGTACAGCTGAATCAGCATGGGAAGAGCTTTTGCTGCAGCATCCAACTTTTTCCACTAAATTCACATCGTCTGTTTGATTTCAGCACATTGTATCACCGGAGCGGCGGTGCTCGGTCCTTGTCTGGGTGGGTGGATGGGGGGACTCTCTCCTTAGTCATCTTCTACTTTCTGGTTTTTTTTTGTTTTGTTTGTTTGCCTAGACTTTGCATGACATGACTTTCCAAAACAGTCTTCATACTTTCTTCTACCTTCACAGGAACCCCTATTTGATCTCTCCCCTTCACTCCCTCCTGAGCCGTCATCTGCCTCTGTCCTCCTGTTCAACTCCACAAGGCCTCCCAGCTCCTTTCTCCACTCTTTGCCGTGCGGTAGCTTCTCTCTCTCGGTCTCTCTGTCTCTCTCTTTCTCGCTCTCCCTCGTGTCACCCGGTCTCATAAGATGAATCCATCCCACCTTGAGCTCCTGCTCGCTTTGATGTGACGCCGCGTGACAGTGGCGTAGCGAGAGGAAGACAGCTGAGCAAGGAGATTTTCTCTGTTGCACAATCCTCCGCTTCCTTCCTCTCCGCCTCATCATCACGGTGACCCACTTATCTGTTCGTTCCCCCCATCTTACTTTCTCCTCCTACAAAGGTATGCATTGAGTTTTATGTTTTCATTAGCAGTATTTTTACAGTTATGTAAACTGCAGAAAATATCCGGCGGAGGGGTTTAGCCTGGACTAAGGAAGAAGACATTAAATTGGGGATGGATGCTTTTAACTTTGTGAAAAACTTGCTTTTTCAACATTGGTTTGGCTACGGTTGCCCTGGTGGAGCTACACGCCATCTCAGTGCCCTTTTGGGACCAGCACGATCACAAGGTCTCATCCTAAACATTTAGCATCTTTTTACCTATAAAGTCTTTCTCATTCCTACTTGGTAAACCAGAGATTATTGGGTCAGGGACCGTAGGGATCGGGTACTTAGTGGTTAGGGTACCACAAGTCTCTCGGAAATGAGGTCTGTGTAAACAGCATCCCAAAATATGACTCAGAATGTGCACAACATCGCATCAGGTCTCCTAACCTCACTTTCGGGTTTTAAACATTTCATCACACATTACAGTATATTTTGGGAAAACAAGTGTGTGTGTGTGTGTGTCTGTCTGTCTGTCTGTCATCCACATTTTTTGCCTTTTGCTGGAACAGTATGTCTCAAGATAGCATTGGGGACTAGATGTTCTTTCGCTTTTTGTATCACTGAAACATAACCACATTATTTCTTTCTTCTGAGACAGACAGACACACACACACACACACACACTCCCAAATATATAATATGAGACCAGCACAACTGCTAGCTATATCGATTACTGCGCCTCCATTTTCAGCATCAGTTCCTGACAGCTACCATGAGCTGAGAGATTCAGATACCTTTTTTTCCTTTTTCTTTTGCACCCCGCTTTGGCTGTATAATATGTAATAATACTTCAATAATAAAATGATGAATTACCACACAATCTCCAACTGGCTTCTGTAACTCAATGTCATCTCCTATTAATGATTTCTTTCATGAGCTTCCTTTCGAAAATCAATAAATAAGCATTCACACTTATTGGACATCTTCCGCAGCTCCCATGAACATTTACCTGAATGGCAGCGAACGTATTTCATGTTATTACACAATTTCCATAAAGAATGTGTTCACAACTTTGGTGTGAGTTGTAATCGCTGATGTGTTTTGAAAAAAAAAAAAGGTGTTAAACATGTCTGAACAAGCCATGTTCACTCGACAGGAACAGAATTTTGCTGTTTGTTATTCTGAACACTCATTTCTACATCACGTGGTTCATTCTAAACATCAGATAGGGAGAGGCACTTTTTCTTAAATGGTTGTCAACCCTCCCAACACACACACACACACACACACACACACACACACACACACACACTTCCCCATAAGTCAAAGGAAGTCACAGGTGAAGCATCACGTCTAGACAGACAGCCAACGGCGTGTCCAAGGTGAGTTGAGGGGCTGCTGTTGGTCCAGACATGTCCAGGAACAGCTGCAGTCTCCCAAATTCTGACTCTGTTACCAACTGAGGAGCTCATTTTTTCTTGACTGCTCATGTTGTCTTGAACGCAGCATTAATCTATGTAGAGTAAACCACAGGAACGCGTTTCAGAGTGGCAGCCGAAACAAAAGCTGGACTGAATTAGGTCAGAAATAAAACTTAAACAATTATATCTCTATATACTGCAAAACACTTTACCAATTACCTCCTTACCAGCTTACCAGGACAACCTTTTAATAGGTCTAATCATGAATCACTTGGCCTGCGTGAAGTGATTCCCGGTGACAAGGAGTTTGACTCTTTGTTCACGGAGAGTGTTTGAATGGAGTTAGTGAGTCACAGGGTCAGGCTGCTTACATCAGCTTTGATTCACTGCATCACAGAGCAACCAGACTGCAAATGCTGCCGGCTGCTTGGCTGTCGTTGAAAACAAGTCTGACACACACAAGAACACACTTTCTCTGCACAAATAAACAAACAAACAAACACGGCTGCTGGCTGTTTTGACTTCTTTTTCTCTCTCAGATTCTCTTTCAGCTTTGCTTTTTCTCTTGCACAGACTACAAAAAAGTTTCCTTCATTTCACAAACATTTTGTACCTTGTTATCTCTCTCTGTCTGTCTGTCTCCTTCACACACACACACACACACACACACACACACACTCGTCTCTACGCATTAAACACAGCATTAGCTGGTTTCCACTTGTCATATTTGTGTTGCACAAAAATTGCCTCTAATAAATACACCAGCATTGACATCTCACCATCTTAGTAGAGATATTTATTTAGATACTATGTTTCTTTCTTTCAAATACTGATTGTGAAACCTGAATTTGTTTCATCCAATACTAGAGGTGACATACATGTATAGTACCTTTTAAGCATATAAAGCCTGTACGGATGTGATATGATGTCATTATTGTCGTATGAGCTTGCTCGGTTAGAAGTCTTTGCTGTATAGCGATAACTGAGCTAACTGGGAACTAGCAGCGTTCAATTCCTGGGCTGAAGAATGCAGTAACTCTTTGTATTGTCTGATGATCGTGAGCCTGCACCTTCAGGAGAAGGCGGTTCCTGTACTAGTATCAGTTCAACTCTAGTTCTTGTGTCTTTCCCCCCCACCAAATTGTCAGTTAATAAAGAAGTATCGTTGATTAGTCAATAAATGGTTGTAAGTGTGTTGTTACTCGCATTGTAAACACTTCATAAACAGCTAATTAGCAGTTGTAAATTATTTATAACCTACTGTAATTTCCCATATATCAATGCAGGGTCACTATTTGGCAAGACAAAGGTATGCTACACTCCTGCATTTTTATCCTTCAAGGTTAAGTGGAATATCAGATCTTGGTCAATAGCGACTGCACATCTGTGTGTTGCAAATGAGGTTACATTCAATTTACAAATGTTAATTAATGGTTTATGATGCGTTTACAATGTAGCTGATAACACACAACCATTTATTCATCCTTTATAAGAGGCAGGAGAACCTGCTGCCTGCATGCTACAAGCGGATAACAAAGATGTGCACCAACGGACGCCAAATTAAACTTAATCAGAAAATGATTCTTCCAAGCGTTTGTTTATCAATTGATTTTGTTTTATGAAATAGTTGCAATCACTATTTTTACTGCATCCCTTTTTTTGTTGGCTCAGTCTCATGTGCCTGCCGCTGGACGTGTAGTCGTCTTTATTTCTGCCTGGTTTCTAATGCTTATGCTTATTGTGATGCTTTAAAAAAAAAGTGCACGTTACAAAGTGTGTTGTTGTACCTGAGGATATATGTATCCTTTTTTTTTTTTTTTTTAGGAGGTACTGTATTACTTATTACATTCAACTGGTACCTTTTTTATCTCCTGTCATATGTACAAAGTCAGGCCTGTCATGTTGGCAGGCTTTGCTGTTGGCAGGCTGGAAAATCATTTTCCCCGGGGTTGTGTGACCTCAGCTATTTGCGGCTCTAAATCGCCAATCGGACAACAACAACTTCTGTGAGTGTCTTTCCATTCTAGTCGCCGCGTATGGTATATTTAACACACGTTGGTACGTTTTCGTAAGCTCAGCTGAGACGCAAAGCCCTGCGGCGAGCATTTCTATACAGACAATTGCTGGCAGCATGAAAACAAGTGTGTGTGCAGACTTGGCGGTGGGCTGCAGTCAGGCTCAACTCGCCATAGTCATCACCGATCAATGTGACAGGGGGTGATGGACTGCCTGCTGACATGTGGAATAGTCAGGGACACACACATGGATGGACAGACAGCCCTTCACCTCCTCATCCCCTTCAGAAGTAGGTCAGTGTGTTAAATTCCCTCTCCTGACTTCTCGTTACTCATTCTAATTCACTTATTCATCTCTATTATTAGATTCTCTCGGCATGTGAGATCGCAAATCACTCAGTCACGACAGAGACCGTGATCTCTGTAAAAGTATCTCACACACGCGCGCACACACACACACACACACACACACACACACTTCCACGAAGCTGCTTCCAGATGACCTTTTAAACAGTAGGGACTATTTGGCAAAACGCAAGAGAAGAAGGCAGCTTAGTTATGTAGAGTATCACTGAACAATCGTGATTGAACTCTACTTCGCTGTGCTCGAGACATTCTTTCTTTAATGCGCCCAAAATAAACTCGGAAGAGAGAGCCAAGAGCAAGAGGGACACGTGGGAAAAGATTCAAGTAAGAGAGATTTGAGAGCGAGACGATCCACGTAGGATCCCTTCAAAGATGCTGTCGGAAAACAAACGGAATCTTTTAGTGGACAGACTTCGTCTGGCACCATTTTGCTGTATGTTAGTTGGGGTCGCAGTGCTCTTGTTCAGTCGTGGAACGATTCATACCATATTGATCCCTGTCAGTCAGTTCCATATATAGAAAAATGCATTGAAAAGTTCAGGTGTGTTCAATGACAAATCAAGGTTGTTCATCCGGACTGTTGTGTTTTCAGTTTTGTTGCATCTTGTGCTTGTTAATACGTCGCAGATTATATGTGTATACACATGTATAAATGTGTTAGACAGTACCATCTCACATCAAACATTGTGGCGTTGCAGAAACGTTCTACCTGTACATCATAACGTATAGACGTAAGAAAATCCTCAGATCCTCACAAATATCATTCACACATTACCGTTTAAAAAGGGGTTTTCAAAGAATAATGATGTAAAAGTGAACATTTCCTTCAATACTTCAAACCATATCAAAAATGTAATCGTAATTTGATTTTTTGGTTTTTTTTAAATCCCGCATCCTAATTGCGCAATCATTGTGACAGCATAAAACAAAGAAATGTGCACAATGGTTTGCTTTTTTGTACAAACATATGTACTTTGTTTGTCAGGATATTTTCCCCTCAATTTATGAACTAGTTACTTGTAGGGATTAGAATTTGCTATTGGCTCATTTCTTTAGAGGACAAGAGGCTCAGCTACTGGTGTGTTGGAACATCAAAAAATGATTTGGGATGATAAAACTAAGCAACTTGACCATCTATTTACATGTTGCCTCTTTTAGGGCTGTGGCACCTCACAAACATGAAAAACTAAAACACCCTGTGCATTTTAATGGCTTTAAGTTCATTTAATGTGTCTTCTTTTTAACACAGTTGCCCTCTTCAACTCTTTTCTCCAGTCTTCATCCCTCTTTACTCCCCCTCCTCCTCCTCCTCCTTTCCTGTGATGTTTTACATTTGCATATAACCTCAGTCCTCTCTCTCTCTGTCTCTCTCTCTCTCCCTCTCTCTCTGTCTCTCTCACGAACACATGGACGCACACTTTGATATGTTCTGCCACCTTCCCTCATCTATCCGCCTCTCTTTCCTGTTCCATTAACAAGGGGGATTTCAGACAGACAGTCAGGCCCACTCGCTAAGAGTCAGAGGGAGATTTCAGTGAAAAGAGGTTGAGGGGGACACTCAACTGTGGAGATATTGAGATGCTTAAAATGCTACTTGTGTAAATGCGTCTTAACAGCTCAGGAATGAGGATGAAAGTGGAGGTGTGTGTGTGGGGGGGGGGGGGGCAAATGTGGCTTGTGATGGGAAGCAGGTATGACTGTCAAATGGAACTTTAGCAGACTTTACATTTGTTTCTTTCCATGTAATCACACTGTCACACATAGAGCTCATAATAAGCCGCACTTGCAGACTTGCTATTGTAATTTCATAAGGTATAATTGTGTTAATTCCATTCTGAGCACGTCAACCCTCCCATGCTAAAGGTCAAATGACAGAGGCTGCCAAGCTTTAAGGCTGAGAGTTAAAATCAAACCAGCCCCTCCATCCTCATGTCTGCTGCCTCTGAATACCAGCGCTGGCTCGGGGCTAAAGCATCGAGGAGTCCCGTGGGACTCAAATACACCACAGAAGCACACGCACTCAGCTGTGTCTTCATCATTTCTGAGGACGATGTCTTGATTTACATTCATCCATTCTTGGACAGCGTAATCACCAGTTGACAAAAACCAAGCGAC
Organism: Aulostomus chinensis; assembly: GCF_037954235.1. Lineage (NCBI taxonomy): Eukaryota > Metazoa > Chordata > Actinopteri > Syngnathiformes > Aulostomidae > Aulostomus > Aulostomus chinensis. The sequence continues at coordinate 17,534,218 of NC_141339.1, read as the reverse complement.
AAATCTAAAATCTAATGATTTACATCATGGTGGCTTGCTGGTTTCCCTCAAACAAACACACACACACACACACACACACACACACACACACACACAAAATGGAACCAAGTCTTTATAATGTGTCAGGTTCATGTCTCCCACAACATAAGGAACAGTGTGCACATGTATAGGATTATTTAAATCACTGTGAGGCGATTCACATTCTACTTGCCTTAACGTAGCCTTAACACTTTCATCATCATTCTGCTGTAGGATGCAGTGACACTGCCCTTGCAAAATAATGTCCGGAGGAATTAATTGGGAAGCTTTTTTTTTCTTAATTCATTTTAACCTTTTGGACATCTCAGTGATGGTAATGAGGGTAGGACAAGCACTGTTGCTTCATTTTCCACTCTTAGATTTTTTTCTGACGGTTGGAGGGATTGAACCAGCAACCCTCTGGTGGTAGGCTCACATTCCCAACCTTTAGGCCTCAACCACCACCCACAATTTTTGACCAACTCTGCTTGTAATATTGATAGTTTTATATTTATATTTCGAACTATTTGATGAAACAACCCATCAGACTGCTTTTACCATATAAATCCAAAGAGTAGCCATTTTTAGCATCCAGGTTGCTACTAGCTTGCTAGCTTGTAGCAACGGTGGCATGTTTAAAAGAGGTGGAGACGAAGAGCCTAAACCTTCATTATGAATTCTATCCCAGAGAGTATGTTAAGTTACACACACACACACACACACACACACACACACACACACACACACACACACACAAATACAAAAGTGCATGGCACAATTTATGCCTTCACTCAGTATGTTGTATGTTGGTCCTGTAGGACACATAAATGCCACATAACCTTAATTTATGACCATCGTTTTACAGATCGATGTTAAGCAATAGGATGAAAACATTCAAACAGAAGTAAAATCAGGAAATGCCGCCGTATGGTTGAAGAAGTTGCTCTTTTATATGGTAACAGTGGATTTATTTCCCAGAAGGGAAGAGTTTAGAATAGCTGGAAGCTCAGGCTTGATCCTCCCTGCATGCATCGCTTGCACACGCCTTGTGGTGAAATAAAATGAAGCAGAGGGAAACGGGACCTTTTGAAGAGGTGTTTGAGGAGAATGCAGCCTCTAACCACAGGGCCACTGCAGCCCGGCCCTGACGGACCAGCGCGGCAATGACATTTCCATGTGACGGCTTCTCACATGCATGCGTACTTTGATTTTTCTTCTGAGGGGTGGAGTGAATCTGGGAGGTGTGTGAGGAAAATGAAAAAGATTTGGTGTGGTTTTGTGTCTAAAAACAGTTTTTCCACTTTTAATTTCCTGTGTAACTCCTACACGTCCTTGTTTTCCTGTCACTGCCCGCCATTAACCAAGATCGTCTTTGTGTTCCAGGAGGAGGAGATGCCTGAGGTGGAGATAGACATCGATGATCTACTGGAGGTCAACAGTGATGACGAGAGAGCCAGTAAACTGCAGGTACACCCCTTTTGATTGTGTGCGTTTCTTTGTTTGTGCCTAGGAATCTATTTTTAGCGCACCTTTATGTAATCTACTGTAAATAGATCATTAAAGGTGATTTAAAGGAGAATTGAAAGCGTTCTGCTTCATATAATCTGTTAAGGCTGTACACTGTTTCTCTTCATCGACCTACATTCGTTGCAATTTCCCCTCTGGAAGTTTGTTGATATAAGCAGAGACAGCAGCATTATTAGATTAGAAACTGGATTAGCAACATGTTTTCTGAACAGGCCAATCTGGCAGAAAATACTTGAAGTGAAAACAACCTGTCAATGCGTAGTTGCAACACGTAATGTGCGCATCATAAATTATTATTTTCCAGAGAAATTGATAATCAACGAGCTGTTGTTTGTCAATCATAACTTTAACTGCTGCCCCCTGATCTAGTTTCTATTGACTTTGACTGTATGGTGCTGATTTGGGGAAAAACAAATTTGTGCCGCCATCAGATGGCGGGTTTCACAGAGCCATCTGATGGCGGCACCCATAGAAACATATGGAAAAAGGATGGACAGGCAGGTGATTGGATGAACCATCTGTCAGTCATGGGCTATCTTCAACCAATCAGATCCATGAATTCAAGTCGAATCCAAAGTCAGCTGGTAGCAGAATTTTTAAAAAAAATCCTTTTTTCTGCATTCTTTACTTCTCTTTCAAAGAAGCAATACTTTCCAGTTCTGATATAACTGATGCTACATAGGTATCCACGGTAACCTCTTCTACTATGGTCACATCTAAACCACGCCCCCTATCCCCTCCAAGGACACTTAACTTGAAGACGAGATGGTTTGTGATGTGGTCTTTTGATATGGTGATCTTGTTAAACCAGCCGCCTCACAGGTTATAAACCCCCACCGTGGCTGCTGTGGTCCTTTCATGTATTTCTTATATATCCGCTTGTTTCTGAAAAACTGCTGTCTACATTTGAAGAGCAATGAGCAGTAGAAGAAGAGCCGTTGAAAGCTGCCGAATAAGAAAGCAAGAGACAAGTAGCTGTTGTATTTTGAAGAACTCGGAAGTACTCTTTGTTTTCTCTTCCTCCACAGGAATCATTAATAGACTGCTACAAACCAACAGAGGTGAGTGTTTGTGGAGAACCCTTTACATACTATAAAATGGTCAATATCAATGACCTGGCTGCTTGACAGAATTGATCCTCACACCAAACGTTCGATGCACAGGCCTATATGTTGAAGCATCATGTCCTAGATGTGTGTGCGTTTATGGTTTAATGTCTGAAAGCACACACGCGCACTCACAGAACTGACAGTTTTCAATATTTGCTTGTAAAAAGGCGTGTGTGCAGAGTTGTTAGGTTCAGGTGAAGTGGGGTTAAGCCATTTTGGTGATTTAAAGGTAGTACAGGCCAATCACATTACAGTCTGGTCCAGCATGGACATCCCATCTGTCGTGTGTGTGTGTGTGTGTGTGTGTGTGTGTGTGTGTGTGTGTGTGTGTGTGTGTGTGTGTGTGTGTGTGTGTGTGTGTGTGGCATTAGGTCAGACTATGACAGCCACTACAAGGTCAATAGTAGCTGTAACTACAGTGGCCAGCCAGGTTGACAGCCGCTGATGTGTGTAAATCCCACACACTCACACGTACACAAACAAATACGCCTTAATCCCCAGAGAATGGAGGAGCACAGATGCCACTTGGAACACAATCCCACAAAGACGGCATCAGCTGTCAAAGACACAGAGATGATGGAGGGAAAAGGTGAATGTGAGGAGGAGGAGAGAAAGATGAGTAGATGAAGGGAAGAATTTTGAGGAAAATGTAAAACAGGCTGGAAGAGGAGATGAAGAGACAAAAGAAAAGGGATGTTACAGATAGGATAAAGATAGAAGAGGAGAGAATGGAGGCATAGATGCCAGTAATTAGGTCATCAGTAATGTCACTCTGGTGTGTGTGTGTATGTGTGTGTGTGTGCGCGTGCGTGCGTGTGTAGGGGATATAGTCCTATGTATTCCCCTCAGTCACTATTTCAGACCTCTACTAGCAATTTGCCACATTATCGGCAGATATTGGTCCTTTTTTAGTATTGACATCACACTGATTCGAAAAACTAGAGCCTATATTTGATAAATTATTTCAAGAAAATGTTACTTTTTCATAATCACCATGTTTAAACTCTACAGATTATGTCTACATCGGTAAATATCAACCATTGAACAAAATCTGTCGTAAAATATCGGCATATCTGCAAAAAACAAAAAACAAAATCCCCCCCCCCCCCTGCTTTTCCCCATGATCAAGTATTTCATATATTCATCATGACTCTTCAGTAGATTCTCTGAACCACACAGCTCACTGGTGGTCAGGCGCAATACAGAATTCAATAACAGTCGAGTGGCCACCAACATCCACACCCACGAGAGGCAGATTCTGAGTGGATTATCTCCAATATGTATTTACCACACCACTACTGGAGGCCTGCAGTGTGCCAGCCAGTCTCTCTTTATATCAGTCACAATGCATGGAAGGCAACAATCAGAATTTTGTCATGTTGCTTTAAATGCTTCTCATCATGTCATGAACAGCAAGGGTGTTATCTCTAGCGCCACCTAGTCTCACGTTCCTTTCATTGCCTTTCTCTCATTCACACATAAAGTGAAGCATTCCAAATGCAGCTTGTTGTTTTCACACAGGTTTTTTTTATTTTTTGGACTATTTTTTTTGTCCAGGACTTCCTCGAGCCTCTTTTATTGGACAGACATTAGAGCGATATTGATCCTCTTATCTAACTCTCTAAAAGTAATACAATCAACCTTTCTTTTTTTGGAATTTTTCCAAATGTTTTTCCACAGTTATGTAACATCGCAGTGAAGCCAACACACAAATAACAGCGGGAAACCTCTTCCTGCTTTAGACCTCCAGGATCCTCAACCAGAAATTCAGATTTAGTGGGAGTATTTAATAATCTGCTACCGTGAAAGACCTCTTAGAAGTGCTAGAAAATACTAGCCATGCTTTGAGGCTGCCACACTTCTTAAATATTAAACAAATTGATGTCGGGTTTTTTTTTTTTTAATTCTTATATTCTAACTCGGGCTGCACGGTGGTGCAGTGGTTAGCACTGTGGCCTCACAGCAAGAAGGTTACGGGTTCGAGTCCCGGCTCGGGCGCGGGATCTTTCTGTATGGAGTTTGCATGTTCTCCCCGTGCCTGCGTGAGTTCTCTCCGGGTACTCCGGCTTCCTCCCACCGTCCAAAGACATGCAATTGGGGACGAGGCTGATTGGATTCTCTAAATTGACCGTAGGTATGAATGTGAGTGTGAATGGTTGTCTGTCTCTCTTTGTTGGCCCTGTGATGGACTGGCGACCTGTCCAGGGTGAACCCCGCCTCTCGTCTGTAGATGCTGGGATAGGCTCCAGCCCCCCCGCGACCCTTACTAGTAAGGAATAAGCGGAAGACGACAATGGATGGACATTCTAACTCCTTTTTTTTCTCTCTCCTTTTTCTAGGACTTTGTTCGTGAGTTGCTGGGCAGGATAAGGGGAATGAGAAAACTAAGTGCACCAACCAAGAAGGGCCTATAATGGCTGTAATGTCCACAACATCAACTCGGATTCATCAAGTTAATCTGCTCAACACGGACGTTCATCACAAGGAATAACTCGTCAGAACATACAAGCATTATTAGTAATTACTGCAGACACCCTGAGATCCATGCATATAGCACTAGACATGCTCATTTCACTGCCACATACAACAAGGTGTGTTACAATATTTGACAGTTGAAATGTACGGAAGTTAAAAAAAAAATCACCACAAAAAAGGAGCTAATATGTTTAAATAGCGTCAATAATGTCGAACCAGAACTGTGCTTTAACATCGATATATCACCCGATTCCACATTTCAGAGCCATGTTTTAACTTTTCAAGCCGATGCGGTAAGTCTGACAGCCCTTTAGACGAAACTGATCTCAAAAAAGGGAGATGGTTAAAAAAAACAACATGTTTATACTGCAGTAGGTGTGAAATTAGCTGTAGCACTATGTAAACGGTGCGTCATCTTTTTTTTTTTTTTACTGAGGTGTTTCACTGTTACTACTTTAAGAAAATATACTCAATGTTGCCATTTATTGTTGGTGTGATTGAAAATGTGGTCCTCAACAGTTTTTTTGTCCTGCTTTCAAGTCATTTTTTCCCTTTTCGATTGCAAAGGAATTTTATTTAATAACTTTATTTAAAAGAACATCAATTCTGTCATTTTTGTGATGTGTAAACCCAGGAAAGAGTGGAGGATGTTTTTAGCAAAACAGGTTAAATCGTTTTGAATATATATATATATATTTTTTTGCCAGTTTTCACCACAGCAAGGCATGATGGGTGTTGTAGTTCTCTGTATGAGACTACAAAACCTGTATGATTGGCAGCCTTTTTTTTTTCTTTGCATAGCGCTTCCATACTTCATCATGCAACATATCAGTTACTTGTTTAAGTTTTAAGCACAAAGCCCAAATGTTGCAGTTGTTTCTCCCACCCCCCCACGGTTCACCTTTACTAACTCGCCTCTCTAATAACGGCTGATGTTGCCTTTAAGGACATTCAGGATCAGTTCACCTATATTCTCAGCACTGAACCTTAACTACTGACAACCTAAAGGCAAATAAAGGTTGAGTCAGGACCTGAAGACAACTTGAAACTTGGGACACTTAAACCTGTCAGGTCCTTTTAGGGAGGGTGTGCCAAAACTGGGAGTATTACATTCTAAATGTCATACGTCATGAGGGCATGTGTGACGCAGCATTTCCGCAGAGATTTTTTTTTTCTAAGAGCTTGTTAAACATCTTGCAATTGCAGAATTCCAGATTTAAGAGCTGGATTAGGTTATTTATTGTCGTGCACACTCAGAAACCTGTAAGCTGTGGTACAATCATGACTCTGTTAAAGGGTTGGGCCCAGTTTCACTTCCGAGGATTCAACGGTGAACCAACTGGAATGGAGCAGACCTAAACCTGCCACATGATAAACCCTCAGCTGCCAAAGACAAAAAGCAGGGCAATGTTTGATTTTAACATAACACTTGCAAAGCAAAGCACCCGTCTTGCATGCTATCAATAGATAAAACACTGACAAAGAGTATAGATATAAAGAATATAATCAAGCAAAAAAGGAAGAAAAAAAAAAACTTTTGACTTAGCTGCCATGTATGATTTTTTTGTAGAACTTTTATTTTGAAACAACGTGACAAACACGTTGGAGAGAATCCAGGAAAATTTTTTAAATGGTGCTGTTTTTGATGTCCTTCCCAGGTTGTGTAAAGGCATTTTTCACTGTCGATTGATGCCGGAAATGTGTCTGTTGATGGAGTGCTTGTAGTCTAACGTGACATCCTATTTTCTTTTTCTTTTTTTTTTACATTTTGACCGGGTGGATGTCACCAAGTGTTTGTATGTTCGGGGAAGAAAAAAGGTTGTGTGTTTTCTGGATCAATGAACTGGAAGGAAAAGTTCAGGAGGAAGCCATTATAGGCAACTGAGGAGGAGGATTCATGTTGAGGTGCATATAGGATTTTCTCTATATAAGGAAAGAGTTCAGGAGCAATAGGTTGATATTTTATGATTTATGGGATGTCACGTGGAGAGTATTTTGAAAGCGTCCGTACTAGAAAGCTTTACGTTTGCATGTATTTTTAAAGTAGCATGTCAAGGGGGAACATTTTGTTGGCCCAAAAGGTTTTTATTTCACAAAATAAAACACTTTCCTTTTTATACCTTTTATTAAGACTAAAATATTCCGTTTTTTTTTTCAGCTGCAGTTTGTTTTTTCTGTACATCCACAATCTTGTTTTTAAAATGTAATGTGGTGTGTGGTTTGTTTTTGCTGATAATAAAAATGCAGAATGACTCTGTACTGTTTCAACTGATGCTCTTCTGTGTAGTTTTGTGTGTCTGTGCACTGTGGAGCATCGACGTGTTCCTCGGTGCCACATGGCGAGCCAGTAGATTAGTAGGACAGCCCTGTCTGAATCTGTAAAGAGCTCATCAGGGTATGACATTATTGCTCAATATGCGCATGAGTAGTCCTTTCTCTGCTGCATGTCTCGCCCCATATGGACTAACCTACTGGCCTACTGTACACTGTTGCTAGGTAGATAATGTTTTCAGAATTTTTAAGACTTTCATTTAGTGTCTGTTGAAGTTCCATAACCGTTGATCTGTGAAACAACAAATCATAGCTTATGCATTTTTATTTCTAAAGTGAAGTCACGTGGAAGAATATAGGCCAGTGTAAGGAGACAGTTGGTGAACGTGCGAGGGCTTTTATTCCCTCTGAGAACGCAGTAATGAATGTCTTCTGATTCACTGACACACATTCCCAAACAGCCTTGTGGATTTCACTGCAGGATACAGAATTGCACTGATGCTGTGTGTCGTGGGGAGAGCCAAAGCGGTGCCAGCAACTGTGTGCAATAGACAGCAAAGCTGAGTGTGCGCCTTTAAATTCCATGACCCACTTTTCACAGCTGGGGCTGGCTGGCAGCAGGGCGCGTGCACGCTGCCTTGAATAATTGGGACTGCAAGGTGAATGTGAGGAGAATAGTTAGGGATGGGAGCTCCCACCCCTTCACCCCCCACTACCCCATGCTGGGTTCAGTCAGCTGGCTGCACACCAGCAAATCTCACACCAGCAGTCCTCCAATGATGATCTTGAAAAAAATGATATGAATGGATATAAGGTTTTGGTTTCTTTCTTCAATGAAATAAAATGTGATGTGCAATTTTTATGAGATGATATAAGATTTAGATTGTTGAAGCCACTGGCAAAGAATACAGTAGCAATATCTCCTCATAGCCTAGCAACCCCTACTGTAAATCTGACATCTTCCCATCCCCCTCTTCATTTTTTTCTCTCTCTCTCTCTTGGTTCTCTCTGCCTTCCCACACTCTTCCCTCGTGGATGCAGTGATCCATCATACCAATACCTCAGAGAGCTGGAGCGATAGAAAAAGACAGACAGACGCTGTATATGACCCCAGTGGTAAAGAGAGATGAGAGATAGGGTGACACAGGCAGCATCTCCCCTGCTCCCTTCCACCAGATGATGGATCCCATCTCATCTTCGCTGTTGTGGAACCCAAATGCAGCATCAGACAAACGCTGGGGCGACTTGTCATGCTGTAGTAGGCTGCTCATTCATTCACATGACACGCAATTCAGCCTCACAGCATCAAACCAGACGGAGGAGGGAGAGAAAAAGGACGGGTGATTTTTTTTCTCCTATTACCTCCGAGAAGCAATGTTGGGACTTTCTCCCTACCATCGCCGTGGTAACCGGTAGGCGATCAAGTATGACAGGAACATCACTAGATACAACAACATAAAAGGTGGAACGAATGAGTAATTTCCAGAAAGATTGTGCATTGTGAATACTCATCTAAATATTTAATTCTCAGACTTGTTCTAAATCCCTGGAAATAACCTCCCCCTTTCTTAACTTTATAAATACTGCATTAATATACATGCACAAGTTCTGCTTACAGTTTTCGTGTGTGTGCGTGCGTGTGTGTGAAAATCTCTTTTCTTTCACTCCACTGAGCCCATTCAATTTTCCAACACTCAAGACATAAATGTTACAACTCATGCACTTCAAGGATAAAAAATGTAGGTGTGTTCTAGATCACACAGACTCTCTTGCCAACAATGACCATTTCTGTTACTACGACTACAAATACTACAACTACTACTAATTTAGCTTGTGAAAACATATGCAAAGATATATTTCTGCATTTGTCAAAGTGTCAGAAGGATGGGCTGAAGGGGGCTTCAGGCATTTTCAGGGTAGAGTCAGTCAATGGAGGGTAAAGAATATTAGTTACCAGTGGAGATCATGCTGAGCAGCCGTAATATGTGTGATTTGGTTAAATCTACACATGATTAAGAGATCCAGTGGGGTATTGTGCTGTTTTTTTTTTCCTATTTTCCAAGATCTGGAAACTAATTTATGACTCAGTAAGGTTCTGAAGTTACTCAGTTACTGTGGTTTCTAGGGCCAGATTAATTGCAATATTGCAAATGTTTTGACGGATGTTGCAATATTATTAAGCCAAATTTGGTGGGAATGAAGCCTCATCATGGTGAAATTTGGATTTTTGCTGAGTTTTGTCCATCCATCCATCCATTTTCTACCACTTATCCTGATAAGGTCGTGTGGGGGGGGCTGGAGCCTATCCCAGAGTGGCGGAGTTCATGGGTCGCCAGTCCATTGCAGGGTCAACAGATATAGACAGACAACCATTCACCCTCACAGTCACACCTACGGTCAATTTAGAGTATCAATCAGCCTTGTCCCCTCTTGATGTCTTTGGACTGTGGGAGGAAGCTGGAGTACCAGAGAGAACCCACACAGGTACAGGGAGAACATGGAGACTCCACACAGAAAAATACCGTGCTTGAGCCGGGGCTCAAACCCGGAACCTTCTTGCTGTGAAGCAACAGTGCTAACCACTACACCACCCTGCCACCCTGCTGCATTTTGTACCAAAGTCATTTATAGGCTATTGCATCTATGTCACATCAGTGCTTTATTTATGATGGTATATTGTGACATATTTGAAAATTGCAGATCCTGCCATTGGGATTTTGCACCTGACCATATTGGGATTTCATTGTTTTCAATAGATCAGATGATCTCATCGCCAGGTTAAATAATCAGAAACACACATAATTTGGTAGAGATCTCAGACTGTTACTAATTGGTGTACCACAGGGATCTGTTCTGGGTCCTGTCCTTTTAAACTTTTCTATTAACAGCATTATGTCTTGGCTACAAAACTCACCTGAATTCAGATGATATTGTTTTTATTTCAATTTGCTGCAACACTTCTCCGTAATCTCAGACTGAAAAGTAATGCAAACGACATGAAATTTGGGATTTTTTAAATCGTGTATATTTCGACCATGTTACATCACATCTCTGCTGCACTGAAACTGTACTTTTAACTCTTCGGGTACGTTGTGCTGGGATGAAGCTCAAAAAGATGCTTTTAATAGCAAACTTTGAAATCTCCTGCCAAGTGACCAACAACTGAATACAGAAACATCTTTAGGACAGTTTCAAAATATGATATACAACTGTCTGTGATTGTCTGTGCCCGTTTCACTGGTTTAGTTGCATTTCTGATTATTTTGTCCTTTTTGTTGTTTTTGTTTACTCTCTTCCATGTTCTATGTCAGCATCATTGTGAATGGTTGTCTTCAGTGTTTTTCAGTGAGAATCAAGGAGGATGTCTGAATGAATGATGGTGAATCATTTGTTTCGCTATTGATCATCATGATGTATAAATGGATACAAAATTTCAAGAGAGAAGAATTACTAGAACAGGAAGCATGAGTTTCTGTTGTATACAGAGTCTCAGTCTTCTATATTAAATGTCTTATAGTTCACCACCATTAAAGCCTGGATATCAGACGGTAAACATTGCTGTTATTAACACCAGACAATACCACTGTGACCACCCTGAGGGATTAATTGAAGGGACTTAGCATTAATAGCACTATTTACTTGAGTCTCGCAGCCATATGTCTCTTGGTCTGTTTGTGTACATGTTTGTGAGGGTTGTTTTCTTGATCATGATTGGCCCTTCCTGTGCATGCAAACCCAGAGAGATGACAATGATCAGCTGTGAAGATTCTCCTACCTAGATACAGCATGCAGCGTACTAAAGAGAGAGGAAGTCTATTTAGACAAGTACTGGTGGGGGATCAGTCTATCTGTAGGGGTATCGCTCATTCATTCTCTTTGGTGCCATCTGTTGCTAGTTATTTATGTAGGAAGACAGTGAGATAAAGAGGTTATTAAAATTATACAACCAAAACAAAACAGACGATAGTGTATAATCAAGCAGCCTAAAGAGCAGACAGAGAAATAAAACCATTGTTGATTTTTTAATTTTTCATTGTTCCCAAATATTTTATGATATATATTTTTTTGAATTCACACTTCAAAGCACCCCTTTTCTCATAATAATACCCAAGTATTTAAGGTATTTAAAGCAGCATAGGCTATTTTAAGGAGTGAGATGATGCAAATTAGCAGCGAGACTAAAAAAACAGTTGTGAAATCAATGACACAGATGATTTGTTGCAAGGGAGGGAGCGAGGGACTGAGGAAGAGTTGGTCCTGTCTGCTGCGCAAAAGGTGATATGAGGATAAAGAGGTAGAGAAATGGAGACAAGGGGTAGATGGGGGGAGTCTAAATGCAAAAGTGATAAATAAGGACACAAGAGTTCAGATGAGGGTACTTCAGTGTACCACAATGTCTCTAAAAACCCTACTGGTATGATTTTTTGCTGCCTATGCATTGTTTACCTCGTTATCGCCCAAGTTTTCTACATTCGTTTGACAGGACATGAATATGTACTCTGCTTCAGCTGCTGTTGAAATACAAATAGAACTGTTTTTGTTTACAAGCAAACCAAATGTGACACTAAATTTGAATATTTTTACAAAAGATGTCTTTTATAGGGATGTTATTAATATTTCATAGTAGCTTTATTTCAAAAATGTGCTTTTCAAACAGTTTGAAGGCACTGAAATTCTATTTTCTCAATCTGTGACTTAATGTGAGCATTTTGACCCTACCTGAACTCAAAAAGCAGATTTGGTCATTACTCATTCAGAATCTGAGAATGTTTAATGTGTTTAACTGGCTGGTTTGAAGCAAGGATGCCACGTACATCTACGTACTAATAGAGTTCACTTGTTTGTTTGTTTTCCACAGAATCTGGGCTATTCGCCACAATCAATCAAATCTGATCAAATCCGACCTGCTAAATCCTAATAAAGCAGATTAGCTGAATTTGGTCTGTTAAATTCATTCTTAATTATTTCCAAACTGAAACTTTAATCGCAGCCTATTTAATGAGGAGTATTAATATTCTAGTGAGGGGACGTAAGACCGGGCTGCTTCAGATCCCTCTGAAGATGCAGTTGGTTCTTGGATTGCTTATCCTGGCTATCAGCTTAATCTAGAAACTTATGTGACCTCCATCCTGATTTTTGCTGGTCCAGTCGCTGGGTCAAGCACATAAATTAATCCAAATGAATTGAGGAAAGAGACCGCATGTCCTCAAAAGAATTCAGTTCCTCGATCTGCTTAATCCCCCTGCCCCAGCCCTTTGTTGATTACAGTATAGCTTTAACCAACTGGGGATCAGCTTCCTAAAAGTAGAAATATCTGACATCCATCCCTTTCAAATCAAGAAAACACACACTTTCCTCATGTTTGGGCAGCAGGTATATCTACATGCATGCTATGTAGTAACTCAATGTGTATTGTCTGATTTATTGATGAGCCATCAAGGAGCTGTTTCTGTGTAGGGAGAATCCCAAGATCCCGATCCCCACGAGAACCAATTACAGACAGTTTGGTGAGGCTTTTATCGTGCATGTGACCACGTAACAGGCTCGACCCTGAACTTCTCCCCAGGCTTCACCACCGACTTAACCCTGATTCACAATCTGACTGACAATATAATAATAGGAGAGAAAAAAAACAGACATTAAAGAGGAGAAGCAGGGGGAGGCTTTGTCAAGACTGTCTGTAACACAACAACAGGAGGATGAGGGGGCACGGGTATGGGTGAAATCCAAATCAAACCCCCTGGTTTCTTTTCTACCTCCCTCCTTGTTAGACACAACAGAGACGTGTATTTGTCTGTATACCTACAGGCCAACATCTCCTCTCCCTCCACCTCCTCTAGTGCTTGAATTGCCAAACAGCTGGTTGCCATGGTTTCAGTTTTCTTCACACCAATCACTAGCCATTTTACTAGGGGTTCAAGGGGGGGCTAAGCCTGTACTGTCTGGCCAACAGCATTGATATGAGAGGAGATTAGCATATATTCAAGCAGGAACAGTAAATCCTTCTCAAATATCACTGGGTTAGTTAGAGATAAGACTGCTTGTGTTTTAAGTCCCATTTTGTCAAAATGAAATACTTCTTTGCTGAGAGAAATATATGCAAAGAGAAATGCGATAGTGGGTGGAATGGGATCACCAAAGCTACCGTTATTCATGTGTTGAAGCATTCAGACCATGAAGCGATACTCGTTAATTTCCCTTAGTTTTGAAATGCTGTTTTACATCCTATCAATATATCAATGAAACCTAATAGAAAAGCAGCCAACCCTATAAATGCATGGATTTTTGGATCATTTTAAATATAGGAAGATAGCGCCCTCTGCTGGTTAGATTGAACAAATACAATGTACACACATTTAACATTGCCAGCAACCCTTAAGATTTATAAACCTTTTATAAACATGAGGCTAAAAAAATTCAACAAAATAATGGGGATAAACGAAATTGGTTATAGGCAAAAAAAAAACTGCAGACACTGAAACATGTAAATCTCCGTGGTGCTTGGAATAAATCCCCTTATTTTAGAACTTTCCTCAAAAAATCTTCAGTTCATGATTACCTGAAACACGGACGACCAAATAAAGCAAAGAAAAGTGAGCATTGGAGTATTCATCATGTTAAGTGAAACATGTACTGAAATGCAACCAGTCAATGATTGAAAGAGGGCAAATTTTTCCTGTCAATAATGTGCATAACAGCTGTTTGTGTTTCGTAACCTTATGTCCTCGTCCTTATGACCTTTCATCTTTCATATAGAATTTCCAGAGACAGAAACGCGCTGATATTCCTGATGGCCCAAACATCCCGCAGATGCTCATTAGGAGACGTGTCTGGCGAGTGGGAAGGCGAACAGGGACATTATAGGCTTCAAAAAACTGTGTGCACAACCTAGCAACACAAGGCCAGACATTGCTGAAAATGACATCACCATGAGGGACAAAGTGCAAGTCAGTGAGACGCGGAACCTCATCCCAGTAATGAACTGGATTCATGTTCTCGTGGAAGATCTGCAGCTACGTCTGATGTGTCCATACACGCCTATGATAATGACAGAGGTGAAAATTGGATTAATCTGTGAAGAAACAAGTGTGTTTCTCTCAGGCCATTGTGAGTTTCCGCATTTGTTCAAACCTCAGAATTCATCACCTGTACAAGTAGCTGGTCTTAACGAGCTCGTCTCCATTGTTGAGTGAATCCACCTTATATACAGGTGCAGGATATCAAGATGTCGATTAAAAGCTCCACTCTGTCGCTCCTCATCATGGAGTTCATAAATGAGCACAGACGTCACAGGCCAGTAGTCGTGTTGCACCTGGAGATGTGGTTTAGTGACGTAAACACATAAGTGCACAACGGTGTCAGTGTTCAGTGTGGACTGCTACGATCTGAATGGGCTCGTAAAGCATAACTGATCAAATCTCAAGTGTTTACCGGATCTCAAAGATGAACTGAGAAGATTTTAGGATCAAAGTTTAAAGTCTCAGTTACCTCACATGAATAGGACATCCCTTGCTTGCCTTGAGATTATTTCTTCAACTAGAGTACCGGCATCCACTGGTGTTTGAGGAAAAACTGCAAAGATTTTGTTGGTCAAAGGCCAAAGGTCAAGGTCAGTGTGCACTTTTCAGGGGTAAGCAACCACAATGCAGTGTTTCTAGTTTATTCTTATTATCTTTTAGATGTTACATGACAATGTCTTCTATATTGTATGTTTTTATTGTCTGTTTAGCGCACTCTAATGTCTTCTAGTTTTTCTGTTTGTGATGCTATAACCCTGTCATGGCTCATGATTGAAAAGTGCTATATTGATCAACTTGACCTGTTGTTGGCACTCACATGATCAAGCATGTTTTCGGATTCTATAGGTCAAGTATGCATAAGAGTTAAAGAGACATTTTTGTTTCCAATTCGCATGAAATGATGTTAGCATCTGCAGGAAAAATCCTCGCCAGTCATCAGAAACGACTACACGCTGAAACCTGAGACTTGTTTACTTCTCTGTAAACATATATATTTATCCATCTAAAATTTGAATTAAACACTTGTAAAATTGAGGGATTATTCTGGTAAGGTTCCCTTTATTTTCTCCTGCGAGAGGAAATTATTTTGGTTTATGGCTGGGCTGTATTAAACCATAAGTTACAACAACAACAACAACAACCAAAAAACACTTTAAATAGATTAAGTAGTGACACGTGTGCAACAAAACTTTAAAAAAAAACATACTATTGCTTTTCAAGGGCTTACTTCTCAAAGTCGCACACGTCACAAGTCATCATTTACGGACAGCATCATCCAGTTTTCGTGCTTACAACCTCATGAGACGTTGACGTTGAACCTATAGTTATTCAAGAGCGCCCCCTGCCGGTTTGTTCAGCCTCCTGCAGCTGTCCATGAATGATTTTAACTGATTGACAAATTAGTATTTACAATGTTGACCCAAAGTTTTCCCATTCGGTGAAGCTGTTTCGATTTCTGTAGTTGCTTTTGTCATGATGAACTATCTAAAGAGTTTCATCACAAATAATCTATTTATGCTTATTCAACCTTTTTTGTTTTCATTTATCTATTTTTGGACATTTTTTTTATTCTAATTAATAATGTCTTTATTGTTGTCTTATTTGGATCATCTCTTATCAACTGTATCCAATTTGACCATTCAGTGTGCACTAGTCTCCTAATCTTTTTTTTTTTTTTTTAATTTCAATCGTGTCTGTTTGGTCAATTAAGCATAACGGCTTAATTCAAGACCAGTTAAGCAGCAAGAAAAAAAATTGACTAATTTCAGTAGACACAGTACCAGCAGATGTCAGTAAAACTTCATAGCTATCATTGTTGCACTTGAAAACCTTGCATGTTTGTGGTGGGATTTTTTTTCTGTTTTGTGTTGTTTAGCTTCTTTATTCTTCTATTATCTTAAGTTTTTTTTTATGCTAGCTTCTGGGAATGGGAGGGAATTCATACTGTATATCTACATATAGATATATAAAACAGTGCATTTGTAAATTTTTAACATCTGTGTTTACTTTATTTGACATTACATCACCACATTATCCTGTGATTTTTGCTATCTTCAACCGAAAGTTGACAAATTATTTTGTAATCAACTTTTTCCATTTCATACTTTCACGTGTCTTTTTCAAGCTTTAAATTATTCCTACGCTTTTTGTTATTTTCATCACTAAATCTAAAAGCTCTGTGGCCAGACTGAAGATGAGCGTGTGAAAAGGTTTATTTCCCTTGTGATTCAAATTAGAAATATTAAAAAAAAAAAAGTAGGATATTTTAAGCAGATACATGGCGGTGGCGCATGTGTCGTCCCCCACCTGTCCAGCGGAGGGTTGTCCCGGATCCAGCAGGAGTTCCTGCCGCTGATCCCTCGATCTCTGCTGACGTCAGGAGAAATGGCGGACGAGGATGGCAGCGACACATCTCCTCCCGAGTCCCAAGGTGAGTTATTACAAACGGAAAACTTTGACAGACTCCTCAAGTGGGATAAATGTTCTCTAAAAGATAAAATACTGCTTTTAGCGGAGGGATTTAATTTGGTTCTGTCGTGTTTGGTAGAAAGAGAGACTAAAAGTTGTCCGAGTCACGGGAGAGGGATTAACTCACCCAACCGGTTGCTTTATTAAACACGACTTGCTCTCTAAACTTCTCAAATGTTTCTGTTTTACCTTTTTTTCTGCCGTAGTTGGTTTTTTAAAATTTTTTTTTACCCTCGTCCAGTGTTGGAAGACACCTGTCGCTGACGTTTATGTCAATTAGTTGTTGTAAAGCTTCTTGGCCGGTCGTGGACGTGACAGGTGAATTAATGGAAATAGAGCGAGGAGTTAGCTTAAATGTGCTGTTGGCCCACAGTAGTTGTTTGTTTGCTTGTTAATATCAGGAAAAAGTGCTGTGAAATATTGAATAAAGTACTTAGTTTTTTTGTTGTAATTGTAATTTATTAAAAATTTAAAAGTAGCTTAGAAATAAAAAGCTGGAATTGAAGTTAGGCTACATGTACTTGTCCATTCAGTTGTTAAGCTACATGCTAACATTATGTAGCGTTTCTATCCATCTTATTTATTATCTACATTATAGTTAGAACCAAATAAATGCCTATTAATGCGTGTCTGTATGATCTGTGGTTGTGTGGGAACTAATAAGCGTGTATGCAATGACCAAATACCACCAGAGGTGTCGCCTTAATCAAGTTTTGTCGTTGCTTCCACTGGTTGGTTCATGCTACTTTTTTTTTTTTTTAAAACCTTCCTGTGTCCGTGATCGCTATGCTGTCAGATCAGTTCAAGAGTGGTGATGATGGAAAAGCACAGTTGCAATTAACAAATTTAATTTGTTCAATTTGTGGTTTGATCATCAGCTTCACAACTATTGAGTACTACTGAGTGACATTTAGGGCAGTTCAAGGCCTTAAAAGCACAATTGATAGCATCAGTGGTAGCTGAATGGAGATCTAATTTCTGACCTTGGGATACTGAATATGTTTTCACAAAAGTAGACACTGACAATATTATCAAACACTTCATTTAAGTAACACTTGTGAGAAGTATCCAGTATTGAATTACATCTAGAAAGTCCCAAAAAACTGTATTATCAAGTTTTCACATTGTCAGATGTGGTAATAACCTCTTTAATATTTGTCAACACTAGATAGAACAATAATATCTGTGTTTCAGGTTTATTGGCAGATATTGGACATTTTTTAAAGTATTTCAGTATCAATTTGATGGCTAATATTTATCAACTGAGTTTTGCTCAAGTTACATCTGCTGTTTTATGGTAAGGATTCAATGGCAAAAATATAAGATTTATGGGCTTTTCCTAACTGTTTTGGTAATTTTGTAAAATTTGCTGTTAAGGTGTTTCTAACTTTGTACAAAATGTAAATTGGTATTTTTTATTTTTATTTTTTTTACAAATGATATCAATGTTAAATATAGGCTATCAGCCAAATCAGTGACAAAAAACAAAACAGCGAACTGGATATCGGCAGAAAATCAAATATCATGCTTCCTTAATAGAAAGTCCCATATACAGAGATGCCAAATGTTTCTAACGTTCTTGACACTATCATACTGAAGTTTTGGTTTGTGTGCCACATTTGGGTGTATACAAATTATGAACGTAATTGTTTTAATATGGAAAATAGGCGGTGTAGTTCCAGAGGTTTCATGAATTACTGTAATCATTTTCGGTCTTAATTTGACCAATTAAATGACAATTACTAAAAAATTAAAGAGCACATTTGTGATTGAGCCTATGGCCCAATGAAAGCACTGCCATGTTAATGCATTTTCAATGTTTTCATATATTTGAAGGACGCCAAAGTTTAGGTAGCATGAATGACAGTACCAAAAATCTTTAAGACAATCAAAGCCTGGGGATTTATTTGCATAAACAGACTGTAAAACTACAAATAAACTGAATAAGACAACAAAGATATTCATTAACACAGATGTACCATACACAGTCTAAAATCCAAGGCTTTAGAGGTACATAAAGTCCAGCAGTTCCCAAACCAGAACCCTCCATTGGCAACCTTGCAGCTAATCACCTTGCCAGGTGCTTTAAACTCAGCACACTCCTGGCAGAGCTACAGAGAGAATGAAGGAAGTACAGATAACACAGATGACACATACACATGCTTAAAACTTTGCCTCAGGGGTTGCACTGCCTTACATATGTTAACAGATCAGTTTATCACAGCGTTTAATGACATCTCAAGCTAAATTGATCCTACCACTAGCTGAGAATAATATGTCATCCACTTTCACATCCGCTATCGTTGTTACGTGGTGAGTTTCTGCAACATAAATAATCCACTGCACTAAATCTGCTGCCATTTTATGCTCAGTAGGTGTGCCACATTATGCCTGTACAAAAGTGCTCCCTTGCCTACTTTTTCTGACCCTGAGGCCAAACCAGTTTCAATATTTCTACATCAGTTAACTGATACCAACATGGTCTTGTTGCAAGGTGTGAATGTGGTGGAGTTTACCCTCCGTCCAACTTTCTAATCATCTCCATTTTCCTCAGTTGGTTGTCTTTGAATGATGTACAACTTTGTACACATTTCTTTTGCTTTGATGGCCTAAAGCTCTCTTCAATTGAGTTGCCCAAGGAAATGAGTTTTGCTCTCCTCCAAACCCAGAGGCCATCTCGCCATTGTCACACCTGTCATGGAAGCATGCACATAGCTGTCCTGTACTGCACTTTTAAGTACTTAAAATGTAATCATCCCTTGGGTGGACAAGGCAAATCAACTACTCTTCCTATTTAGAGCTAACATTAAGATTAATCTTAAATGCTTGAATCCCACCCATACACACTGGATATGTCTGAAAAGGGTGTGTAGCCTGGCTTATCAGGTTAAAGTCTGAGTGTTGGATTACAGCTTACTCTATCCTGCAGGGACAAAGATCAGATTGCCCTTTCATGAATGTGTGTGTGTGTGTGTTCGTGTTCGTACAACATGTGCTCCCTAAGGTGGTGAAGCAACAAGTACGGGATTTTTGGATGTAATAAATATTTTAGGAGTGTTTGATTCTGGTTTTTGATGAAAAACAGTTTGCACATTTGGAAGTTTGCTGGCAAACGTTGGGGAAATGTAAGGCCAAGAACAAGGGGTGCGCCTTGATTGTGAGTCGGACAGATAGTCTTAAATTACTGTTGAACCACAGAGTGGTGGAAGGTTTGTTGTTTTTTTGAGGTGCCAAACTGGTTGTTGGTATGTGTGTTTGCTTTGCTATATGGGACATAAATGTGTAGAGCACACCATAAAAGTTTGTGTGCACTGTTACTGGATTGGCCTCCAATATTATTGACTGTAATAATTGAAATAACTAATTTATCTTTTCATTTCTCCTTTTTGGTGATACGTACATGTATTTGTTGATTAGAAATATGCTGTATTTGCACATGCAGTGTCCTTATAGAAAATTAGACTTAACTCAGGTTTAGTTACTGGATGAAACTGCATCTATCCTGCTCATATGTAAATATTGAATGTGTTACATCCTCTCTGACTCAGTCTAGTTATGAATGTAAATATTTATTTTCATGTCACATCTTATTTTCATAATAACCCTCTAAAAGCTGCTGGCTCTTTAAATTGAAAACGGGGCAGGGCCTCATACCATGTGCTTAATGAACACACCCCTTCCAAAGATGCACCTCCAGTTCTGCATTGTTGAGTTGGTGCATAAGTGTGCATGCTCAGCTGTGCTTGTGTACATTACATTAATGAATTCTGCCTTCCCTCTTACACCATTGGTCCATGTACTGCTGTCGTCAGGGTAACACTTTTTCCAGTACCGGCTCACCTTCCACCACTGTATTTGTACTGAATATTTTAATAACCTTGTGGCCCTGTTAGCTGTGTGTTTGTGGGTCAACGTGTGTTTCCAATGCCTGAGTAAAAATAAGTTTGCATTTAGAGGATCGTTTGGCAGAGTGCACGAAGCAGGAGGGGGAAATGCAGCAGCAGTACTGGCTGCAGCAGAGGGAGCATCCATTGAGGAGTAAGGGAATCAAGAGAGAAGCAGTTTATTTAGCTCTAAACCTAGCCAGTCTTGTGGATTAAATCTAAGCCAGACTACATGGGCTCATCCTCAATGAGACTGTCTCACTCTGTCTCTTTTTTCTCTCTCTCTCTCTCTCTTTCTCTCCCTGCCATCGCAGGCAGTATGGGCATAACACAGTGAGCAGCTTTGTCTCTCATCACACTTTTCTTTTTCCTCTCCACCTGTTCTCTAATCGTCTTTACTCTGTCTGTCTTGCTGTGTCACCTCCCGCTCGCTCCCTGTCTCAGCTTTCTGCTGTCTCACACACTCAACAGCAATGTGCAGCCAGAAGACATTGCTGTTAGCATTAGCTGTCTCCTGTCAACATCTTTACTAAGAGGGAGGATTTTAGGGGTCACCCTATCCACCGCCATTCTCTGGCATCCACCACTGAGCTGCTGCCCACCCACCCAGCGCCACCGCAGGGTGAGATGGGCCAGAGTTGTGTTAGTTAGCCTGGGGCTTTGCAACAGGGCAGGCAATGCCAGATAGTAAAGGACGAGGACGAGGAGGAGGTGGGGGAGAGTGCTCACGGGGCAAGCGGAGCCTGAGGAAGGGAGGCAGCCGTTCTGCCATCCCCGCACTCTTCACCATCACTGAGGAAGAAGAGGGACAGAGACGAAGAGATGCTTTCAGGAAGAAGAAAAAAGGTATGGAGGGAGAGGATATATGGGGAAAAAGAGAGTACTATAAGAGGGGGTGGTAATGAATTTACTTGCTACAGTGCTGTTGATCTAGTGTGTGTGTGGGGGGGAGTGAAGGCATAAACATCTGGCGCAGAGAAAGAAGTCTGAGTCACAGCAATAGACAATGTTATGTTAATATGTTAAGATATGAAAGTAGGGGAAATTTTTGTTTCAGTAATGAGGTGTGTGTGTGTGTGTGTGTTTGATTGCAATAATTGATGTGTTGCTTGTGTTTTTTTATGTGTTTACTTGAGGATGAAAAAGTCCTCTTAACCCATAAGGCTCAGCAATCTGGAGACAGGTGGCTGACAGGTCTGATGAGAAAGCTGTTTGTTTGTGTGTGTGTGTTAAGCTGACGCGACAAGATCGGTTCAACACATGGGCAACAGATGAGAATATGTAGTTTTAATGCATCAATAAGCAGCAGTCGTTAAACAGAACAGTGAGTGTCTTCTGTCACTGCAGTTTTTACTAATATTTACTCTGACGTGTGTGCAGTTATTCACATCAAGCATTGCTGTACTTCAAGGGGCGGATGTAAAGCTGTTTTATCAGGAGTGTAGTATTACAGAATCTGCTGTAAATGCCATAGCCGTTAGTTCAGTCAGTGTGTGTCAACGGGCAATAGAAAATCAACTGAACTGAACTTTTGAAAACAGGATTACAAGCAGTAATGACAGTGTGTTTGCTGCAGTTCTTTTTATGCTTTGTTTTTTTTGTTCTTTTTCTGCATCTCACTTAACTCCAATGACATAAAAGGGTTTTGAGTGTATTTTTGACCTTTTGACATGTGTAAAAACCTAGCCTTTGATTTTCCCTCCTGGTATTATCAGCTTAAGTCATACACAGTATTACTCATCTTAAGTCTGTTGAAGCTAACCTGATTCTATCTGACTAAATTATGTCTGCATCACTTCTGTGATGCAGAAGGAACATGACAAGGAGTTGGTCTTAGTTTAAATAATTGCATTTCCTTTCAGTGTAAGAAGGGATTCTCATTGCAGTGGTTTTGCAGTGTCCTCAAGGGAGGAAGCTTTCATTTGCAGCCCACTTAAACCCTAAATAATAGAGGAGGTTAGACAGAGAGAACTTGAGATGATTGTAAGCTTCTGCAGCCTGCTAGTGATAAAGTATTAGATGTCTGGTAAATTGTTTTTCTTTGAATTGATATTACAGCAGTGCTTTGATATTGTCTTTGATTAAAAAAAACAACAAAGAATCTCAACCAGTGTGGCAGGAAAGAAAGCAGGAATGTCTGAAAACTAACGGTTGCTCAGGGGCTCCCAAAGTCAGGGTCAGGACTCCCCTTTGGGAGCTGAGATTCTAAAGGTAAAGCAGTACTGTAAATACAGTTTGTGCAACGTTTGTACACATCAAGCACCACCTGGAAATGTGGAGGTCCCGAGTTTCTGGCACCTTTTTTATGATGGAGTCCCCAGCTGAAACGTTTGGCCCGTCTCAGATTTATTATTCATTTTTTTCTTTCGTACTGAACTATGCTCACCACCATGCAATGAACTTGCCAAGCAGTGTAAATGCATTGTTGCAAATAAATATAATTTTTATGAAACTTGTCAAAAATCTCTAGTAGCAGAGATTTCAAAAATACTAAACTGGATAACTGCCTGTTTGCAGTTTCTGTTATTTAGTGCTGTTAAAAGTCAATATGAGTGATAGGAATCTCATCAGGGCTGGAAACTCCACCTGCAGCATCTTGTTGAGTGTTGCTGGCAGCCAGTCAGGCCTGGCTCTCTTTGGGCAAGTCAAGTCAAATTTATTTATATAGCACCAAATCACAACAAAAGTTATCTCATGACACTTCACAAGTAGAGCAGGTCTAGTATCACACTCCTTCAATGAATTTACACACAACAATTCTCCACGAGCAAGCACATTCTGCAACAGCAGCGACGAAAACCTTCCTTTTTACAGGCAGGAACTTCAAGCAGATCCAGGCTCAGTGGGGACGGCCCTCTGCCTTGACCGGTCGGGGGGAAAGAGAGCAGGGCAGAGATGAAGACAAATAATGGAGGAAGACAGATATACAGAAGGAAGGAGAGGGGTAGAGATAAAGAGGGACAGAAAGGGTAAGAGTCTGATGGACAGACATGGACGTAAACAGGTGATGCTAAGGGTGGCAGCTTGAGCCTCTTCAGGTCTGTACCCTCCTCCAGCAGCACCAGGGAAGAGGAAGATTCCCCTGCCCTTTTTACCTCTCCGTTGACTGGAGCTCATCCTTTAGCTTAGCATTAGCATGGGCTAATCCTCTCAGGCTAGAGGGGAGGCAGAAGCCACACTGTGCTACCCAGCTTGCCTGCTACCCAGTGGCCTGGACAGCACAGCACTAATCACTAACTCTGACCATTTAATCTGACTGCCAATGTATGCAGATAGACGGGGGGTGGGGCATGCACACACACACACACACACACACACACCAGTATTAGGGGAGGGAGGGGCAGATTAAACAGTCACACTCTCCCTGTCTCACTCTGTCTAAATACACACACATACACACTCATGGACAATAGGATGGGGGTTGGAGAGTTGCCACAACCTGTCTCACACAAGTTGGGTCCCAGCAACGGTGGTATCGACCAAAGCTGACCTCTCTGTCCCTTCTTCTGGCCTTTACTCTGGAAACATTGGGGTCTTGAATGGTTCTTTTTCAGTTTGGAATTTCTTCCTTTTGCTTTTTCCATCGCTTCCCTCGTTGCGCCATGCATTTTGGATTTGAGCCTAGCTTCTGCTGTGGGGGATGTTTTCAGGAAGTGGGAATGTTGATTTTGGTCCTCCAATCTGACTAGTCGAAGTGGGACGCTATCCAGGGGTTCAACAGGTTCCATCCTGTGAGAACACCCCTGGAATTATGAATCAGAATCCAGGTAAAGGCATGCAGTTTGACTGAATAGTGTACATTTCATTTATACGTTGACAGGCTGTTGAATGCAGAATAACCACATGTTCAGTGTCATATGTAAATATCAGGGCTCTGTTCCCAAGCACTCAATATTAAATTTACAGTTGTGTTACAGGCTGTTAGGGTTATTTTCGGTGTGTTCATGCGCTCTGCATAAGCTTGCCATTATTGCTAGGTCTAAGCACTTAATTAAAATTTAACTTAAATTGTAATATGGCCTTTTGTTATTTTAAAATTGCAGGAGTTTAATTATTTGTGAAAATAAAGTTTTAAATGAAACATACAGGCTTAAGAAAACATCTTTGATATAGATCTCCACATGAATCACATTGCTGTGGCAATGTGTGTGCTTGAACTCTTCCTGTTGTGTTGTTTGGATAATTGTGTTGAAAATATGGAGGTGGCATGTATGTGCGTGACAGAATGTGGCAATTGTCCTACAGGTTCACCGTTGGATATTCCAGGCAAAAAAGAAAAAATCATCTTGGCATATTTGCAAAGGCTGTTAAACTGGTGTTGAGTGCACTAGATTAAATATAAACACTGCCATTTGAGGTTTGCTTGATGACCTCCACAACAGATGGACGAGGGCTGACTGAGGTGTGATGGCGATGAAGCAGCTTAAGGCTGTGTGATATGACCAAAATCTCTTATTATCGCGATATAGGTCATTTCATTTTAGTCTGCAGTCAGCATGAGTGATAATGTGTAGAAGAGTTCACCTGAAGAGCTTGGTTTTTGTTCTGGTTTTTTGCCTTCAGAAAATTCCTCCTAAATTCTGTCTTAAAGGACTGTTCGGGTAGACATTAGGTTTGTGAAGACCACTGACATGGAAGTTGAAGTGGAGTTAACACAAACATGCCTGTAATAACAGCATAAGTGTAACTGGATACTCTAGACTCCATACAAATATATATATATATATATATATATATATATATATATATATATATATTTTGTTGTTTTTTTTAAAACCAAATCATGTCTTTTTGTTCATCTCATACCCTTTTCTAAGGTTTTATTTCTTTCATGGACTAAAGGAAGGAGTGCTTTTCAGCTACAAAACCACGCATGCCTCATGTCAAACTCCTCCCCAAAGCATGGCCTTTGACCTCATTTGACCTCATCTGTTTGTTGGATATTCCATTACACTACAGCTCTCTAATTATTTGGCACTTTGTCTGGGAAAGTAGAATCGATACCGCCGAGGTGGAAGAAGGGCTTAAACTTAAGTCAACTGCTGGCGCTTCCAGTTAATTAAGTTGGTTCACTGTCATTGTGTTGCTTTAGTCTAACAAGTGTATGTAACAAATGCAGGAAACGCTTTACATAATTGGATGTCTATTACATGAAAAAATAAGTTGTGGCTGGAGGCGATATGTTTTTGGGGTGTTCATCCATCCATACCATTTTCATGAGTGTGATCTTTCAGTAAGGGAAGTCAAGAATGAATTGAAATTTTGAGGTCAAAGGTCCAGGTAACTAAGACTGCAGGACACATGCTTGACCTAATTCTTTTCTTCAAATGATAATTTTGATAAATCTCATCAAAAGTTCTAATGGCGTAAAATCATGAAGTGATGTCATTTTATATTCAAAAGGGCAAATGTAATGTGTGTTAATCCTATTCTGCAAAAACACAATTTATCAGGGACTCATCAGTAACACTTAATGACTTTCATTATACTGAAAAAAGAATCTTAAATCTTTTATTAAATTCCTTTACTCTTCTCTTTTTGGTTAATTATGAGTCGAACATGGATTCTACCTGAACCCGTTGGAGGAAGCTTACAACCATGAGGGGGTAATTGAAGTTCTTGATGTATCATATTACTGCTGCCCTGACTGAAGCTGGTCAGGGCACACGCATGTGGGTATTAATCATTAATAATTCTCAGTGTATGCTAGATCTGAGTCACTGTATTGAGAGTGATCTCATCTGATGTAATGAATCCCTAAATATCATTGATTCACTGTCTTGAACACATTCTGTCCTTGATCAAAAACTAACGCAGATGGTTGCTGGCTACATTAGAAGTTACAAGCCCTCTCACTGTCACATCTGTCGCTTCCTGTCACGATTACGAGATGGTCAGACTGAAAAGACATGAAATGAAACCAGCAGCACATTTTTCTGCTTTAATCATTGTTAAACCTGAACCTGACCACCTACCCGGGTACTGAACTGGATGCTGATTCTCTGCTTTGTTGAAACATCTGATACCAACGTCACCATATCTTATATCATTCGTTTTGTGCATATTGATAACAACCTTGCAGGTGAAAAAAGGTCATGTCAAGATAGCACTTCTTGACATATTGCCAAGCCCTTTAGTTCATTGACTAATTTCCTGTTCAGTTACTCTCTGCTGCACATAATCTGCTAGTCTTTTGTGTGAGGACAGTGATTTTATGGACATTATTGCAACCCGACCCAGCCCAACTATTGCTGCTTTACTAATATCCACTATGAAACCAGTTCCAAAACTGGTACACCTGAGGCAGTTTAGACTTTCTAGTACACAGTAGACGTTCCATATCCTGTGACATGCAATACCAGCTACAGCTATGACCTCATGTCTTTGTCCAGTACATCCCCCAGGAAATAAAACATCTCTTTGTATTACGGCCACAATAGTTAATTTGACACAAGTTTCTGCAAAACCAACTGCAAACTGCTCAGTTATTGAAAGTAAAAACCATAGAGTCTTTAAGTACTCTTGTTTATTGAGTTGGTCACAAAATCAGACTTTTTTTAAAGAAAAGATCAGGTGCTTTTTTTTCCGTTGGTGTTGGCTGACAGAAGTGAATAAATCCCTAAATCATGTATGTACATTATAACAATACTATTATTGATCGATTGAAATGTTTATTTTAAAGAACAAGAGGTGACATAAGAAATATTAAAAGCATATATATATATATATATATATATATATATATATATATATAATCATATGAAATTAATCCGTCAGGATTTTTTTATAAACATCACATCTTCCTTTTATGTAAAGGATATATTCTTAACTGATGTACCAATATATAACTAATTAACTTGATAGCTAAAAATATCACAGCTAGCACTGAGAGAAGGCTAGGCTAATGCTAGCAATTTGAGCATTTGAGTTTGAAAATCAAACCTGTACTTTAATATTCTGTTCCACTGAAACATTAATTACCCGACTGTCACCAAAGTGAGGAGATAAACATATTGAATAGCGCGAAGTGCTATTTTAGGCAGCATTAATTTGTTGTAGTTCATTTAGTCTGGGTCAGGGGCGGCTGTTTTAATTTGGTCATTAGCTTTCTGGGACGGATCGGTCTCTGGAGGCCTGCAGTTCCTCTCACTCTTCACCACACACAGAACCAATTTCATTTTACCTGCTTGTTTCCGTTACTGCACTACTAAAGACATTATCAGTGAATTGAGTCAATGTTTTTGCTACCTTCCATTCTGCTTTGTCCTTGGTGTTATATTGTGCATGTCCACACTGAAACACAGTGTTGTCATTTTTTAGGAATACACAGTAGGACAGGGTCATTTCTCTTTAAAGCTCTGTAACCGTGTCCAGAAGGCCAACCTGAAAGTGCTGAATAACCCTCAGCCTAAAGGCACCATTAATCAACAGCCTTGTTCAAAACTGGAGGAAGATGCTGCAACACATCGAGCATCCTCAGGAAACAGCAGAAGCAGCAGTGTAAAACTGAAGGGAATTCGGTCGTCCTCACGTGGCATTTTGCGTCAGCCGTTTTGATCCTTTTCATTCATGTCACAAAACTGTCTCCATCACAGGTTCATGAGTTACTTATCACCTGACATGTCGAGGCCTTAACTTTTAACAGTGTAATCCTGCATGACCTATTGACAGTGCATGTCGTCTTTCATGTTTGTTGATGTTAAAAGAAGCAGGTGACGTCCCGAACAAGAGTGATTCACTGTCTCTCTATTCCTGATTCATGTTGCTGTATCTTTTGTGTGGCCTAGAGATAGATATGCATTGAGACTTTGATGTAATATGGAAATGCTGTTGAATTGAATTATACTTGGTTTTAAAACTTTAGACATAGTTATGGAGGATATCTTTAGAAGTTTTTTCCAGTAAATGTCATTGAAGCTCTGTCTGTAATCTATCATCTTATCACAAAAAAGCACAAGAGAATTGAACATATTAAACTAGATAGCGCCATCGATTTTGGATGTTGTTATATCACGATATTGCACAAGTCTTGTATTTTTCTTTTTTGTTTTAAAGACTGCATTACAATTCTTATACACTGAACTTAAGTGTCTTTACTTATTACATCTACATTACTGCTGATTATTTACCAAACAACAGAACCAATAGTCATTTCTACATTCCTGCTACATTACTGATTGAGGTATTTGAGGTATAATATTGTCACGTATAAGCTTGTATTATATTATATTGGCAACTTTTTCCTCATAAATTGTAAGTTCCTTTTTAATTAGTCTATAATATAAAAGTGTGCATCTTTTCGATCCTTTTATGTGTTTGTCTTCACCTATGAGTTTGTTGGGATTGACTGCAGTTAGTTTTTTTGCTTGTATAATGTGTAACTGCCAGAGTTTGCAGCTCAGCTAATGTTGCTCTTTGAGGGTTGAAAGTTCAAAATTGACGTCACTGGATTAAGAAGTGCAGTGTCAAATATAGTTCACGTTTATCTCAAAGGTGACAATTTAGTTATTAGATTAAAAATGTGCTTGCAACCTCTATGTTTTTAGTTCACATCATCACGATGACTCTCAAAACATCCACACTTTGACTCCCTTCTGTCTGTCTTTGTGTCGCAGGGTTTCGTTATCGACACTTGTTTGTCTTTTCATTGCAGCGTCTTTCTCTCAATATAAATCTGAGGATGGTAGAACGTCATCAGCTGCCAGGCCTAGCTCCTCGGCCTCCGGACAGACCTACACACCCATCCTGACCCCTACAACCACCAGCAGCAGCCCCAATAACAACATTGCCACCAAAACAGGCAAGAGACACAGAAATACAGAGATAATAGAGGGCAACATTTCATACAGTAGATACAATACTTGAAATTGAAGTATTCTATAATGTCGTTTTGTTTTTGCTACTGTTGTGTTTGTGCTGTAGACTCACTGATCTTTAACAAAATTGATGAGAGGCTGAGGTTGGCCCGCGAGCGCCGAGAGGAGCGTGAGAAACAGAATGGTGAGTATGTATTGCTAGTGCGTGTGTATGTCTTCCTCGTGATAGCCCTCAACTAACTGAACCTGGCTGGTAGCTGTGGGGCACTGACAGTTTCTCTGGTTGTTACATAAAGTCCAGGCAAAAGCCAGGCACCCCTGTTACCATGGCACCCAAGTTACATAATGTGTAAGCCATGGGGTTTAAGGAAGCTAGTGTTTTGAAAGTGTGTTTTTGGATGAGTGTGCGAGTCGCATACCACAACAGATGGGTTAGTGGAAGTCCATTTTTTATTGTTGAAGTGTGTGTGTGTTTGTATTTGTTGTCATAATATTGTACAGTGGTCATACCACTACCCTTGCTAAGGGGCTTAGGGATTTGCATTGTGTTGAGAGCTAAAGCTCAGTCACATGATCTACAGCTGACCCATCACACTGCTGCTATAAGCCTGTGTGTTTGTCCATGTGGCACGTGTGTTTGTGCATTTGATTTTGTACACTTGTATGATTTTTTTTGTAAACATGTGAGTCCATGTAAAAACACTCAAAACACGTGCACCCAGTCCCTGTTACATTAACGGTGTATGTGTGTGTGTGTGTGTGTGTGTGTGTGTGTGTGTGCATCCATGGCGGCTCAGCCATCAAGGAGGCCCAGTGGCAGGCGCGTGAGGAGCGAGCGAGGCAGCACTATGAGAAACACCTGGAGGAGAGGAGGAGGAGACTGGAGGAGCAGAGGGTGAAGGAGGAGAAAAGACGAGCTGCTGTTGAGGAGAAACGACGACAGAAACAGGAGGGTGACAGGGTAATGACGCCTTTTGTTCCTTGTGAAAGTGTTTATAAATATCTGTTCTCTTTTCATTTACCCCTATCACACCCTCTTCAGGGAGCAAAGGTCGATGACCACAGTCCACCCTGGGTCTGTCTCTCTGTTAGCAACATCTGTGTAGCACGAGAGTTCTGTGGGAATGGGGTTGTCAGCCCCAACCTTCCATCATTTCTGGCCTCTGGTGCTATAAATACAATATCTATGGTTCACATATATTTCAGTTAACCATTGACTTGTTCTAAATCCCTCTCCCGATTAGTCAGTTGGATTTTGAACTCTGCTGTTAATTCTTCCCTACGCACATATTTTCAGTTTGTGCTCAAATACTTAGCATATACATAGACTTTAGAAAAACACAGACACAGGGTACTTTGTTGCGATTCAACGTATAGATTTCTCAGTTTGCAGGACACTGGTTATAAAACATTAGATTCTGGTTGGAGGTGATTTTCATCCAGAAGAATCAGGCTCCTATCGGTCAAGCATATAAAGAACATCAATGCAAAGTCATGGGCAACATGTAAGAACGGCATTAATTGCATTTAGAGTGTATGCACAGTTTGAGCTGGTGCATTGTTCACTACCAATTTAAGAGTCACTGTAAGAGTGAATTGGATTTCAGGATCTATTCAGGTTTTATGATGTATTGGGCATCGCAATTAGTCTGAACATCCGAATTAAATGTCTGCTTCTGTTTGATGGCAATCTAAGGTGCATGACATGTCATTGTGATGTGTTCTGCTATTAACTGAAAAGAAAATGCTGAAAAATATACACACACATATTTAAGAATTCATAAAGGCATAAAATTTTCTAGCTTTGAATAGTTATATGTCAAAAATGGGTTTTGGGAAAGCGAAAACCTTTATGATGTCACCCCTGAGTACAACACATTTTTGAACCAATTAGAGGTTTTGCTTTCCTTTTTGCTTTTACCCCCTTCTGTGTTTTTGTTAGTTTCATAAAACGTACTCGTTTCGGTTTGGAGAAAAACAAGTGTTGCAGCAGCACTTGTCTTCTGATGTTTACTCATTGTTGGTTTTGTGATTGAAGGCTCGTCATGAAGCTGTGATGCGGCGGACTATGGAGAGGTGCCAAGGAACCAGACAGAAGCCCAACCGCTGGTCGTGGGGCGGGGCACTGCAAATAAACTCTCCCAACACACCAGCTGGTACTTTCATGTGTAACACATTGATTTTCCATACAGTGCCACTCTTGTGTAAACATGCCTTATATTTGCATGCCTCTCTATGTCCATATTTTTCATATTTGCCATGATTATGTTTCAGCGTTACATATCCGCTGCTTGCTGTTTTACTGCTGACTCACAACCTGCTGTCTCTGTCTCTGTCTCTGTCTCTCTCTCTCTCTCTCTCCCTCCCTCTCTCTCCCTCTCTCATACTCACCCTCACACTTTCTCTCTCTCTTAACCTGATTCTCTGCCTCCCCTCTGCTCTTTGTTTCTCTGCTATTGTCCTCTCCCTCTCTGGTCCAGGTTTTGTCGAGTCTGCTTTCCTCTATCCACTCGACCTTGCTGGACTGGAGCACATGCAGGGTGCTTTCAGTCTCTACCGCAGATACGGAATGACCTCCCAATGTGAATATGATAGTACCGTGTCAGCTAGCTGGCTAGCTTTAGAACTGTTACTGTACCTTAACAGTTTTAGCAAACAGATGTTAGCATGTACGCGTACATGTAGGCCAATTGTGAATGGCATGATAGTTGTCTTTTTGCATGTAGTGACCCAGTTTGTGACTTGAACTTGAGACAGGATCTTTCTTAAACCTTTTAACTTCTTTGGTAGAGGACATTTAACACTACATCATTTAACTTTTTTTTTTTTTCCTCTTGACATAACTTAGAGTTTTCCTATCTATCCTGGCTTCACCAAAGCTCTAGGACTTTAGCCTTCGGTTGGTCGATTGGTTGGTTGATATGCTCTTGTGTTCTTGGTCAGATAATTGCTGGTGATTTTCATAAGCAGTATTTGCATTCAGTAGGGACAGATGCCCACTTGAATTATTATGTTCTTGAGTGATTGGCTATATAATGTTTTTTCTTGGAAACACACTGTATAACCACCATGCACTTGTCACCTTGCCAATTGCACTTGTGCAGGTTTTTTTAAAGCTACATTTACATGGATGACAGTAATGTGACTATGGATCTTTATTCTTTTAGAATATTTGATTCATATTCTAGTTGACATGCTAGAGTCATACTTTTTTTGTTGTTGTTGCTAATGAAGCACCAAACTGTGCTTGGAGCTGAAATTGTAACACCTGTGAGAAGCTGGACCATGTGTTGTAAAACAGTTTTTTTTAGAAAATGGCTCAAAATCTCTGATAGAACTTCATAGTTCAGTCAAGATGTAGACGTGTCGGTAACGCACTTCAAAAATCCAACTAATGTCAGAACCCTCCACAATTCTTAGTCCAGTTACTGTGTGTTCCAACTGTGACCTCAGTTTGATAGAAAATGCTGTGAACGTGGCAGTTTCTAATTCAGACCTTTGTCTTAATCAGGTTAATATTGCAATATTGTTGTTCATGGAAATGTAGCCAATGACTGTTTGGAATTATGCACATTTATTTAGGTTTAAGCCTTGTCCACATGGTTAAAATAAAACCTACCCCAAATGATGTACCAGATTTCAGACTACATGTGAACTTTTCAGTCTGTCCCGCAGTTCTGTGCGTCTGCATGGATGGGTGATCTGCTTGTGTCCCGCATCGACACATTTACTGATCATTTCTTCCAGCTTTGTGACCTAACTTGGGTTACCACTTGAGTGCAGGAGTCTGCTGCTGCATTCTCCAACCTAAAGAATTATGTATCAACCAATCGATTAGTTGAAGTGTAGGTCAGATTTCAATCCACTGATGTTCTCCATGGTTGAAACTCATAGAATAGAATAACCCTTGATAGAGAAATGGCTGGCTCCAGCTCGTTCTTCTTCTTCTTCTTCTTTCCCATTCATTTTTTTCTTAATTGGTACCTCTGTTTAATAATGTAACATTTATTATCTTTTGTTTGTGTTTAGATGCTGACAGGCGGTCAGTGTCCACGATGAATTTATCCAAACACACAGACCCTGTCATCACTAAGCGCCTCTCCTCTTCCTCTGCCACCCTGCTGCACTCCCCTGATCGAGGTACAGTATTCACTTGCTTTTGGATGTATTTATGTCATCAGTTTGTTGTAAGACAGAATCTAAATTTTTAATTCAGTGAATGATCATTGTCTATTTTTACTCACTAAATAAGCATACCAGGATTTTGTCCAAGAGCACCCGACATGAAACACAAAGAAAAGAGGCAAAGAATCAACACAAGCAGTGAAAAAGCTAGCAAGTACATGCAATATGCAGGTTTTAAATATTTCAAGAAATCACTTAGATTATTTATGATGACACTAATTTGCATTTGTTAGAACTTAAAGACCTTATCTCTGATTGTGTACAAGGATAAACTCAATAGAGCATCTTTTATTTCTACTATTTTATTGTGGAAATGTAACAATCAGCCGTGTATTCTTTTTTAATGTTGCTGACAGGCTTACAGATGAGAACAGCCTCCTCCCCAGCCATTAATAAAGCTCACTCCCGTCTACTCCAGGGAAAGACCAGCCACCACAGAAACTCAGGTGTTTTCTGGGAGCCTTTTGCGGTTTGGTTGCTGGTATTACAAGCTGGCACATGATGTGGTGGAACACAAATTCACGGGTTGGAAACTGTTAAGAACATGCATCCCATCTCAGAAAATTTAAGTATGCGAGGATGGACTGTGAATCTCTATGATGTATAAATAAATTCAGTGCAAACTTTGCAAACCCTACTGTATATATGCATCAAAGGGAAACACCCCTCCTCCCTTTGCATGACCCCTTTCACTAATCCTTTGTAGGATAATCTTTTTGTTTTTGTGGGAACACTTTATGCCATTTTTATCCTGGCTGGAAAATCATCACCCACATATTAATAATTGAATACACATGATTTTAGATATAACATGCAATCATGTTCCCAGTATGATATAAGAAAACGGCCTTCACCACCGTGTGGCACCTGAATAAAAAGTATCCTGGGCTAGAAGTGTCTTGATGCCTTTGTACGGTTTCCAGCCCGGTTGTATCTTTCCCCCTCACTCTGAAACCTGCATCTTGTCCTCATGCTTCATGATCAGAGCAAGGAATGCTGCACGTTACATCTGATAAATTGTCCCTTTGTCTTTTCCAAGTGACAAATCAGGTTATAATGAAGATAAATGATTGCATTATGCATCTCTGGTTAGTATGTATTTTGTGAAACACAGCAATATTCTAGCCGCTAAGAGTTGCTCAGCCAAATATTTTGACTGGCTTGCATAAAGCTTTCTGCACTTCATTTACTCATTTGTTAATTTCGTTAAGCTATTGCATTGGGATGCTCCTTTTGTTCTACACTGTTTATCTGGATACTTCTTGCGTTTGTGCTTCACTGCTGGCTGTTTGCTTCCTGCATGCAGGTGGGCGCATAGCAACCTGTACATGGTTCCACTTTGATGCTCACCTACGCTACAGAAAGGAAGGAATGGTTAAGACAGACAGTCATAAGGCATCAGTTAAATCCGCTTTGACTGTCTGCTCTGGCTTATCGGTAGGCAGTTAATAGTTTTAGTTGTTATCAAACCACCAATGTGACGTGTGTTTGTGTTCAGGCCTGCGTCGTCTTCCACTGACGCCATGGGAAAGCAATGTGGTGAACCGTCTGCAGCAGCCAACACACTCCTACCTGGCCCGGAGCCGCAGTGCCATGAGTCTGTCTGGAGAACAAACAGGTAACATTAAAGGCTCCGCCTGCTGCTTTGATGGCCTCATTCATGAAATATAAACAGCAGTATATTGTAACATCAACATCTCTGCAAGCCTGGGTGATTACCAGTTACAAGAGGTAGATGACAGATGTTAGGAGCAAGGAGGTCCAGTAGCCATCATGCTTTGCTCCCTGTCTGTAAGACTAAATCAAGGTTTAAATAGTGTGTAAGAATGAACATGTGCGTAAGAATATTTCCTGGATGAGGCCCCTGGTCAGCAGACTGAGTGAAGCGGAGGGATACACGCCGCTGTAATGAATAATAGGCGTTGTGCTAGGAGTGTTCCTACAGTTTCTATTGTGGCCTCTTGACCAGAACACTTTTGGATGTTAATCAGATTTGGCAAGACTTAAAGCATTACTCTGTCTGAAACTTCCTTCACCAGCCTGTATCAGGCACTCAGAGCTCACACACACAAACACACACACATGCATTCACACACATCTAAACAATTAAGCTCTTCAGGATGTAATTCTCTACTGCTAACCAAGCCTTGTTTCCCTCTGTTGTTGTGACAGAATATTTCAGCACCTGAAGCTACATAAAGACAGAATCTGTAGTCAGATAAGTCAGAATTTGCTTAACGATAACTCGATTTATTCAAATGAGGTTAGTCTAACCCACACATCTGGCTCAGTACCTATCAATCTAGGCAGGGCTGCTCACATATCCAAATATATGTTACTACGTGGACGATTTCTCCCCTCAAATGTGTCCAGAAACATACTCCAGTGTACTGTTTGCTTAGCTGTAAATTGCCACCTGGCCATCATGTTGGAAAGAATCAAGCCAATGACGCAGATTGTCACTAATCACATCACTAACATTCCATACGTTCAGACACACCATCTGATGGGTTGTCTGCATGTAACAGAAAGATGCTACGTCACTAAGGGGCTGTGCCAGGTCCCATTGCACGTTTTGACAAACTGAAATAAATTGAACTTTCCTCTTCGGAGAAGAAGTTTTTGAATTATATAAACTGCAATTTGTGCTACTTTTCCTGATATTTAAAACATCTTGTTTCCCAGGAAAATCAGCATGTTTTTTCTACCTGTTGCCTTTTTCAAATGACTATCACTCTGAAATGTTTCATTGCATTCTTTTAATCCGTGCACGTGTGTAGCTTCTAAACTAAGTGTGAAGGTGCTGGTCTTGCGTGTGTTTTTGTGTGTCATGCTGCATGCGTTCTACTGTGATGTGTCTGTCTGCAATTCTGACTGTATAAAGATGTCGACCTCAGATCAAGACTGACCACCAGTTAGCTTAGCGGAATGAATGGTAGTGGGTAAGCTGTCTGTTCGAAACAGGGTTTAAAACTGCAAGATATTCTACTTTTAGAATCCGATATGCAGCTGGAACCACTTTCCTGACTGGGCGTTGTGATTTGACATGGCACGTCACAACAAAACACTGGTTGATGACTAGAAAAGTGACTGATGCTACTAATCATAGCTCTGATAAAGGATGAAGAGGATTTCTGGAACAAACCAAGATATTTAACTTCTATATATACGACCAGAATGCACAGAGGACCTTGAGCATGCTAACTTGGCCATTTCGCTAAGCTAGGTGGCAGTCGTGAGGCCCGTGTAGGTGTCAGATCCCTAATGTACTTACCGAGGAGAGAAGGCTATCAATCTTTTTCCTTTAAATAAAAGTGCTTCCAACATTGGGAATTTTTACTGTTGTGAATGTTTTGTTCTCTTGCCTCTACCCTGATAAATCAGCTTTACTAATTCCTTGAGTAAAGACTAATGACCCAAGGGATGGTTGCTCTGTTACCCCTCCGATCAGTAGCACTAATGCTTTCGTTTATTTCCTCTGTTTCCTTTCCTCTCTCTCACCCTTTTACTGGTCTCTATAAACCCACGGCTTCTTTCCGTTCATCCATCCGGATTCCTTCACATTTCTTCCGCTTATGCCCGTTTGTTTGCTCCTTACCACTTTCCAAATACCTGGTCATACAACCCTTATCCTTCCTCGATTCACTCCCACCTCGTACATCACTGTAGCCATACCTGTGTGTCCTCGCTCAGTGTCCTGCCACCCCATGGGCTCCATGTCATTCAAGGCCCTGCAGGCTCAGCCACTCCCTCACTGCCGCAGCCAGGACAGGAGCCTCAGCAGAGAGACGGCCTCATCTTCCTCCACCACCCCACGTAGGAGAACCACCGGAACGACACAGGTTAGTAATATCAAGCCCCCTCCTACAGCTGTTCTGAGAGCAGGGTATGTTCATACGATGAAACCTTCATTTTCCTCCGCAATATCTCGATTTGTTTGTCACTTTTAATGAATTTGCTACTTTTAGTCTGCTTTCTTGTCTTTTTTTTTCATGTTGAGGCCGTCCCAGATGAGTCTGGCACAATATGTATCTGTCACTATCTGTTACTGTGATCTGAAAGACATCTTAACCCTGAAATGTAAAGATTTACACAGGAAGATTTGCTTTTTAACAAACAGGAGTGCGTCCTGTACTGATTGTCCATCTGTCGACTGTCATTGCACATCAGCTTAGGCCATTAAGGTCTTATGAGGGCACTATATAGCATCTTGACCCACAGACATAGGTGTGTGTGACACATGGGCACAGATAGTCTCCATGACAACAAGCTCCATCAATTGTTATCTAAGTGAGGATGTAAGTTTCTAAACATCAAGTGCTCATCTAGAATTAAAAAAAAAAAAAAAAACAGTTTATCACCATGTTGTTTGTCTTCCTTTTTAATCTTGGCAACATTTTTTTATGTTGATGTCACTTCTTGGTGTCATGCAGGACCAGGGTCAGGCTGTTTGAGTCTAATCCTGTTACTGATCATCTGCTGTCAGTAGGGCACCTGGTTCTGGGTGCTTTCTGTACCGCCTGATTACTCTGCTGAGGACATTTTGCTGTTTTTATTAGACCAGTTCTGTCTTCAAATAATTATTCATCCCTTTGTTTCCTCTCTGGAACCAACAGCAGAAGAACCGTGATGCTGTCAGGAAGTCTTGGGGCAACCTGTCCCTCCCCTTTGCACCAGTTTTGACCTTACCCCCCAAAAAGCGCTCCTCATCTCCCAGTAAAAGGAACAAAGCAACAGCACCCTCTCCTGGCAGGTAGGAGAATAACGCAACAGGATCATTGGTAAAAAACACGTGAGGACTTGGACCTTGATGGAATATGCTGAGTTCGTCCTGTTCACAGGCCTCCACAGAAGACAGCTGGGCGCCCCCCAACCCCCAAGCTGCTGAAGTCACCAGGGGCAGAAGACCCTGGAAACCTACGTCCTGTTAAGATCACACCGGAGAGCCATCAGCCCACCACACCCGCCGTATTGCAAGGAGAAGGGAGGGAGGAAGAGGAGGAAGAGCAGGTCCTCAGTCCCTCTCAGCCTCTACCTCAACCTGAGATGCAGGGCCAGAATAAGACCAGTACTGAGCAGACACCACCATCCGTACCAACAGTGTCAAGCGGTCAGTTACAGTTCTGAGGACCCTTACATTATCACCCACGAAAAGTGCCTGCCTCTGTTTGTTTATTTGGTGAAAGAGAAATTCTCCATTGGTGATGGATTGAATGATGAATTGATGTATTCCAGAGAGTGTCAGCAGTCCTCCAGCCCACAAGCCTTCAGCCGGCACCACAGACCCAGAAGAGGCGAGCCGCATCCTGGCTGAGAAACGCCGCCTGGCCCGTGAGCAGAGGGAGAGGGAGGAGGAGCAGCGTAAGCAGTGGGAGGAGCAGGCGAGGTACGCTGTGCCCATATTTGTGTGTGTGATCTAGCCGGATAATTCTGAAGGTGTGTGTATCTTTATTCCCGACTGGTGTGTGTGTGTGTGTGTGTGTGTGTGTATTGGTGTGTGTGCCCGTCTCTACAGACTAGCCAAGGAAGAGATGGCTCGTCGCAAAGCCGAGGAGCGAGCAAAGAGAGAGGAGGAGGCCCTGCGCCAGGCGGAGGAGAGGAGGATGAAGGAAGAGGAGGACAGGAAGGTGGAAGAAGACAGACTTCAGAAGGAGAAAGAGGAGGCAGAGAGAGTCCAGAAACAGGTCAGGAAAGGTGTACACACTTGATGAATGAAAGATCACGTCACAGGGCTTGACGTAAATCTCTGGTTCTGTTCATTAGAAAGAGGAAGAAGAATCCAGACAGAGAGAGGAGGCAGAGAGATTACGACAGGAGAGGGAGAAACACTTCCAGAAAGAGGAGGCTGAGCGCCTGAAGAGAAAAAAGGTGACACAAGTTGGCACACACATAATATTCAAGATGTTTCTGAAGTACTGTGCTTCTAAAAGCTTTTATTGTATTTTTTGCAAATGATAAGCGTCTGGAGGAGATAATGAAAAGAACAAGACGTTCAGACACAGCCGACAAGGTAAAGATGTAGAGATGAATTGCGTTATAAATCAAACAAATTAATTTTTATCTTGTTTAAATGTTCATTCTCTTTATTTCTTTGTCTGTCGATAGAAAGTTAATCCCAATGGCGACAACACAGGTAACTTTCCTTAATTTCTGACCAAAATCAAAAGGTTTACACTTGTATAGCACATGTGGTATTCTGTCTTACTGCTCCTGACCTCTGTTGTGGATTTGCTCTGCAGCCGCTGCCTCTCCAGGTCCGTCTACAGTCATCGTGTCACCGACTCACCACAGCAACGGTCGTCAAGCTGACCCAAATCCAAACCCCAGCACCGCCGCACTGAGCCATCCCGATCAGAGGTAGAGCAGCAGGACACTGGCTGTCTTTTCCCCACAACAATACAACGCTGTTCTCATCTTCATTCCTCCCCTTAACCCCTCCTGTCTCCTCGTGTCTCAGGGAGAACGGTGAGTTTGAAGAGGTGATCGTACTGCCTTCAAGGTTGTCTCCTCCCGAAGGAGAAGAGGAGGAGCAGCCAGAGGAGAGGGTTCCAGTCATAGCCTTCAGGGAGAACGGCCTCCTAAAGCCTCTGAGTGGCATCGAGGACATATCAGCCCAGCAAGGACCAGGTCATCCTCTTTCTGCTTCACCCCTCGCTTTTATTTCCCTGCCTTCACTGAAAACTCCTCTTCCTTTCTGTAGCAACTCTCAGAATTAAGCATGTTAATATTTTGATTTTGGCAATAATGAGGCAGATCTGCCTACTTCGGGTGAAAGACGATCTTTTTCAGAGCCTTAACTTTTAAACTCATTGCAGTTCACATCACTGGGGGCTCCTGCTACTTCGTCACTCTGTTTTCTCGTGTCTCAGCTTTGTTCTTCTCTGATCTCCGTTTGTGTACCTGCCTCTCGCCTCAGGTCAAACGCTTAAGGAAGATTCCCCTGGTTTTATTGCTAAAGTGGGTTGAAACAGCTAAAGTTAAAAAAAAAAAACAACAACAACAACCTCCTACATCATTGAACGAGTCCAGATGATGTGCAGAAGTCATATGCTTGTAAAAGCTGCTCAGTAGGGTGGAATACCAAGCTTGAGCCAGTAAAAGGATCTTTTTGTGTTTGGACCAGGATCCAGTAGCATGTTAATGTTAGACAGTCTTAGCCTTGACCGTGATTTGTCTCTGTTGCTCCTGATATTTAGATGTTGCCTGATTGCTGTCCAGGACGAGATGACCCGCACACACACGCACACACACGCAGGGAGAGAGAAGGAGGGAGGGAGGGACGGACGGTGAGAGAAGGAGCACCACACAGCTGTTGAACTGACTCAGAGGAAGGACTCGCAGCAGCACCCTAGCAATTCCCTTCCAAAGGTTGACTTTCTCACCTTCCCACGACTCCCCCACCCACCCACCCACCCACCCATTTTCTAAAGATGGTGTCTCCAAAGATCTCTCCAACGCATCAGCAGAGAGA
Organism: Aulostomus chinensis; assembly: GCF_037954235.1. Classification (NCBI taxonomy): domain Eukaryota; kingdom Metazoa; phylum Chordata; class Actinopteri; order Syngnathiformes; family Aulostomidae; genus Aulostomus; species Aulostomus chinensis. The sequence goes on along the minus strand of NC_141339.1, from coordinate 17,492,974 downwards.
GGTAGTTTCCCTCACAAGCTGCAGGGGGGAAGCGACGGTCTCTTGCTGTCTGCCCATGATCCGGCGTGTTCTACCCCTGAACCGCTGTGATACCACAGAGGGGGCAACATTCAAGATCTCCTCCATCTCGTGACTCTTGCTGCCGTGAATGAATGAGATTAATGTTTGAGTAAACTGAAATCTGCTGTAAAGTCTTTAATTATGATACTTGAAGAGGTTTTTTTTTTGTGTTTTTTTTTCTTGCTGTAGAACAGTCAGATTGACAAAATCAGCAGCTCGCACAATCTTAGAATTACAAAGATTTCGACTGTAATGTTGTAATTCTACCGTTTCTACACTGAAATGTTACAAAATAGAGAAGAAACATGAAGGATATCAGTCCATGAAGTTGTTTGACTGCAGACACTGGAATGTTTCGTCTAATGTTAATATATCTTTGCTGTGTCTACAGTGTTTAAAGCTTAGTTGTTATTATTGGGGTGAGGCTTGGCGTATCATGGAGAGTTGATGAAAATAATGAAGAAATACTGAGAATAATTATGGTGTACACTACTGATTTTTGTTTAGTTCTATTTAATTGATGTATATAATTAAGTATGGTAAAATGTAATTTTTTTTAATTTTAAATCCTCATCCTGTCCCTGATTTCTGTTCTAGTTGTGAAACTAAATCTGCTTTGACTTCAGGTCCTGTTTTTTCCTTGACTGTGGTTTACCTTCCTGTCAGAGCAGCACGGCTTCGCTTCGCTGAGACGTCCATCACTGCATCGCAGGAGTTTTTTGTTGTTGTTGTTTGGCCAGCAAAGTATAAACCTGATTAAAATAATTGACTTATGTCAGTTTTGAAATAACCTTATTGATTTGATCTTTTTGATTGTGGATTCAAGGATGATTGCTGCTAATTGTGATGCTCCTTTGCCTTACTGCACCGCGTGCAAAACATGAGGTGACGCCAGGACTTCTTTTTATTCCAGTTTACTGAAATTCAGATGATATATTCCCAGCATGGGCTGCAACATTCTGGCTACACACCTGATCTCTATGGCCTCACTTTCTTGATCTCCGTTCACATATGATCTTCAATCAAGTTCTTCCTCTCAGAAGGAAAAAAAACGAGGGGGATTTAAGTAAAATACTTCTGGATTTTTTTTTTTTTCCCCCAGAGTGCCCAGATTTCTGTTTGGCACTTGGTTTTCAAACATTTGCACTTCATCCCTCTTTTTTTGTTTGCAGTACTACCACCTTAATGGAGAAGAACTCCGACAGAAATATTATCCGTGTCTTGTTTATGTGGTACTGGTTACTGCCAGTAGTACACAGCATGCTGGCTTGAAAAGAAATTGCTTTAACAGAAGCATTTACTTGTAAAGTACATTATACAAAGTCGTCCTGTATATTATGAATAAAAGTCAATATATTTTACTAAAACTGACCGCAGGTTTGACAATGCAATGGCCCTTTATGGAGACAAAGGGCTGAGTGATGAGTTCTTTGAACTGCTGCAAAACTGAAACCTTTGTACAACTATTCCACCAACTGTACTGTTTGAGTAAATAAATTTGACTTGATTCCCTATTAATGACCAAGTCTTTCAATGAGTCTGTAGTTGGGAACGAATCATAGTTTATACCTTTTTTTTTTTTCATTACAACGCAGCTGACTAGTAAACAAAAGGTTCCTGGTTCAATCCCTATTTCCCCTTGTTGGTGTCCTTGAGCAAGATACTGACCCCTTCATTACTCCTGATGAGTAGGTTAGTGGCTTGCATGGCAACTTACACCTTCAGTGAGTGTGAATGAGACAAATGACAGAAGTGCAAAATTTTATAACTGAGCAAAACCAAGTACCAAAATGTATATTTATATATATATAAATATATATTTATATATTATATTATTCTACCTTCCAGCTTAAAAGCTGCTGTTCAATATTTTTTTTCTGTGTAGGAAAAGTTTAAAAAGTCTGACAGGATACACATTTTATAGAAAATATTTACATTTAGTGAGAAGAACAGACAAGAAAACAGCATTTTACAAAACATTTTCTAAGTGCACGGTTTCCCATTGTAACGAAACAAGAAGAAAATGTCGAAATCCTAAAATCACCACATGCAGATCTCGTCAGTATTCAATGGAATTAATTACAACCCGATGCAGTAATAGCCAGTAATGTCCACTCCAGTATGCACACACAGCAGCATCTAGGAACTCAGTGGTCCAGTTTCACCAGTAGAAAGTTTTGGTGAGGAAACTGGCAGCAGCATTGAGCCAGCCTCCACTTGCATCTTCCTTGGCTGCGGTGCGGGAAATAGCGCGGTCCACTCCCTGTTCAGGGCTTTCCTCCTCCGGGAGGTAGTCAGGTAGAACTGAGTTTTGCTGCACCTCCACTCCAGAGGGAGTCAGAGTGATAAAAACCTGATGAGAAAGTTAAAAAAAATACATCTTTAGACAACGGAATTCTTGTTAGTGTTCATCATTGATCCTCAAAAAGCTTCATACATTGCTTAATATGCTGTAGGTGCCGAGTACATAAAATGCTCCTAACACCTGATAAATATCAGCATTTCAGCTGTCTTTATAGGAAAATGCTTAATTCAGAAAAAAGCCCAAATTCTGAAAAAAAAAATGCTGTTAATATGAAGGTTTCCCAAGCACTGGGCTGAGACCCGTGGTTGGGCCGCGGGCACCCTCTAATGGGTTGCAAAACGATTTCAAGTTGAGGCTCATGTTTGAAGGGGAAATGTATTTGGACTATTAACTACGATGAAAAGTATATGTTCAAACCAGAGTGCATTAGAGGGGGTGGTGTTTTGCTTTGTGTTTTTATTATGCACTGGTTAGCAAAATGAATATCTGGGCCTGGAAGCAAAAAAAAAACCTCCTGGATCCTAATCAAATTCAGAATATCAGCATGTATGTAAACGTAGCCAGTGTGTGCTCAGCATCCATCCCTCACCTCTTCTCCTGCTTCATTCTTCACTACCTGCTGGGCCGACAACACCTGGGTGGCGGCGATGGCCGAAGCCAAACTCTGTAAAAGAAGACAAGCTGAGTCAGTGAGTTCGATTCCTATTTGTTTCCCAAACAGACGACTAAGGTTGAGATTAAGGTAATGTTTACCTCGGTGGGCAGGTCCGATCGAATACGAACGGTGCATCTCTTGGAGGCCATCTGAAACGTGAAGCTGATCACTCCTCTGACCTTTAGAAGAGCCGCCTCACACAGGCCTCGCTGGTCCTTGATAACAGAGGAGGGACAGTGATTCTTATCTTAGCGGAAATAACATTAAACATGGGAGGGAGTGTGTGTGTGTGTGTACTCACAGCACTATCCAGGCCCTGGATATGCAGAGTGACAGACTTGGCCTTCTTGTTGGAAGAGTTGATGAAGAACTGGGATTTCTTCCTGCTCTCAGGTGTGCGGTGTACAGGTTGAACAGGTGCATTCAGGATGTCAAAGACCTCTCTGGCCAACGCTGTGATATCAACAGACAGCTCGTCCCTGGAGAAAAATGTTTTGAATTCACAATCATCCTTTACTTTACTACTATAAGTAATACATAATTAAGTGATTGAAATACCTTGCCATGAGATTCTCCAGGCTCACCATCATACCGAGTTCATTCTTCATGGTGGAGATGTTGGGGGCCAACTCAGCCAGGTAACGCAGCGTCTTAGCATGAAAGAAGATAGACGAGGGATTAGCATCCCAATAAATAAGAGGTATTGAGCAGAGCAATAAACTCTCTATCATCAGTGATATCTTGACTAAAGTCATCGTACTCCTGCATGGAGCGGCTACATACACACCTGCAGAGTTGCAAGAAGCACTTCTGGGGCCTTGTGGTCCAGGAAGAGAACCAGGCCTGGTAGACAACCTTGGTCCTGAACTATCACATCCCGGTTCTGCGGTTCAGAGGCGAGATCCCGCAACTGACTCACCACCGACAGTGCGTCCATCATCTTTTCTAACTTTGGCAGACCTGAAATTACAACTTATTTTAATGCTTACGTTGAAATCACACTTTTCCGTATTGCGGTTTAACTGGAGGCAGCAACTGAAAATACGAAGCTCACGCTCAAAGCTTGGCTAGCTTACGAGGCTAACTCCTTTCGAAACGTAACGGAGCTCATTAATTGTACAGAAATATTCTCCATCTTGTTAAAAGTTTGAGGCTAGTATAAATGACAAAGGTAAATAAGAAGTTATTCTCTTTTGTTTGTTTGTTCTTAAATGGCATTTTCTTACCCAGGAGAAGCGGCTCGTGGATACAGAAATACAAATTTGGTGACTTCTATTCGTGGTACACTATTGGTTGATGACGCTGCACGGTCGATCGATCCTATTGGCTGTTATTCTCAGAGCCAATCGGGAGAAGTTTTACTGCCGAAGCGTTATTTGACTTGCTTCCTCAACGCGCGTGACCCGAGACTTGCGAGTACCTCATTTTCAGTCTTTTAGCATTTGTAATTGTTATAAGTATTATTTTTGTTTGTTAATGTCGCAATAAACGCACCCAGTGACAAGAAAACGAGTTTACGGTAAGTGCACGTATGTTTCCTTGCGTGGGGTATCTTAGTTTTAATGACCCTTGCATGTTTTTTTTTTTCCCCACACAAACGCACTGCGGTGCTTTTCCATCCACACATGCTTACTCTTTGTCGGTGCAAAACAAAAATTTTAAATAAAACCTTTTAGTTTTTCATTGCAATTTTGATGGAAGAGTCAGCGACTAACATTAACTGCACGGTACCGCCGGAGACAACGTAACCTTTCTGAGCATCAGTAACGTTACATCTGATTGTGGTGCCTTCGCGTGACGCTGGAAAGTGACGGGAGTCCTCAGAGTTTTTGTTTATGGTGAAGGAGACCTCAGATAATCTTTAAAACACAATTTAAGATTAGTTAAACCTTTATTCTATCTGTTAAAAATATTCAAATGGGTCAACTCACTGATCCCCCCCCCCATTCAGGCCACCTTGCCTTTACTTAAAGGGTTCAAACTTGAACGAGATCTCTTAGCAGACCTCAGATCATCTTTAAAATTCTGTTTCAAACCTTTATTTCTATAGGTGTAAATGCCCAAAACGGTCACTGCACTGCTGTTTTTGTCACATCCAGATGAAGCAAACCTGGAGCCCTTCGTTCTAGCAATGACTAGACCTCAAAGATTGAGGTCTCCTCATTAACCCAAGTCTGACGCCTCTAAATACAATAGCTTTCGACCTGGGCTTGGTCTAATGGGGCCCTGAATGACTCAAACAACACTTAAAGTGCTCATTATTTGCATTAACTAATAGAATAAAGGTGTTACAAAACTGAAACATCATTTTTAAATTTCTTCAATGAGACTCTGATGTTTCCTTGATGATCTAATCCAGGTCTGACCCTTCTCAATATATATTTTTTGTTCAGTATTTGTCATTTCATTCCATTTTAATTTGTTCGTTTGTTTTTATGTCATTAATTACCTTGAAAACGGCTAAATACCGCCATCTAAGGGTATTATGTCGCCAGTAAGAAGCTGAGAATGAGGATTATCATATTGAACTCTTTTCCCGAGTTGAGCAATAAGGAACAGGAACTGTACTTGTATTTATTAAATTATATTTACATGAATATCAAAGCAAGTAACGCAGATGCCATTTTATAGCCTAAATGTTGGATTTTTTTTCTTTCCGTTGTTGTGCATGTGACTTAAGAGCTCTCTCTCTCTCTCACTCTCTCTCTCTCTCTCTGTTGGCGTCTCACCAAGTCAGTCAGCAGAAAAAGGAGCTTTGCAGGCGTCAGCTGGTGCATGAAAAAGCCCTACAATGTCTTTACTGGAGGATGTTCTGGATGTGCTCTGCATGGTGCTGGAATATTTCGGAGTGTCTTCAGATATGGTGAATGCTCTCTCACACACACACACACACACACACACACACACACACGTGCACACACACACACACACACACGCATAGTGATGCTTGTAATTTCCAGGGAGTATACTGAGTGGAGGAGAGCGATGGTCCAGTGGGAAAACAGCAGCACTGGTGGGTCTGATGTGTATTTCTCATGTGTCGTCTTGTTTGCAGCTGGTTCCTGTGTGGGACAGTCAGCTGTGCGGTCAGTACCGCAGCATCGTGCGAATGATTGGAACAAATCTGCCACTGACTCTGCCACCTCGTGCACACTTTGAGGTAATGGTCACGCAGGAAATGACTTTAAATTGGACAGGTTACAAAGTTATCAACATATCTGCTTGCCACGTGATTTTATTTTTGCTCTTGAGTCAAATTCAGTTCAGCAAATCAGATGGAAGTAAATAAAGGTCACGCAGCCTCTCTTGTGTCTCCGATCCTCTCATCTCTGTGTTTTTTCCTTAGATCTATCCGCTCACCTATGGGCCCTACGGACATCCGGACGTTGCCATGGATAGACCTGCCATCCCATCATTCGCTGATGTCCGGTGGGTGTTTGAGGATGAGGGGGACAGCTTTGCGAAGATCAGGTGAGGATGTTGATTTTTTTTTTTTCTTCCAAGACGAGAGGCAGCATGGCTTAGGTGTTTGTGAAAGTTTGAGAACATGAATTAAACTTATTTCTAGTTTGATTGATGGGCCTCTCATGGTAGAATTTACACACTGTGTGCTTAAGGCTTAGCTGATGTAACAAAAAGTAGCATCCAGTCAGTATGCAAGGCAATGCAGCACTTTTACCTTTTTCCAGGAGCCTTAATTTCAGATGTCCTGCTGCAGGTACTCCAAATTAAAGCCAGGTAACAGTACGAGGCTGAAAATAAGGACACACCTGCTTTTATTGTATTTTACAACTTTAGTGCTTTAAGTGTTTTAGCTCAAAGTTAATTCTCATATCCAACTAAAGTCATTTTTTTTCCCTCCCAGTCATTTTAATATTTTCACTTTGCCTGTTAGGTTGCATATGGATTCCAATCAGTTCCCCATATTAGTACGACAGTGGATGTAAATCTAAATTAGTGTTCATGTACGATCTTCTGTAGGAACCACATACCTCCAAAGAAGCAAAGTACTATAAATCGGGATGTGGTGAGATACCCAGGACCGACTCTGAGTCGAGCCAAGAGAAGAGGCGAGTCTGCAGAAGTCAAACCTGATCCAGAAGCCATGAAGAAGATCTCAGCGCTGGAGAGCGAGCTGATGAGACTACGGGCTCAGATAGCAAACATTGTTACTGCCGTTCCATCTTCAGGTACCAGGATGAGGGGCAATCTTGTTTTTCCCTTGGTTCAACCTCACTCCATAAAACAAACTGTTTATTTCCACTTTATTCTAGTCCTCCTCCAGGATCCTCCAGGATCGCCACTCTTGTCTCCTATCCTAACGCCAGCTCTCACGTCTACACCTCGCTGTGGTGCTCCTCCTCCACCACCACCACCTCCTCCTCCTCCGCCTCCCTGCCTGAGCTCCTTCAGTGAGACCTCTTCTGTGTCAGAGCTCATCCGACAGCGCAGGACTAACCGCAAAGACCATGTGGAGGGTCAACAAATGCCACAGGGCTCAGGCTGCAGTGGTGACATTAAAAGCATCCCCTCCATGCTCGATGTTCTCAAGGACTTAAAACAAGTGAAATTACGCTCAGTGGAGAGGTAGGCGTGGGAAGAATATGGGTTTGTCCTCTGACTAAAGAGGTTTGTGACATATTTACTGTCCATCCTCCCCAGAACCTCCGCATGTGCATCGAAAGAGACCATCTAACTGCTAGTTAGCAGTTAGCTTAGCACAATTAATGGATGAGTGGGTGGTAAACATTAGCATACCTCCATCAAAAAAGTCAAGTAGATGAGGTGCAGGATCTTCATTTTAGAATGACTTTTCCGGAGAAAAGGCTATTTGGTGACTTTTGACGGAAGTATGCTAACACTTCCCACCCACTACTATTCACTATGCAAAGCTTACTAGCATTCAGCTGGTGTCTGTGACTATCATCCCCCACCCCCACCCCCAATGTATACACTGAGGGTAGAAGGGGATCAATTTTTTTACTGGCTCCGGGTAAATGGGCATTTTAACCCCCCCCCCAAGTTTCTATATATGTGTATGAATATTGCCTTGTAGTTTCAGTATTAAACCTCCTTTTGTGGATGTTTCTAGATCACCAGGCGGCACACCAGTCCAGAGGAGACGGAGTAAGGGAAGCACTGCTTTGCTGAATGACCCAGCAGCCCTCATCGCTGCAGCACTTAAGAGAAAGTTCGCCCAAAATCGTCATAATGACTCCTCTGACAAAGAAAATTCACTAGATCGCTCTCCGTTTGGCAGTCCAGATCCCCCCAAGGTTTGCTTTCTACTGACATGGTTATAAAAAGTAGACTATCATCGATAGCTGAATAGTAAGAGTGGATAGTTTTCTCCACTTTTTCGCTGCATTTTGTTTTTTAAAATATTTTGGAAAAATTCTGTTACAGATTTCTCAGCATACCAGAAGGAGCCAGGGACTTCTCCACCTGTGAACCCCCAGAATCATCCACCCATCCAACCACAGCTCCACAGATGTGCCTCACAAACCAACTACTGCTGCAGCTACTGACTCTTTTCATCCTCAACGTTGCTCGCCTCTGCTCCTGCAAGAGTTCGTCTCTTAATGGACAATCTGCTTGTTTCTGCGTCTTTGTCTGGAAGTTTGAATGTATATGTTTGTGAGAGATTGCTGTAAATAAGGATTTTTTAATTATTTTTTTGTGCAGCAATTTTGCTGTCCAGTTTTGGTATTGTTGATATTTTAATGTACAGAGCTCCCTTTGTAAAGGATATTTAAACAGGTACGCTCTGTAGCTGATAAAGGGGGACAATAACAGTTTATAACAGTTACTGTTTTTTTTAAATGACTTCCATGGTGGGGTAATTTATCATAATTATTTCAACTGAAAGTGGGATTGAGGTCAGTATAAAAGAGGAGGGAAAGGTTTGACACATTTGCTTGTGCTTATACTGATCATTGCATAGGGAAACAAGCGCTCACCCAATATGACTGCACTGTTCCATGTAGCACACCTGCCTTAGTCTTACTAAAGCCCCCTGCTCACCTCGTGAGACAGCAATACGTGAGATTCACAAGGTTCTATGCAACTGCTGTTTCCTGTTTTTATTAAAGTGTTCAGTTACACTGATTGTGTTTCCGACATTTGCGTCCCGTCGTGTGTGTGTGTGTGTGTGTGTGTGTGTGTGTGTGTGTAATGTTTCATGTCGTTGCTTTATTCAAATAGTAGCCACACATTACAGAAGTGGAGAAAAAGCGCCAAGTCTTCTTAACATTCGAATACATTTAGCATGTTATAAGCACATCTGCAAACACACTTGTGACATGACATCATGTTTTTATATTGGAGGATTTCCTGAATGACCAACACCAGAGTGAACTGATTACATAGAAATACCTGCAAGTTAACTGGTACAGTTAACTAGCAAGATTGACAGTGTGTAAAACCAGTTGTTTTTGGGGAGTACCAATTTGGACAACTGCATGTTCCGGCTTCCATTTCACAACTCCAATGTGGAAATTGTACAGTATTACATTAATACGGCATCATATAGTTGGAACCTTACACTTTTGTTCTGCATGTGGACATATTTGTTCAAACGAGGCTTTTTCAGATGTAAGGCTGAATTGGTAATTAAACAGAATTGCATTTTTGCAGCCACAGGTTGAGAAAAGGTTTCCTTGAGCAAAGACCAACCAGAGAGGTTTTGGGTTCTAAATGGAGTTCCTCACCCTTAGGTCTTTCAGTACTGCCTAGACTATAAAGTATTCTTGATTTCTCTCTCTGGTGATGAAGTTTTTGTCTAAGTATTAAGTCTTATTTAGACTACGGAGGTAAATTAGCCTTTGTACAATTATTTATAAATCATAATTTTACCTGAAATAATATAAAGGTGCATTATTCTTGAGTGAGAGGTTGGGTCTTTTTTGGACTTCTAAACCATTTTTGTGGACATATAAAACACGAAAACCAACAATTGAATGAAGACCACAAATTGTTTTGCAGCTGGTGAAATCAGTGGTTGTATCCAGCGCTGATTGGTCCACTCCAACTGGCCCCGCCCCCTTATCATACTGCAGCTTCTCGCTATGCTGTCGGAAGCAACGTGGAGGAAACGCCAACTTGTCACTCCGTTGTCCTTTAGGTCGTTGCTGTCCTCACCCCTCGGGACGAGAAGGTAAGACGTGAGGAAGAAATACAAAATAAAGCGGTGTTCATATATCCGGTTGTCCGGACACGGTCGCCGACCTTGTAGTCCTGCTGCGTCACTCTCGCGCGCCCGGTGAAATATAAACACTCGTCCAGAGGTACGGAGTCGGAATCCTGCCGTGTTCTGACACTGAAAATAAAACTTCTAAAACGTGGAAAAAATGTGTTTAAAAGCTTGAAATGCAATAGAGGGATTTTTTTTTTAAATTGAAGGCTTGAAAAAATATTAAATATTATTTTGCACTGGAGTTTTACAGTCTTCATTCAACACATTTTTAGAGTTTCAAAATTGTCACTGTTCTTCCAGAATTTTTTTTCAGGCTCTTAAAAAAAACATGAAAATGATCCAAAACATTCAAATTATAATTTTGAAAGGAATAATATTTATTTTTTATGTATGTATAACTTTTTTCTAGACTATTTATTTCAAAACTGAGTGTAGAACCCCAACCATTCAGAGATTGCGAGTCATGTGACTTTTGTCAGCGTGCAGCAGAAGACGCTGTGAATCTCAGCTGTTTATTTGCAGTGTAATTATTTTAAATCTGCCAAAATAATATTGCAGTCCTGTACATAGAGTAACGGTCTTTACTGTCAGCGTATGATGAAGTCAGTCGCTATCTACAGGTTGCTGGCTGCTGGCGTCGTCCCTCTAGCATCCCATCGACTGCTCCTGACAGTCTCAACTACACTCCACCGTATAGAGGAAGTTGTCTTTTTCCATTGAGTTTCACACACTCAAATCATAAGAAGCTTGCGAATGTAAAAAATAATAAAGGTCATAAATTAATTTTGAATTCTTTTTTTTTTTTTTTTTTTTTTAATTTTGTGCCAGTTCTGACTTCATATGAGCTGAGGCGGTAAACAGTTGCAGCTGCAATGAGCTGGAGTGAGAGAGGGAGCTGTCCACTTGCGGTGAATAATAATGTGAACCCTGACAAGAGATGCTGTGGAAAACATGGACAGTGAGCATGTTGTGAAGATTTTTAAAAAAAAAAGAAAAACCTCCCATGGGCTGGACGGGTGAACAGTCGTTGCCTCGGGTTTGCTTCCCTCCACCCGTTTCCCGTCAGCCAGTAGACAACAATGTGCTAGTTTAGATGTAAATCCTCCCACGCAAGGTACACTCGTGCCCTTCCCTCAGACATTGAACAAGATGTACTAACTGATTATAGATGACAACCGCCATCCATTAAGGCCTCTGCTGTTCATACATGTGTGGCTGTTCAATATCCGCTCTGAAAATCGCAGTCACAAATATTGTAGGGGTCATGTACAAAAAAAAAAAGTCAAACAACTAAACACGTCTGATGTAAACGCTGTAGAGAAAACAGGAAAAGGGGGAAATGAAAATAAAGACTAATTTACCAACCAGTAAGGCATGTCAGACCTGAATTAAAACCATGAAAAAGTAAGAATAACATAAAAGCAAATACACTAGCAAAATAAAAAAAAGAAGACTTGCGAGTTTCAAGAAAATGTGGAAAAGCAGTAGAATATAATAAAATTAAAATTACTGATATGGTAAGGAGGGTGAAATATTGGGTTTATAATACAGTTGGGGGAAAAAAATAGTCCCTGTTAAATCACGCATCTTAGCACTGTGTTACTTTTTTTCCTTTTTTAAAATGTATTTACCTTTTTTCATGTGTGCGTTTGTGTTACATTTGTTGACTTTGGTGTTAGAGCTCGTTGCTCCAGAGTGAGCTGAGAGGGATCCACGTGTTAGCGCTTAGCTGTTCTGTATTTTAGAGTCATGTTCAGTCATGACCAGGCCTCAGCTCGGCATGCTGTGGGAGCGGCTCTTAATGACAAATGTATGTTTGCAATGCTACCGTTAGCACGTTACGCTACCTCCTAGTTACATTTGACTGGAATGGCTGAGGATAGATTTGTCTGATGTGAATCTAAACCAGCGGTTTTAAGATTTCAGCACAGCATCATAAAACCTAATATTGCGATTGTCAGGTTTCGTGATATTTTTCTCCACCCCTAATATCCAGGAGGTCAGCTGGGATACCTGGTTTCTATCAACAGGTTTATCCAATTCACTCTCACTCTTGTCTACTCTGCACACGGATGATGACCCATTATTAGCCATAACTTGTCATTATAAATAGCTGACCTCATTTCAGAAATGTACAGACCGAGTCTGCCTGAACGACACCACGGGACATACGGATGTAATAAGGCTCCGGGGTGGATGTCAGGTTGGGGAGCGTCACTGGATTACTTTCAATTTATATTCTCTGGATGAGCAGGATTCAGTATATATTCATTCCTTCCCTCCTCAAATGAAAGAGATTTACAAAGCATTGTTGGAATTGAAACCAGAAAAGTACTCGCTGTACTTTTTTCTTGGAGTGAGATCATACAGTCCACGAGGCGAATGGACAATAAGGCGTGTTTCTGAGGCAAAACAACAACACAAAGATTGATTTGTAAACCGATGCGTCATAGAAATTCACAGATCTTCAACATCTGTCAGGGATTATGAACCATAGAAAAGTTTTCAATCATATAAGACAATAATGATTTGTTGGTTAATTAAATAAGCAGTAAATGAGATCAACATGCATGACTTAGAATAAGTACAGTTAGTACAGCGGAGCATTTAGTGGGAGGAGCAGCCATGTGGAAGCATGTGATTACAGCGCAAATCATTGCCAGTTTATGCCAGGATGCTGAGTGACCCACTTTCTCCATGCTGTTGTCCAACATGTCGCTACGAGAACATCAGATGGCACTGTCGCTTCACACACACCTCGCCACCGCTGGTGTGGCTTCACACATACCTCGCCTCCCTCACTCCAGATATACAATATTAGTGAGAAAAAAATCAGGTGTGTGTGTGTGTGTGTGTGTGTGTGTGTGTGTGTTTTGCTTGCTTGCTTGTGTTCTTTTACTTACTACATAATGAGGACCAGAGTATGCTTTTATCCAACAGAGTTAGGACATTTTTGGAAAGTGAGGACATTTTTGCCTGTTATTCCAACTTCAAAGGGTTGTTCTAAGGTCAAAACTTGGTGTTAGGGTCAGGGTTAGACCTAGGTTGTAGTCAGGTTTAGGGTCTGGTATTGTGACTTTTAGGGTTCGGGGAAGGGGCTAGGAAATGCACTACATCCACGAAACTTCCCTCAAAGATACAAGTGCAAGGGTGTGTGTGTGTGTGTCTCACAGATATTAAAACTCAGCACAATACACAAGGCTTTTGCCTCATCATATGATAATGTAATAGGTCGACTTCTTTCTTAAATGGTAAAAACACTTCAGGAGATGATTTTTATTTTTTTTTTATAAAGTAGGGCAGCAGATCAACTCAAGAAATAAACAAGAGAGGATTGTAAAAGATATTCAAACTGATTTGTCATACTTGCACACATGAATGCCATGAATGATTTTAGACATATTAGTTTACTGTGAAATAAGCATGAACTAGCTGCTATTAATTTTACTGTAACATGTTACCTTTTAAAATTTACGAGGAGAACTCATGTGTTTTTATTTAGACCTGATGCAACATGTGGCTTGAGGCACTATTTGAATCCTTTTAAGATGAATGTAGTGATGACAGTGATTTTAGGTGTCGATTGTTGTTCGTCAAAGAATATTGAATGAGTAGAAGCCTAAGAGCCAAGCTTATTTTGCTTTCGTCTCATGTTTCTAGCTGCTACAGATTGTGAGAACCGAAGGATTTGGTAGATGTGACGATCAAGCTGTTCAGAAAATCTTCACGTTTTAAGAGTTTTTTTTGATAGGTGTTTTATAGGTTTTTATAGGCAAGAATATTTGAGTGCTGATGGTAAAACTGCAAGCTGGCATACGGTTTTTAAAGAGTTCTGCGCGTATGTTCGTTTACGTGGAGGATCTCAGTGACTTTTAACACCATTTCTATTTATTATGGATGCTCATTGATGCTCTTTGATAACAGTGTATTTTGGGATGTTGTAATATTAATGTTTCTGCTCCCTCCCTCTCATCTCTCTGCTGCAGAGGTGTGGAGCAGAGGCCTTTAAAAGCTTGGAGGAGAATGCCATACGATATCTCATGCTGGGTAAGAACGTGTGCTGACCTGACTACTCCAGAGTTGTTCATGTTGCTTGTCAACTACAAATAGATGAATGTTTTCAGATGTTTGGAATTTCAGGATTTCTTCACCTGGTTACTGCCGCTACAGTATCCACGTCAGACACAGAGGCATATTTCTGGTATCTTGAAACTCTGTTGGTTAGTTGAGGGGATTTTCTTGTTTTGTAAACTTCCAGAGGTCAAATGAAGTCATGGGTCACCATGCAGAGCAGTTCTGGAAGTCAAGCCTGGCCTGTACTCATATAGCTCCGGGCCTGACCTGTACTGAGCTGTACACATACGCAAGAGCCCGACATTTGGTTTGGGAATCCCCGCGGGTCAGGATTTATTGGGACAGGATGAGAGTAATCTGGCAGGAGTGGGAGCAGATAAGTGTGCACACACTGTAACACTAGCAGTGGGAATCAGAGACTTATTCATGATAGTGAAAGTGTCACGATACAAACACTGCGATTCTGTGAGAATCCCTGTGTTGCAGGACAGCTCATCTACGATCACAAAATTTTTGCAACTGAACAAGAAGATACCCATAAACAAGCAGGAATCATGTATTTACGTACTGCGCTGTGGTGTCAGTTTCAAAGAATTTGACAACTGTGATGAAAACAAGGTCCAACAAAAGTGTACGTACAATAACAGCTTGTCAAAATTAGAAGACTAATTAGCAGAGAGTGAATTATTTTATAACACCGGTTGTTATGAAAATGTTCATGCTTGGCACCAATGTATCTGTCCTGTATCACAAAGCAAAGTTTCACCATCTGTTGCAGTATTTACTGTATGTTTTGTCCCACCTCTGCTACTACAGCAAGTGAACAGCATAGAAGCTCATTTCGCTGCAGCACCACTTGTATCTCTGGACAATTTTTCCATCTGCTGGAGTTCAGGTTCCAGTTGTGTGTATCAGCAAAAACTACTCCAGGCTGGGATCTGTGCTTTTGCAGCTCACCCATGCTGTAACTCATCTCAGCTATTTCCTGCTGAGGGGAGCACAAGTGTGAAATAATCTTATGATACATGGTGTGAATAAAAGTGCGGGGGGAAAAAAAATGTGAACGCACGTGTCGGCATACTAGCACGAGGAGTTACGCTCAAACACGAACAAGCAAACATGCAGATTCAATCACTGGCCGCTTGTTTGCTTGTTAGTCCGTCCGCTTCATTCACCAGTTGACCCACTTCGCCACAGCGACCTGCCAAAAAAATGTGACCAGTGGAGTCATGAAACAGAATCAGAAAAGAGCTCATGCGGGTCCACTGGCTGACTCCCAAGTGTACTCATCAAGACTCTAGCTGACTTTGTCATCTCTCTGCTATCGTTCTCTGTCACATTCTACATCATTATCATGGCTCTGTACCATCTGTTGAATATCTTCCTGTCACAAATTCTCACACTGTCCTTGTGTTTTTGTTTATGCGGCTTCTATTCACGTGTTCTTCATAATTTCAGAAGTTTTCACGACATTGGACCATTTCGGCTTCCCCCCCCTGCCAGGAATATCAGTCAATCTCCGGTCAGTCTCATTCTGTAGTGTTCGTAATATAGCAGTTGCCTCTGTTATCATTCGCACACTGGATTCTAATATCAACGTATGAGGAAACATTGCACGATTGTTATCTCGATATTGAGTTGTGCTCGTCTCTATGCCAGCAACAGCCATACAGTGATCCAAATGTCTGTCTGTCCGATTATTGTAAATATATTTGTGTTAAAATGTTAAAAGTCCAGTATTACAGATGAAATGTACAGATAAACTAACCTCCGATATTAAGAAATTAAAAAAAAAAAATGGGATGAATGCAAATGGGACGAGGCTGCACACTTTCCCACGCTTTTATCTTAACACTCTTTGTCTTTGTCTTTGCAATCAGCTTCTTGGGCCTGATGTGATGTTCAAGGCTGTGTGTGCCTGTCTGTGCTTCGTTGTGTGTGTGTGGGGGTCTGTGTGTGTGTGTGTCAGTACATTTGTCTGCATGTGACTGTAGTTCTCATTGGAACATTTGCAGCATTTGCGGCTATAACGCTGCGTCCTTCCTGATAATGTCCATAAAAAGACTATCACTAGGTCTTTTTTATGCACTTGACTACAGTATTGTTGCTGGGGAGGTCATGTGATCACTGGACAGACTAAGATGAAATTTGGTGGAAAGATAGGTCATAATACAAGGAACAAGTGATTAACTTTTGGAGGCCAGCTGGATCAAATTGTACATTTTGTACAGCTGTTTCTCAACATATTATAAATGAATGTGATCAAATTCTTTGAGTCCATGTTAGTTGGTTGAAGGCGGAACGTTCCAGCTTCCATAAACCTTCATTTGTATTCCTGATCCGTGATCCAGATCTAGTTTCGATATAATTGTTGATAATCTCAAATGCTTTTTGAGCATTTTTTAATGAAGTTTTTTGAGGCATTTTAGATTAGAAATTGTTCGGTTCATGTTGTGGGTGGGTGAACTTTTAAAAGACCAGGTTTTGGCAGTTGGGAAGAAAATCTATGAACAAATTTTGATACTGTGTTTTTATTCTGCATCCACGTAACATCCTTGGTGGAAGTATGTGCTGAATGCTTTCTAGTTTAATATCTGACATTGACGTTTTAGAAACAATCGCAAATGTAGGGATGCACGATAGCATCAACACGTCATCTGTATCAGCAGATGTCGGTCACGTAACTTATACCAGCGCACTTTTGTTCAAGTCTCATCAAAAATGGCTTGGAAACAATAACAAAGTAAATTATTGATATGAAAAATGAAATGAAGAAAAATAATACCTTTTTGCAAGTCACAATGTTTATGTGTATTTTTAATATACTGAAAATGTTTTTATACAGATTTTGATCTGTAAATATCGGCTGTGATATTTAGGCTGAAAATCAGTTCTTAAATATCGCCACATCTGCAACAACAACAACAGAAAACAGCACGAGTCCACAACATGAATGATCAGTCTAGATGAAACTGGCTTGTTTCAAACTATTCACATAATTTCATTTCATAAAATTTAAGAGCTGAAGTATTCTAAGAAAACACGAGGATATGTTTGAAAGTAGGAAAGTAAGGTCAGAAGGTAGCCCTGGCCACAAGTTGTGTTGTTGAATGTAATCAGCCTTTTAACATTTATTTGTACATCTTCCATTTAATGCAATATGACGTAATTTGTCCAGATAAATCCAGTTGTTCTGCGTCTATCAGAGATGTCAGTCGTGTTCAAAATCCCTCAGCTGATCAGTCACCCGGACAAATCTCAGAACAAATAAACCTTAATGACAAGTGACTTACTAAACGCACCTTCTTCTGCCTTCAGGTTAAAGAACTGTTTTAGTCTGTACTCAATTATTGTAAATTTGAAGTGTGTGTGTGTGTCCATTGCCACTGATCAGGAGCTGTAGCTATGAACTCAGAGCCCCCTCAGTAGTTGACACAAATCCTGTTGGTGTCTCACTGGCACACAGGCAGAGTGAGAGAGGGTGTAAGTGAGCTGAGAGTGAGGAAAGGAGGGGCTTTTAGACTCCACAACAAGGAGTGAGACTGTAGCTGTAGTGAAGAGAGAAAATGCGGCAGAAGGAGGGAGCAGACCATCACAATCTGAGTCTGGGAGGAGAGAGGGATACAAAGCGATTCTCTCTTGTTTTTTCTGGCATTGCTTTTCAGCACATCATTTTTCTTTTTTTACTAGTCTCTGCGCTCTCAGTTGCTCTTAGCTGCGCATGATTCTTTCTCTTCCTGCAGTCTTTATCGTGCTGTCCCACATCCAGATTGTTACTATCTTTTTTATTTCCTTCTCTTCCTCACCTATGGCTACCTGGCGGTGAGCCTCTCATTTCACTCTCTTGCTTTGTCTCATTGCCATGCTTCTTTCTCTCCTCTCTCCCTCAAGTTCTCCTCTTTAGTTTGATCTTTCCTTTTCTTTCCACCTGTCCGTCATCAGTTTGTGTCTTTGTGGTGTTGCGATGCCAGTGTTGGAGGGTCTCTGGGGCCCAGATCTGAGGCTACAGGACACCAGTCTTGGTGTAGGGGTCGATGGTGGGGTCTGTCCAGATGAGGCTCCCCGCTCACCAGTCTGGGGTCCCCTCAGGACCCCGCCGGTTACCTGCGGGGGCTTGTCTCTGGCTCTGGAGCTTCCATCTCTTCTGCGGCAGCTCCGGGCAGCCTGGAGGGCACGCAGGGGAGGCCCTCAGGGGCCTGAGAGGAGTCAGGCCAGTAGTTGGGTGGAAGCAGAGGAGGACGAGGTAGAGGAGGTGAAGCATGGCACAGAGGAGAGGAGTGCACATCTGGAAGGTAACAAATGCTGCGTGGTAACACACACACATACACACACTGTGAAGCTTGCAGGATTTGAATATTTCATGATAGATGTGTGTTTGTTTTAAGTTGTTTGCACACTGCCCATTAAACACACTCATAATAAAAAATCTATAAGAGCCTTTTAAATGGTTCATTTTTAGAAATTGGGAACAAAATCAACCTGTGGTATGTATTGTGTTGAATTCCCTATCAATTTATGTATCCATAAAGATGTTAGTGCTCATGTTTTAAGAGGGCCAGAAATCCCATTTTCTTTTTGTGTATCAATTTTTTATATCTGACTGCAGGAATCTAGGTTTCTTGCCTTGTGCATGGTTGGGATGGAACAAAATATTGAGACCACAATATATTGCAATAGTTTCTCATTTGATACACTGATACACTGTGTGTGTGTTACAGAGGCACTAAGTTCAGACTGCACTTTGCTGTATGTGATCGACATGACCTGACAGTCAGTTGATTAGATACACAATTCTGTTGTTTGTTTTTTTTACACAGATGTAATGATGTAGCATTATTCTGCAAAATATCAATTGTTGCAGAATCAGTGTAGTGTGTGTGTGTGTGTGTGTGTGTGTGAGAGAGAGTGTTTTTAAGCAACCTGCCAGCGGCCGTGTGTTGAGGTCGCGGCGAGGTTCTGCAGACGGTGAAATGAGGGATTTGAGTGTCCATTAAATAAAGCTTTTGTTACCATCTGCTAAGCTGCGGGTGACAATGATGACGTCATCAGTCGTCTGTCTGTCTGTCTGGAGCATAACACCTCACAACACATGACTCTCTGCCTGATATAAGATAGGATTTTATTTGTAATGTCAGTAACTGCAGCTGGATAGATCAGGGTTCTGAAATTAACTACAGCCATAAATATTCCATACAGGAGGCCCGAGCACTAATTCCACTATTATCTCCACTGTCACTGTGATTTCAACATTGTACAAAACAGAACAGTGATGTCAGTGTCAGTACAAAAGTACTGGAGTTACACGATGATGAACTGATGACTCAGACTTTGGGGGGATCACCTGAGTGCCGGTACTGACTCACCAAGGTGTCTGTCTGCTACCATCGGCTCAGTGGGTCATCCTCCTTCCTTCATCAGTGGTGATGACCTCATTGGTTCGCCTCATTCATCGCCATCAATAAGTAGTCATCATCACGGGCTATATTTGAGCACAAGTAAAGGGTGACGATGAAAGAAATTGCCAGTAATGACAATGATTCATTTTTGATATTTGCTGAAATTACCAAAATAATACTTAGAAGGGGATTCACTGGTTTTAGTTGGATTGGGTTCAGCAAAAAGCCAGACAAAATAAGTGAAAAGTAAGGCAAAAGTAGGTTTTCTTAAGATTTCTAATGGACCAAATGGGATAAGAACCCACACATTTTATGTTGTGGTATTGTTCACAAATAAAAAAATTACCTTGTGAAAGATTTAAATCTGTAAGTGAGTACAAGTATTTTTTTCACACATCAGAATTTCTGAGAATAAAGGGATGATGCAAGGCTGCAAATTGTTAAAATAATTTTTGTTCTTTTGGGTTTTTTTTTTTGACTGAATGACGGGATATGTAGAAATAAATTAGGAAAACTGTGGGGTTGATGTGAAGCCATTTCAAATGTGGATGTTTGGTGAAAAAAAAATCTCAGTATTTTGTAAAAATGTACTGTTTCACTGAAGATGGTATAAAATTAATAATGTAAAAATTAAAAAAAAACCTTTTAAAGATTAAAACAGGATGGGTTTTGGTGTGGAAAAAGGTTTTATTACTACAGAGGAGTAGAGAAATTAGGTTGGTATGAAAGAGATCGGTAACATCACCTTTCCGTAATGTATGCTGGTGGCTGTCAGCGTAAAATAATAATGAAGCCAAATCATTTTCACTCAGGAGAAGGAACGTAGCAGCAGCTGTGTTGATGCATCTTTTCATGTATCCAGATAAAGCAACAGCTGCAGGCAGCAGGAAATATCATCTGCTGCTGTGTGTTTAAAAGCGTTTGTATTGGCTTGTTGGTGCTGCGGCGTGTCTGGCTGTCAATTTCCCAGAAGCTTTTGTGCCATAAACGCACACAAATTCAGGGAATCCAAGTGAACAAATTAGTGTCAGTGCCCTGTGTGTGTTTGTGTGTGTGATGTGTGCCAAATGTGCGGTTTTGTTTTTTGTAAATTTGAAATCAGGAAATATCTATTTACCCTCATTATCGTGTGTGTGTGTGTGTGTGTGTGTATATATATATATATATATATATATATTTGTGTGTGGGGGGGGTGTTATATGTGCAGTCTGGGGGATGCTGAGGTGTGTGTGCATTGTCTTTAAACACCGTTTCCATTCTAATTCATGTTTTCATCCTAAATGACCCAGTTTTGCACAGTGCGGAGACAATGACCTATTTACCACTCAGAGTTAAAGGAAGAAAAAAGGAGACGTGTGTGTGCGTGTGGTGTTGGAGGGGCGGATGAACAGGAGGGATGATGGGAAGGAGAGGGGGATGTGGAGACAGTAGCCAGAAGTAGAGGAGGAGAGGCTGAATGACGATGGAGTGGGGAAAGATGGCTGGGCTGAGTGAAGCACGCCAGAGGGCGGTGTGTTTGTGTTGTGGTGTGTGCGTGTGTGTGTGATCGGAGTGTTAGTGCGCTGGTTTTTCCAGATGATGTATTTCCTTCACTCCTTGCCTGCCAGCACGCAGGATAAAAAAGGAAAGAGGCTTTCCCCTTCTTCTCATTTTCTTCCACAAACTAGGCCAGCAGGACTCTTCTGCCTCACTTTACTAGACTGAGTCACTTCCCCTGAGCGCTTTTTATTTGTTTGTTGGCCGTTAACATGCATACATAGAGAATGATGCCTCCTTTTTCCTTGCATGTTTTATGTATAGGTGCTTACACAGCCCACGAACACCTGCAAATTCTGGCACCCTCCACCACATTATAACAGGTAGCTTTTAACATCACTTAAGAGGAAGTCACACAGGAGATGTGAATATGCAACCTAGGGGACATAGTACGCTCCAGTTCCTCACATCTGACCTGTAAATTATTCAGTATTCCCATAGTTTTTAGTTTAGTCAAGTGCACACTTCGTGCATGTTGATGTGCATGTGACTGAGTCGGCTGCGTGTGATTGTTTCGGGAGTCGAGGGTTTAGAATCGTCCGCTTCACAGGCAGTATTTAGTATTTAGTATTTCCTGGTGTTAAAAAATTCTTAAAATCTTTTTATTATTTGACCAAACAAGAAGGTGAAAGATATTCTTGACGAGAATAAAATTTATTCTCTCGTGAAATAAATGAGAGAGTTACTAATCTTCCAACTAGAGGAAAATAACTACATTTGTCATGAACAAATAACCTAAAGGCTAAAGTCATATTTGGATTTATTGAAGTACCTTCAGTTGGAAGCAGCACGTGGTGCAGTGGTTAGCACTGTCGCCTCACAGCAAGAAGGGCACGGGATCTCTCTGTGTGAGTCTCCATGTTCTCCCTGTTCCTGTGTGGGTTCTCCTCCACTTCCTCCCACAGTCCAAAGACATCAAGAGGGGACGAGGCTGATTGATACTCTAAATTGACCGTAGGTGTGACTGTGAGTGTGACTGGTTCTGTCTCTATGTGTTGGCCCTGTGATGGACTGGTGACCTGTCCAGGGTGAACCCTGCCTCTCACCTGAAAGGCTGGGATAGGCTCCACCCCCCCCTCCCCCCCACGACCCTTAACAAGATCAGCGGTAGAAAATGGATGGATGGACCTTCAGTTGATGTGAGTCGGTGCCTTCTGTGCAGAGCAGCAGCAGCTACATAGTGCTGCTCAGAATGAGTTCTCCAGTAAAAATTTGTTCATCTACCAAATAAATACCTACCAAGAAAAAAAAAGAAAAGAGCAGCTGTGAAGTGATATGGTGTGCAGCATGCTTAGGAACACAAGGATGTTCTACAGTTATTTATGATATGATAAAGATTCTTCTTCTTGTAGGTGCTATATGATGTATTTTTTTGCTAGAAAACGTGTCCTGAGCAGTACAGTACTACAGAGCTGCTGCTGATCCCGGCTCTCTGCACGGAGGACGTGATGACTGACAACCCGTCATTCAACATGACACTTTAATCTTGCTTTTGAGAGAAGTAAAGGTAATATAAGCCAAAAAACAAAAACAAACAGCCCAAGGAGTTCCCCTTCCTTCGCTGAATTTAGCATCCTCATGGTGAGCCTCCATGCAAACATCCCCCTTTCCAATAGAAACAGGAATTTTCATCACAAAACATGGTTCCCCATTAGCATCTTGGGGAAAAGGAAACTATTTGCATGATTCAGCTGCTGTTGGAAGACAAAGGAAAATCATACGTGTTCCACCCAGCCAAGATTTTTGAGAGCGAAGATTGAATATTAATGTCTATCCTAGTTGGAGTAGCTTATGACTTGAACAGAGTCTTCACACAGATGAAATAGACTCGGGTGGTGAGAGGTGGGATCTGAAAAAAGGCCTGACTCCTTTTATACACTCAGGAATCCATTATAATGTAATGTTCTTCTTCAACTGATGGGATTTAACCAAACATCGCATTTCCTTTGGAAGGAACTTAGATCTTATGCAGCCAGCTTGTCAGAAAAACATGAGCATTTCATATATAAGTGATACGGTAATTCTCCTGTCCCTTTTCTAAAAGAACGTGTTGAGAGAGTTTCAGGACTACAACGTATGTAACTAATCAAGCAGCAGTGATCTGATGTGTTCAGACTTTCACCATAACAGCTGCATTGCAGCATGAAATCCATTTTCCTCAGGCAAAGTCTCACCAGATGCATGATGTCCTGATGGCTCAGCGACGTCAATGATCTTCTTGTTTTATAGAGTTCCTAACAATCAGAAGGATTCAGAGTCTACTTTAATATGGTTTATCCCATTGGACATCCATGTACAGCATCCGAGAACACTTTGCTCTCATTATACCCCTTCCTCTCTCCCTCCCTTGTCCCGGAGAGAGCGATTCATAGATGTTAACATGCATGATACTGACCAATATTAAGACACACGTACACCAAATACTTCTTGCTCAAGTTTTGTTCCCCCTGTTACTCTTTCTCTCTCTGTAGCTGATGGCAGACTAATCACTGGTCATGCTGGTGTGCTGCTGGCAGAGAGACGAGGATCCTACCCGCTGATCAACCTGCGCATCCTTAAGAGTACGTCTCTTTACTACCGACACTACGTCCTACCAAGGGTTGTTTTCATCTTATATTTACTCGTGTGGTCATTATATCGCCACTGGTTTCACCCAGTGGTGCATACTCAAACACTAGAAGCTGATTTATTGCTGACATAAGCCTGTCAGCGGTTGTGGGTTCATTAACACAGATCACGTTCATTCATTACCCTGAACATCTTGTCAGCATAAACACTGATCATTCCTCTATTCCATTAAAAAAACTTTCTAACACCGTTAGCACTGATAACAACAAATAAATAACCTTCTGCTGCAGGATATCTCTAAATAAACATACAAATTGTCATAAGATAGTACAATTCAACATTTCTGCTGAATACATGTACCGAAGTGACGTGACATGAATATTTTACTCGTAATTATGTTCCCTTTAAAAAAAAAAAAAGAAGAAGAAGAAGAAAAAAAAAACAGAGACAAGTGACAACTTCTTCATACCAAGACTACATCATGTAACGGTACCTGTAATTGCTGTGTACCGTAGATCAATGTGTCTCTTCAAGATGAATTTAATAAGCTTATATGAGAAGAGTTGTGTGATAATATATTTTTACATTTGTTTCTGAATGCAGCTCATAGGAAGCATCTTTGTACATGCACGCCATATTTTTCAAATATTGGACACAAATTCATGCAGTTTTCAAACCTGTGCGTTCCTTTACGTGGGCTCACTGAAACTGAAAGCTCATCTATTATAATTTAGCACTAAGATCTACTTTATTCATTTCAGCCAGTGCCCAGCAGGGGGAGGTAGAGTCCGGCACCAGGAGAAAGGTGAAGCGTCTGCTGAGCTTCCAGAGGTACTGCCACGCTTCCAGGCTGCTTCGGGGACTGGTGCCCCACAGCCCTGAGTATCTACACCTGCTGGATGATGACTACCTGGGACAGGCTGCGGTGAGAACACACACGCAAACACACACCCCCCCCACACACACAAAGGAGTTGGAGACCAAGTTAAATGTGTGCCGCATCTTTTCATTACAGCATATGCTATCAAGAGTAGGCACGTGGAACTTTGATATTTTCCTCTTTGATCGTCTTACTAATGGTAAGTATTCCTATGACATCACTAACATTCCTCATGTCTGTAAATCACAATGTAGTAATTTAACATACTGAGTACTAATAGAGGTTATTTTATTTAGATATATCCCTGTGCAATACAAAATATTTTCTACATTGAATTAATTTGTGTGTGTGTGTGTGTGTTAGGTAATAGCCTTGTTACTTTGATGTGCCACCTCTTCAACGTCTATGGTCTGATTCATCACTTCCAGCTGGACATGGTCAAACTGCACAGGTTTCTGGGTAAGCTTCAGCAGTTTGTGGGTGTGTCCTAATTTTTTAGGATAGACTTTTAAGGATATGCTAAAAATGTTAGGTAAGCTCTCTTTTTAGGTTTTATCAATATTTTTAAAAATCAAGCCAGCTATGACATCACTTTACCGGAAGCGTGTAAAGGCGGATGGCTTGTCTATGAGCGGGATTACGCAAAAACTGTGAAGCCGATGTTCACTGTAGTCGGTGGAGGGGTGTAGCATGAGCCGAGGGAGAGCCGATGAGATTCTGGGGCAGATCTGTTTCACACAGTGAAAAATAGCATTTTATTTACATCTGGTATGGCTGGGTGCTGAATGCCCTCCAGTCAGATGTTGCAGAGATGGCATGGTTTTGTGGGCTGGCATCGCCACCGACTAAATATTGCATTATTGCGGTGGTCTTGTTTTGCTTCTTGTTAGTAATCAACAATTTCTAAGACTTGTAGATGCTTAGAAATCCACAAGTGTATTTACTGAAAATAAAATCATGCCATAGAACAAAATGTTAAAATATCTTAAGCTACTGCTAACCACAGACCTGATTTCAGGCATTCAATTAAAGACCCAAAGACACTGAGACCAGTGAATCGAATGTTGGACGGAACCAACTTATTTGTAGGTTATAGGACTCATTCCTGCGCCAGCCAATTGTCTGCATCATTAGGAAGCTTGTTAAGCAGTTTATTTGTATCTGCTCTCACAACAACCCCATTATAACAAATATAGAGTTGCATAAGACAGTTTTAACAGAATTAATTTGGTGTTGAGGGCTGGTGCATTCTCATGTCATGGTCTGTTCTAGTTAGAAAGATTTCTCTCTGTAACAGGCCTCTTTCTTGGTGGGGCAGAATGCGCTTGAAAGCTGAGAGGGATTTTAAATTTTACGAAAGCCCAGAGTGACGTCAACTGCTTTGTCTTCAACAGTCAGTCATCACAAAAGAGACTCTGGCCTTATGTTCCTCACACTATGAACAAATATGGATGAGGGTTACAGATACTGTGAAGCCATTGTTGCCTAGTAAGTGAATACTAATCCAGGATACATAACAAGCTCATCATACAACAAAAGAGCGATGAGATTAAATGATCTCTATTCTAGTTATGGAAACGAGGTTCTAGTTCTTTCTCCTCACGCCATTTTATTCCTTCACCCACAAAAAACACAGGCTTATGCCATTTGGGTGACAACGTTACAGTCATATGTTTATGAAAATGTTTTTGTCATTGCATTCTGTGCCACATTCATAAATGTTCTTACTCGCTATAGGTCTTTTTTAGCTCTCAGTTTAGTTTTACAGACAGGAAGCAATGCCTAACAGCTATTGTCTTCCTCTTGGTAATCAACCAGGTTTGCAAAGACTTTGTTACAGAGGTGCACAATAGATGTGAGGACCAGCCAGTTACAAACTGTTGAGCCATCAGGTTTTACATCCTGTCTGTAAGACTAACTAGAAACCCTCTGTGTGAATTTTTCCTAATTGAGATGGTTTGTTGATGTTTCAAGGAATGGTGCAAGAGGACTACCACTCCCAGAATCCTTATCACAATGCTGTTCATGCTGCAGATGTCACTCAAGCTATGTACTGCTACCTGAAGGAGCCCAAGGTAAGACACACACACACGCATGCACACACATACGCATGCACACACATTCACGCATACACACACATACATGCGCGCGCACACACACACACACAGATTCATATTCTATTACTTGGCTCCCTGTGGGATCTCAGCATCTGGTTCGTCCACAGCCAGCAGAAACCCCTGAAGCCCTCTGACCAGATTAAATGTCTCTGCATCTTTCCCCTAATACAGTAATTGCTTTTGTGTCCTTTGTTGCTCTGTAAAGCACTTTGTGATGCACCTGTTTTGTTAAAAGCACCTAGACTAATAAATTGAATTCAATACAGCACACAAACACACACACATATGCCGGTGTGTCTCTTATCCCAAGCACACACATAAAGCATCGAGGCTGCTGCTCCTATGATCAATATGCTGTTTTGTCCTGTTGTCCCATGAAGCATTTATTACCACCCTCTGATCCACATCAAGGTCAGCTATGAATCACAATGTGTAACTTTGAGTCCTTCAGTTTAGAGGGCAACATATCGGATCTTTCAATTCTCAGGAAAAGTAATTCAGCTCTAAGAAAAAAAAAAAAACAAGCACATATTTAATACTTTACTTTTGCTTCAGAAGAAGATAATGTAAGTCACTTTAACCTTTCAGCTGGTGGAATATTGACTTCCCTCTTAATAGGACAATATTTCACTTAAGGCTATTACATGATTTGCAGATCTAAGGTTCCTTTTCTATTTTTGATGACATGCTTCAGAGCATTACATCTGTATGTCAAAGTTTCTATCCAGAAGGTGAAGCTATCTTTGACATGTTGCTACTGCGCTGTGTTTTTTGAAAATTGAAAACTTAAAAAAAAAAAAAAACACTGATTTGAATCAAGTTGGCAAAACGCGCTGCAAGCTGGACCGTGTCTCATCAAACTATTTGTGTGCAGTATGCATTGTGAATAACTGCAAAAGCTCCAGATGTCATAGTGTGATGGTGTATACATGTCTCCAGCACCTGTCAATGTCAATCCAATTATTGCTTTCTCCATCTACGACCTCATTTTGGTTAAAGTCATCAGAAAATTGTGTTTACGTGGCAGTGTCTTACTCAGGATCAGAATCAGAAAAAGCTTTATTGCCAAGCATGATTTACACGTACGAGGAATTTATTGTGGTGCTGTTGGTGCATGCAATCCAATAAACTATTTAAAAGTACAAAAAGTATAACAGTGTAAATATATATATATACACAATCTGTTTTTTGGGATAAAAAGAGCAGTACAGCTGGCAGTGATAAATTACCTAAAACATATGTGCAAATGAAAATGCGCAAGTGAACAAGTAGTCCAAGCTGAGCATTATTGTCACTTATAGAGTTATGATACTGTCAATGTGACAAGTAGAGTCAGAGGCAGAGTGGTGTGAGAAGAGTGTCGGGGGGGGGGGGGGGGTTCCAGGCCTTGTTGATAAGGCTGACAGCGTGAGGTTTTGGTCCTGATGGACCGCAGCCTCCTGCCAGAGGGGAGTGTCTCAAAGAGTTTGTGTCCGGGGTGGGTGGGATCAGCCACAATCTTTCCTGCATGCCTCAGGGTCCTGGAGGTGTACAGTTCCTGAAGAGATGGGAGATTGCAGCCAATCACCTTCTCTGCAGACTGAATGACACGCTGCAGCCTGCCCTTGTCCTTAGCGGTGGCAGCAGCGTACCAGTTGGTCATGGAGGAGGTGAGGATGGACTCAATGATGGCTGTGTAGAAGTGCACATCATTGTTTTTGGCAGACTGAATTTCTCCAGCTGCCACAGGAAGTACATCCTCTGCTGTGCTTTCTTGATGAGGGAGCTGATGTAGAGTGTTGTATTAAGAGTGAGTGTTGTCAGAGTGTTGTATTAATCAAGTCAATATTGCCATAGAAGACTCACTCAACCTCAGATAAACACTAAACACTCATCAGTGTGTGAAGATTCATTGTAAATGAGTTCAAACATCCCTCCAGTCGAAGGAAGCATTTTTGAACCCCTTCATGTGTTGTAGCTTGCAGAGCAGCTGAGCCCTCTGGATGTGTTCCTGGGTCTGATGGCTGCAGCAGCCCATGACGTGGACCACCCTGGGGTCAACCAACCGTTCCTCATCAAGACCAGACATCACCTGGCTTCCCTCTATCAGGTACCTGTGCGTGTGCCTGTGTCTTTTAACCTGGGCTGAAGGTAAAATAAGTGCAACTGAGTTCAAACAAGGCACTGTATGTTGCTCGTCCTGTACAGAACATGTCGGTGCTGGAGAGTCACCACTGGAGATCGACTGTGGGGATGCTGAGAGAGTCCGGACTCTTGTCACACCTGCCTGCTGATATGTCGTAAGAACGCACACATGCCGCGTAACAAGAATATCATGATATTATTCAGTTAATTGTCCTTGTTTTTAATGACATGGACACACAATAATCTGCATAACAGAAGTGTTTTAACATTTTCATTTTAAGTGCTCTGTAAAAGGGCGAACTCTGGAAAATAAAAAAAACCTTCTCTGAGGCCCATGCGCATCCACAAACTCTGATGATGAACTGACAACCATTTTATTCTCTGTGCTCCCTCCGTCTGCAGGCAGGATATAGAACAGCAGCTCGGCTCTCTGATTCTGGCCACAGACATCAGCAGACAGAACGAGTTCTTGTTGACCCTCAGAGACCATCTGGACAACCAGGACCTGGATCTTCAACTGGCTTCTCACAGGCACTTTATACTGCAGGTAAATAAAGTGTAACGTGTCACATTTATATATACTGTTAAACATTTTACAATATGATGTAAACTTCCTCAAAAAACTATGCTCAAACAACGTCGTGTGTCTCCTTGTCTTCAGATTGCTCTCAAGTGTGCAGACGTGTGTAACCCATGTCGGGTTTGGGAGCTCAGTAAACAATGGAGTGAGAGAGTGTGTGAGGAGTTCTTCCGGCAGGGTGAGTAGTGCATCCTCTCATGTTTGTATCTCTGATACAGAACATCAGCTATTCTGGAGATGGTTGGTTTCTTAGATTTTGTGGCCCTGGTGTTTTTAGGACAAATGTCCCTGGCTTGGTGATGCAAGTGGACTTATTTTTATCTTTTTTACATAAAGCATCTACAAGGTTTTCGTTGAAACATGACAGCGTCACAGTACCTGCTAAGGTCGTATGCAAAACCAGTTGGTCCATGTGAAGTTCTTCGTTCAACTTGCGCTCAAAACAGCTAATGTGTAGATTTTGTCTGCTTTGGGAAGGAATTTAATCTGCACAACCTGAGTGAATTTGTTTTTTTCCCACCGCCTACACACAATGAGCAATCAGTGGATCACCATCAACGTCTGTACCATGGCGGCAATGGACGTTTGTCGCCTCTGCATATCACATCGACAACTTTTTGTCATATCAGTCACAAATCTAGCCAATCTGTACTCAAGCAGCACTTGTGCAACCTGTGGAGCAAAATATGCAAGATCGCAGTAACCACAGAAACACCGCCAGTGCCCTCCGTGATGGTTTTTCCTATAATGTGTGCTTTCTCTGTTTTCTTGTGTGTCGGCTGCATTTGTGACACCAGTTAAACCCAGTTAACCCAGCTGCACTACATTATGTACTGCAATGTCAACGATTAAGTGAGCTGTTCTAATCTTCACCGTTGGACCAGCGTGTATGAGCTGATGATGCAACTCATTAGAAGAAGAAGTAATTTATTGCCATCAGCTGTTGGAAGTCTTGGTTTAAAAATGTAAACCTCTGTGTTGCCCCGCTTTTTGGATTTATTTTAACTTCACAAAATATTCAAACAAATATGGTTTATTATTGATGTAGGAAATCTACACTCTGTACATTTACAGATGCGATTCACATCAAGATCCTCCTTTTTCTGTGTTCTTCATTTTAAATGTCTGAAAGAAAATCCCGTTGAGACGAAACTACGTCGCTGCCTCTTTGATTTTCCTTTACGCATGTGGCGGTAGTTTTCTAAACTCTAGACTCCTTCTAACCTATCAGGTGACCTTGAGAGGCACTTTGAGTTGGAGATCAGTCCGCTGTGCAACCAGCAGGCTGATTCTGTCCCAGCCATCCAGAAAGGTGAGTGCCTGCAACCACAATCTACAATTGTGAAATAACACACATATGCACACGCAAATACCACATTCCATAGGCTAACAGCAGCTGTCCCTGTCCTAGGTTTCATCTCATACATTGTGGAGCCTCTGTTTGAGGAGTGGTACCGCTTCACCGAGCCAAGCCTGCTCAGCCAGACCATGATGGGTCACCTCCACAAGAACAAGGCCCAGTGGAGCCGCTTGTTGTATGCGCGCACACCGTCTGACACGCAAATGCCCTCTCACGCAGAGGAACCTGAAGGCGAGGTTGGAGAGGGAGACGACATTCCTTAAACCTCCTCTGGCTTCTTGAGGTGTTTCCTCTTCATTTCTGAGTGGAGGAGAGGATTGTTGACCCTCCTCCTTGTGGCTCCCTCCACTGGATGCTCAAAGGAGCTCTGAATGGGAGTCTAGCTCGGTTTTGCTGAGAAATAGCATCCTCTGCTGGAGCAGGGTGCTGTAGCGCTACAGGAAAAAGGAGTTATTGAGCAAATGGTTGGATCATCTTAGTAATTAAATGCCAGTTTGGCAGTGTCATGCCTTGCTCTTTGAGCTGTGGGGAAAAGAAAAGTTATATTTGTTGGCACAAAATGAAGACAATTATGAGTGTATTTGCACAATGCTGCTCAGACAGTAAAGAAAAGCCAAAATAATATATAAGTCAGCTGGTAAATATACGATACAATATATGAAAGAAGAATATATACATATATATATATACTATGCTTTTTAAACTTTTAGACAGTATCTATTTCACTTGTGGTATTTTGTACAGCTTGCACTTCTATTGGATGTTTATTCTCACCAATCGTCACTGAATCGACTCGAGCACTAAGCTGCGACTGCAAACTAACAAGTATCCTACTAACCCTACTATCACCAGGATGCTTTTGCAGACACGGAGAACACAAATGAGCCATTGTACTTGTTTTATGTTCATTCTGAATCTTATAATCTACACGCACGATGTACAACCTCCCAAGTTTTTAATGTCTAAAACTCAGCAAGCTTTTATTGGATATTCTGAACTAACTCTTTACACTGGTTTTACTTTTATAACAGCTTAACCGGGTACTTCTATTTATCAGATAACCACACTTAACAATCGCTGACTTAACAAAGCCTTAATATCTCTTTGGTCTGTGAAACTCATACATTTATCATGGTGTTTTGATTTTGTTTTATTCGTATTTTCCTTCAGATTTACCAGCATATTCAAACACATATGCACATATTACTGTAGCAGCATGTTTTCTATTTGATCTCTCACCCAGTATTAGAAATCAACCCAAGGTGCCAACGTGCTCTTGTGATACATGGCCTCACTGCTTTAATTACCTCTTTTTATATTTCGTTGACAACTGTGGATGCTGCAGGCACTGTATCTTCTATCACTGTATCATCCGTGGCAAGTTAGCAATCACAGATACATCTGATTTGATTTGAGCCGAGACAGTTGTGATGTCAGTTACAAAAATCATATAATTTATCCTATCAGTAGACTAATTTAAAGCAATACTGCAACCAAAAATGTATTTTGCCTTTCAAATACTCACCGAAAACTGTATTATGCCCAGAAAGTTCATTTTCCCCTTCAGAATCACTTCTTTATGAGAAGAAAGAATTTGGAAAGAGTCAGCCACGTCATTTAGCCTGGAGCTACTAGCAGCAACATTGCTAGCAACTGCTACAGCAACAACACAACAGCAAAAGTGCCCAAAAATGTCAGTTTGAAAACTCTCAAGCCCAAAATTTAAATAAGACGTGAATTATCTTGGAAGATGCTTTCCAGAGTTTGTGAAGAGTCATTTTTGAACAGTTTTGCGGTTGCTAGCTGTCAGTAGCCATTACATTCATGCTAAATATACTTGGCAAGCTTGATAAGCTTTCTGGAGTCACAAAGAAACACGCTTGGGCTTTTTTTTTTTTTTTTTTTTAGAAGAACCTCAAATAAAAGCATACATATCACCACAGATCAATTAGTCATAATCTGAGAATGTGTGGGAGGTCGAAGCGGTTCATGGTGCTAACAGGCCCCGCGTCTTCCCCCAGCTACAGATGAATAATCTAAGCTTTATGATTCTTACAACCCAGCCAATATACAATATATTCTATAAAGTAGTGTGTAAGATTATCACTGTCCATGTACTGAAATGCTGTCAAAAAAAAAACTTTAGAAAGTATAATAAACACGTTTTGTATGACCTGCAAGGCAATAACTTTTGGCCAAGTTGTAATAAAATGGCCATGTTTGTATTTATAGTGATGGAATATTAGCCTGTGAATATTTAATGTCTTCACTATATCACCACAAAGTTCCATAGCAGGGTTCTAGGCATGCTCCATAAACGTAGGTAACAGATTTTAGTGACTCATCTCTTCACGCAGCGCTAGTTACTGAGAAAGCTCCCCGACCGATCAGTCTTGATGAGACTTGATTGTGTGAGCAAATGTGAAACATCACCTAAAAATGCTACCTAATACTGACTTTACTGCCTTTTGTGTAGATATAAATAAAAACCGCAAGGCCTCAGGCTGCCTTGTGCTTCTATACCTCAGAATCAGCGCCGATACAGGGTCACTGAGCCATATGGATTTCACTTCCTGGAGTAAATCCGTGCATCATCGACTAAAATGGTACGACTGGGCTTATCTTTTCTAGAGTCACCTTTTTTTTTTTAATCAAAACAATCTGTTCTTATGCTTGTGTCCAATTACAAGACAAATACCAGCTTGTCTGTGAACTTTTTTCTTTATTGCGGCACTGAGGGGTATTTCTTCTTTCCATTTTACTCCCTTAAAAGAGAATTCAAGTATATTTCAACACCGGCCTTATTTGAAGTCTTCAGTTCAAAATAATAGGAATGGTTCCAGGTGTGGTTGGCAACAGGGACGTTGTCTGCATGTTTCCAACTGCCGAGCAAATTTCCAACAAACTTTGGAAATGTTGCAATTCATGAAATGCATAATGTGTGTGTGTATGGATCAGGAGATGGAACGTCACAGGAGAAGAATCTGTTGTCAGTCGCAGATGACAAATGTGAAGAGGTCTTGAGGAAGTGCTTTCAGGAGGGCAAGTTATGTTCTTTGGTGCCAGCTAGTATTGGACATGTTGCTGCTCTCGGAAACAACATTTTCGAATATCCGGTCATGTGAGTTGAAGGTTCTACTTAATTCGCTGTTTGCATCACCTTTTTCTAATGTGATACTTCAAAATGCGCGTCAGAATATGTTAAGGGGAACTATTTGACTGTGTGGTGTCGTCAGCGACGGGTGTTTTCAGCCGTCTGTAGCGTAACAGCATCCACAGATTCAGCGTGTCCCCGTCACCTAGAGATTTATGACGTATTTCAAGGAAACACTTTGAAAACGTGTGAAAACTGCCCACATGATGACATTACAGCCACTTCATCATGCTCAGTATTGGAACCATACCCTTGATTTTTGTGCCTGTTAACCATTTTTAATAATTAAACAATGTTTCATACTAGATTACGCGGTGTGTTCCGGTTCCATCTTGGACTACGTGAAGTCTTGACTAACGGCAGTGAGCGGAAAACTGAACGTGTGCAGCTACCAGACTGATGGGTTGTTGTTTTTTATTTGAAGGAATTGTAACCGTCCCTAGAGTTCACTCTAAACTTTCTGCTACGTACAGGCTGATGATATATGTGATGGTGAACATGTGATAATACAGATGTTTGCACAATGGTCGACCAAGCGTTCCCAGCAGGACTTGCTGGTCTAACCTGAATCTCTAGTGTTTGGATGTCTTTTTCTTTTCTTTTTTGGACTGTATATTTCTATTCTGACAACCAACCTCTGAGCACTGTGAACAATAAAATCAATGTTTTTCAACCAACACAACATTTATGAGACGTGTTTTTTGTTCTATCGCATGTAATTAGCAGGTTTAACCACTAGATGGTAACAAAATCATCTCGTGAGGAGATGGAGGACCCTGTGAAAGGAGGCATGTTGCAGGTGCCTCTGCTCCCTGCCTTGTTTCCAGTGTAAATACATTCTTCAAACTGTGAATCAACATGATGATTTGTGTGACGTCAGCCATGCTGGCGAGGGATTAAGCACTTATGCAAATAGAGAGCGCAATAAAAGAAAAAAGACGCGCAGAAATCAAACAGCTTCAAGTTGCCTCTGGTTGTAGTTTTCAGGACAAATAATCTTAAGGGTGAATCGGGATCAGTCACACTGATGACTCAGTATTTTCTCACCTGCTAGAATTAAACCAACACATGGATACTGATATCAAATAAAAACTCAACCTATGTTCCCTTCATTTGCATATTTCATATTTGCAATTCAAACACGCAGTTTGTAGATTGTGACACGTAAAGTGCGTTTGTGATTGGTCACCTTTTAGTCACAACACATTGCACAGGTAGACTTTTCTAAATATTGTTTCAAGCAGGAGTTGCAGAGGCACATTTCAAACACTACAAGCTAGCGCTCAGCCATTGTAGCAGGTGGATCCCCCCAGAATAATCACGTTGTTCTACACCTCAGCTATCTTTTAACCATAGACAAAAAGAGTGATGCATTCTTCAGTGTTTGCCATCTGTTCAGGTAACTTCACCGTCGTGCCCTTTAGGTCTAAAGGAACAATAATAGAAAGAAACCCAGATCGCTGAGACAACTGGACTTGTTGGAATGTCTAAATGGAATCGGCTCCTTATCTTGCAGATCTTACAGTAGGTTTCGCTAGTTTTAAAGAGGGCAGTCTACATGGCACCATGTGGTGGGGAAATTTAAAAAAACAACAACTTCACACTGTCATTTGGGGACCCGCAGAAATGACCACAGAGGTTTGTGGGGTCCCAACCTTGAGCTTGAGAACAACTGAGTTCAGGTAACCAATATGTAAAAATAATCCAGTACAAACTGACATTCTGCATAAA
Organism: Aulostomus chinensis; assembly: GCF_037954235.1. Taxonomy (NCBI): domain Eukaryota; kingdom Metazoa; phylum Chordata; class Actinopteri; order Syngnathiformes; family Aulostomidae; genus Aulostomus; species Aulostomus chinensis. The sequence continues at coordinate 17,457,239 of NC_141339.1, read as the reverse complement.
ATGGAAAAGATAGTAAAGTAAAACAACAGGTTTTGTCCCTCTGACAACTTAAATCCCATTCAATATGAACACAGCATGTTATTGTTGCAGGTGCAGCGACTTTGAAATACTTCGTTGAGAAGGAGTTCAGATTCAGATTCTTTTTCAAATTGTGTGAGGATTCTTAATGTGTACCTTTTTAGAAGTTAAATTTCCATTTTTTTTTGTCTGGTACAATTTTTTTGTCTCTCTCTGTCTCTCACATACACACACGAACACACACACACGCACACGTATACACACTCACTGTTAGTCCATAAAACTTGTTCTTAAGACCCAAATCTATTCATCAAAGCTTGACATCTGACATGCATTCATGCTGATAATTCTACCCTTGTCTCTTTGACTCCGCACACACACACACACACACACAGAGGGGGCATGTGTCGCTGTAAATATTGACACTACAAACAGAGCCCCCTTTTTTGCCCCCTAGATGACAGCCATGGCACCACTCCCTCTGTATAAACATGCTCTTCCTCTGAAACGAAACCTTTAGGCAAAGGTGCTCTGGCATTTTTATGAATCTTACATTCAGGATTGTACAGATGATGCCTTTAATTTATCGAAAGAAGGTGCCTGGTGTTCTCCTTAGCTTGACACCACCGTGGCCTCGCTGCTCTGTGTGTGTGTGTGTGTGTGTGTGTGTGTGTTTGTAGAAACTGAAAAGTGAAACTTGTGGCATTCGTATGCCGTGTCTGTCTGTCGGTGCGTCTGTCAGTCTGGCTACTGTTCTCAGCTCTGAAGGGGTTAATTGCATCCTGTTGTTGCTCTGTATCGCCATCCACTAATATTTCATCTCTGGCTTCACGCTGAAAATAGCACTGCAGTGAAAGGTTTCCCTCTGTTCAGCGCCTGAGTTTGAGCAGAAAGGAGAAGTACAACATGCGCTTTCCCTTTTTTAATCCTACCTACGTAGACTAAAATATAAATAGGCTTCTCCCCCAATCAGACACTGCTATGTGTGACATGTTCCTTCTTCCAGCACTAGTCAAGCGCTTCCAATATCAACATGTTATTTAGATGTGTCTGAGTGCACGCGCTTATCCTAAAATATTGAAAAAGTCTGTTATTAAAGGGATAGTTCACCCAAAAATAAAAACGTAGCGATCATATACTCACCCTAAGGCTGACGGAAGATTAGGGAAAGTTCTTTTTCCCCAAGTTCAAGTAAACACTGCTGGAGTTACACAGGAAAAGTTGTTGCAGAAATCTCCCAAACATCTGAAGTGAATGATACCAAAAAAAACAACCTTCAATTACGGTTGGGAGCCAACGGCTGCAGCGAGGCTGAAATCACTGGCATTTTTGCAAAACAACATGGCATGTCGAGGCTTCAGGATGCTTTGATTATTCAAAAGAACAAAACAATGAGGAGACATTTCAGTTTTAATTTTTGTTTAATTTTTGAATATTGGTCTCCATTCACTTCAATTTGTCTGTGAGATTACTGAAATAATGCTTTCTTTTCAGACCCCAGCAGTTTTTTGTGGACTGAGCAATTCACTCGGCCTTCTATCGGCGTGAGGATGAGCAGGTAACGGCTGCATTTTCATTTTTTGGGGGTGAATTATGCCTTTAAATAAATTTGCATACTGCAAAATCAGTAAGAACGCGTGGGTAGATGGTGCACCCCCGGGTTTTTTGAGTCGTTTACGGTCGATTGGCGAAACGTCTATACGACACATTACAGTCTGGCAGATTGTTCAGCCACAAAAACAAAATGTGCGAGAGTGTTATCTCACCTCTGAGCAGAGATGTGCTTGCAAGTTTTCACCTGAATATACCGTATAAATAACCTGTGAGCAGGTTACGAGGTTTGGGAGAAGAGAAAGTACCATGGCGTCGCTTGAGAGTACAAAATGGTCGTTTAAAAGCTTAATTTGAACTCCAGGTTGTTGTTTTTCAGCGAACTTCATTCTAAATTCATCGTCTTGGTAAAAATTCGAGATGTTTATTTCATATTTTGTGTTCTGCTTTCTGACTTTTGTCAGATGCCATTCAACACCTCTGATATCCTGTCACATCGCTGTCTTTTATAAAGGCCAAACGACTTTAAATTTAAAAATAAAACCCAAAGGACAAGCGCTGATAACCGCAGATGACCTGTGACATATTTAGAATTATTATAAAATCCCTCTATGAAGCGCCTTGGAGTGTCTTTTCCACTCTAGATGAAGCCGCTCCTCCACCGGTCTGTGCACTTTCTCTGTAGACTGAAATGAACAGTTTCCTGTAAATGGCCTGTTCTCTTGTTACTACAAGTACAGTCTAACCTGCCTGTTCGTCCGGCTCTGCATCCCGAACCAATGCTAGTGTTGCTCCTGTAAACAAGGCCTTCAGTTTTTGGGTCAACCCATGCATGCCAGAGTTTATTTTGTCTAGATTTGTGAGATTTGTGTTGTTTTTGTATGTCGTTTGCATGGCCGAGGTAAACGGAGGGGGTCAGGTTAGTAGTTTTACATTGGAAAAGAGAACATTTCCTCCTAAATCAGCTCAAAGTAACCATCAGTGATTAAAGTGATACTTCACCAGAAAAGGTGTGTTTTGCCTTTCAAGTATAAAGTTTCCAAATGGGTGTCTTGAGCTCTAAAAGATGTTTATTTTTTCCCCTCCTGCATCTCCCCTTTGTGACTCCAACTGTAGAAAGAGCCAGGAATGTTCGGCTAGCGTGAAGCCCAATAGTGAAGATAACAACAAAACTACCGTTTTTTAAATTGATCGAAGTGCATCTTCCGGTACGACCCATGTCTCCTTCATCAGTAATCCACATACACTTATCATAAAACACAAGAAGAAAAAGGAATAAACACAAATTAACTTTAAAGGCGTATTCACACGAATCGCGTGAATTTGACCGCTGGATCATTTGCGTCATTCGTGTGAACTCTTTCCCCCGCGAGGAGAATTTATTTCAGCCATTTCTTTCCATCATCAACCATGGCTGACGTGACAGCCGTTGCTGGCTCGTACCTGTTGTGGAAGTCCCAGATACGGCGGGAAACCACACACCGCCGTATCTGGATCCTTGACACAATCCGGAGGAGCACACAGCTGGGGGGAATTTCTCCGCTTTCTCCAGGAACTGCGCCCGGACGACGGCCGTTTCCAGCGGTACTTCAGGTTTACGAGGGCCGGGTTCGATGAGCTTTTGGCGCAAGTTGAATATTTTCAACTTGCGCGGATGAGGCTTTACATCTAAACTTAACGCGTGAAAAATTGTGAACACACCTTAATACTTCAGAGTTTCCTGCCAAAGTTAGCTGTTAGCTTCAAGTTCATGGCTGGCTCTTTTTGCATTTTGGAAAAACAAAGAAGGAGGGTGATGAAAACCTCTTTGCGGGGCAGAAGAGAGATATTTGTGAATACTCGAAAGACAAAATACACAAGATTAGAGTCTCTAGTCTGCAGCTTTGAACAGTGAAGTGTAATTGGACGTCATGTCCTCAGGCATCAACTTGTAAAACCAAAAAGTGAAACTAAAACAAGAGAACTTGAACTCCAGACCAAAATAAACCCCAGAGAGATCCACGTGTGTACGTCAAAATGTCATCAACATCTTGATTCTCATCTGAGTTTATACAGTGGAGATGTCTTTCACTCTGCGTAACAAGTCTCCTCTACACTTCTGCAGATTTGACAGAGACAAAATAATGATAATTATACATTTTTTCATTGAATTAAAGAGCCATGTTTGTGTGTGAGGATGGCAACTTTACACATTATGTCAAGAGCATGTCAAAGGCTCTCAAGTGGAGCTGTGAGCATGTTTTCACTCCATTTGTTGCGTTCATCCCAGACGTAGCGTGCCTGACCAAACTGCTGTAGCTCCTGCCTGTTTCTGATCCACCAACTGCCGATAGGCCCTCGAAATAACTTGAAATATTTCACAAAGCTTCCAGTGACAGTCTCATCGCATCGGTGGTGTTGAATCACCGTCTGGGAAGGGCAGGGAGGTCTTGACCTCTTGTCTGTCAGTGACGTTAGCGTCAGTAATCTATCAACAAGGGAAAAACAACAACAAAAATAAACAACACTAACTCCTGGGATCTCCCCGGACGCTGAATTAGCGCAGCGAGTTCTGAAAGTTTTGAAAAAAGGAAAAAAAATAAAACAATCAAAATACAATACATTTCAAGATATCCTTCCACCTGACCTCTGTCCTTCTTGGAAGTGAACTGGGAGACTCCCGGATCAGGGGAATTTTGGGTTGTGTGTGTGTGTGTGTGTGTATTTGTTCTCTGGTGTTATACTCCTGCGTTCCATTTGACTAGCAAATATCTATGCAAATCAGATGAGTGATTGAGGAGGACACAGGGAGAGGTGAGTGAGTGTACACAGCAGGGTGGGTCAGTTCAGACGAGGGAGAGAGATTCTTGTCAACGTGCTCCATCTTGCCTCCTCACATCCCTCATCCTCCCAAGACTCTCTTTTGATTTGTTTGTTTGTGATGGAAATGGAAAATGTGCCCAGACTATTATGATTTGCATACAAGATTGGATAAGAGACAGTGATGAAGCTAAAGTCTGTGTGTGTGTGTGTGTGTGTGTGTGTGTGTGTGTGTGTGTGTGTGTGTGTGTGTTCATTGCGTCACAAAAGAAAGACTGACACATGTACCTTCCTCTTTCTGGTTGCAAAACAACCCTCTTCTCATTCTCCTCCACCTCTGTGTGTGTGTGTGTGTGTGTGTGTGTGTGTGTGTGTGTGTGTGTGTGTTTCTTCATTCATGCAGCCTCTCGTAGTAAGTAGTGAAAACTGAGGAAGTTGTCACAAAGAGGGGAAGTGTGTAGTAAAAAATATGTTAGGAGATAGTCAAGTATTGTTCATCTCATTGAAAGTGTGTTTCCTCCTTTTTCCTGAGTGCATGTGTGTGTATTGTTCCTACAAAAGTGTGCGTGTGTGTGTGTGTGTGTGTGTGTGATATATGTATAAAATGTCAGGATATTGCTTTTTTTTTCTGTTGTTCCTCCTGAATCGAACTTCCCTCCAGTGCTAAGTTCTCTGTGAGGTGATGAGAACTGAAGAAGGTTCCTCCTGTTTAACAAACTTCCCGTTCCCACACACACACGCACGCGCGCACACTCTCTCTCACTCACACACACACGCGCGCACACACAAACACGCTCCTAACCTGACCTTTGCTGAGTTGCAGCCCTCATCTTACATGTGTGAAAACAGAGAAAATATATGAATAATTTGGACTGTTTGATGTGTCATCATAGTTAGTTGTCACCTACGTCACGGTGTGTGTATTTCTGCATGTGTGCGTGTTTGTCTGAGTGACCCAGGAAGTGTTGTGCTCCCCGTCGCCCAGCTGGTATCACTCACTTCCTTGCGTCTTGTGTTGTCCACTTTGCACCCCTCTCTTCAAGTCCAGGGTACGGTGACGTTGTTCGGGTCCACAATGTGAAGTCAGCGTAAGTCTTGTTTGCTTCGTTCATTCCTTGTTCTTATTTTTCCTCCTTTACTTTTTTTAAACACTTCAACTTCAACAGGAGGAGGGACACGTAGCCAGTCAGCTTACCCTGTCTGTGCGCTGTGCTTCCTGATTGGCTGCCGAACTCGACGTTGTCTTCCGCGCGTTTGATTCTGAAAGGTACATGATGCTAGATGTGTGTATGGATGAATCACGCTGGGAAACTAATGAATTAACAAGTTATATTCAACCGTTTACACTCATAAATGACATGTACCAGGTGTAGTTCGGTTAGTGGCGTCCTCCTACGTGATATCAAAACACACACAAGCAGAGATCAAGATCATTTAAACAGTTGTACACACATTGTATGGTGGAGTGTGTGAATGTGTTTGTGTGTGTGTGTGGGGGGGGGGGGGGGGGGGGCGGGTATGATAGAGAAATTTCACACACTCTGCTTCTTCCGTGTTTTCATCAGGTTTCATTTTCTGGAAAATGGGGAGAAGAAAAGAGAAGTATAGAGAGGCTTGTAGCAGAAGTTCCCTAACATCCTTCTTTTATTGTTTTATCTGTTTTTTTTATTTGAAGCTGTCGCACTAAACTTTTTTATTTTTCGAGTCACAAGTAATGATGCAACACTTTACACGGAACGCACAGGAACCAAAGCGGGTGAAGCTCAAATGTTTAAAAAGAATTGAGTTTCAGCTTCAACATTCCTTCCCCGACATTTACCAGTTCTCAGTGGCTTCTGGGGAGCTCAGTAAACTTCCCCGTTCACTACGTATTCAAATCAGTATTGAAATCAGGTTTTTATTCAAATGTCTTGCAATTTTTGTACATGTACATTTATGCATATGTTCTACTTCCACTGCTTTAAAAATATTGGGAGTAAGTTCCCAGAGATAAGCAGTAGGGGGCCCAAAGGTTATCTGGTGGTATGGCATTTATCGCAGAAGAAGAAATCGATTTCCATTTCCCTCACTTGCGTTCACTCTTTGTCTGTTTGTCAACTTCTCTACCTTCCTCAGGCATAAAAACTTTTATGACTGCTTTGTTTTAAATTTTCAGTGTTTAACGTTCAGGTATTTTTATGCTCAAACTGAAAATACGCATTAAAAAACAGGTGAGCAAATGAAAGGCTAAATCCACAAAAGATCCTCCTCCAAAACTGATCCATCCCCCCAAGTAACAGACTTGGACCTGAACAAGGACCCTTTTAACGCTTCAGTTTCATCATTTTTAATGTTAATATTCTGACGGAGTCATGGGTGATATGATAGGAAAGACGAAGTTACTATGAAGTAACAGTGAGGTTAAAAAAAAAAGAAAGAATATGTACACAAAGTCTTCCTTCAGTTCTACCAGGGATTAAAAACACATAATTTGCCTTGAGAGTTTTTGAGCTAATAAAAAAAAAATAATAATTTTTCTTCCTTATTTGTTTTGGTTCACTTCCTGTTACTGGTGTATTATTGAGTTCCCTTGTGGGATGTATGAAAAGCCATATGATAATCATTCGTCAGTATCGTTCTGTGACTTTCACCACCAGCTTTACATTTGACACCCAGCCATCCTTTTCCCACCACTTATCCTGGGTCTGGGGGGCTGGAGCCTATCCCAGTAGCCTTCAGGTGAGAGGCAGGGTTCACCCTGGACAGGTCACCAGTCCATCACTGGGCCAACACATCGAGACAAACAACCATTCACACTCACAGTCACACCTACGGTCAATTTAGAGTATCAATCAGCCTCGTCCCCTCTTGATGTCTTTGGACTGTGGGAGGAAGCTGGAGTACCAGAGAGAACCCACACAGGAACAGGGAGAACATGGAGACTCCACACAGGTACAGGGAGAACGTGGAGACTCCACACAGGTACAGGGAGAACGTGGAGACTCCACACAGGTACAGGGAGAACGTGGAGACTCCACACAGGTACAGGGAGAACGTGGAGACTCCACACAGGTACAGGGAGAACGTGGAGACTCCACACAGGTACAGGGAGAACGTGGAGACTCCACACAGGTACAGGGAGAACATGGAGACTCCACACAGGTACAGGGAGAACGTGGAGACTCCACACAGAAAGACACCGTGCTGCCGGGACTCGAACCCTGAACCTTCTTGCTGTGAGGCGACAGTACCAGTTGTTCCCTACTTGAAGATGAAGCCCCTGATTGACAATCATGTGACTTCTTTAGTCGTCCTGAGTGGTTAATTGACAGTGAAAAAAATCAAAAAAAGCTAAGCAAAAGACACAAGAATGTCATTTAAAATGCTATAGTTTCAGCACGACTTACCCTCCAGTCATATTTCATCGGTTTAGACCATTATGATTAAACACAGCGTTGCGAAAAGGAAAGAGAAAATAACGCGAGTTAAAGGGAAAGGTTGCATGTGTTCATGTATACAACCAAAACCCCAAGATCCGGCTGAGCAGGAAGAGTCGAGAGTTTCACCTCTGCGAGTCCTGACACGACGCCGATCGTGACACCGAGCCCTGGATGGGATCGCGGAACAGGGAGTGAGACTTAGACCTGGAAAAACGGGATTCCACCATCGCTGCCTGCTCACGGAGCAACATACCACTCCAAGAGTTTCCCACGAGAAAAACCTCCGGCGTTTTTCCATCCAGGTGAAGGCAAGGAAAAAAAAGTCAGTGAAGACAGGAGGTAGATATTTAGGAAGATACTGTTGGGAGCACGTCTAGGGGCATGTTTCTCCTGATCATTGGCTGGTGAGGTGAGGGTCTGACATTAACAGGCTTCCTCAGAGGGATGCAGGAGGGATTAGCTTCATGAGAAAATGGCGAGATAGGAATCTGCTGGTCATCACTGGACCACAAGGTATTTCTAACTGTCTCCCAGGTTCTGTGTGCGGGGAGAGGCTTTTAATGATGTCTCATTTACCTGTGCTCTGTCTCCTCATCGAGGACAAACGAACACAGAGACCAGGGCGCGGCGCATCGTCTTCTCCCTCCTCGCCTCCGCCACTGGCATCTCATGTGACCCAAAAATGCACCTAGATTTTTTTTTTTTTTTTTTTTTACTTTCAACTCTCCTCTTTTTCTTTTCTTCCTCCTCCCAACGCCTCCTTTCATCCATCGCAGCTGGAAGACCGTCAAACCTGTTGGTTGTCTTTCATCAGCTGGATGAAGAAGGATTTCTTTCTTATGTTAACTCCTGATTGTTCACGGAAGGCACCGGAAATTCTTTCAAGTCACGGAGAGAGGAGCTGTTTACTCTCAAAGAATATTAGAATATTTCATGTTGCCAAGACAGACAACTGGGCCACAGAGTTCTCCTGACCACCACGTTGTGCTCATTTCTTTATTTTGTCCTTTTTCAAATATTCTTGCAATTTTTTTTTCTTTTTTTGTTACACTCAGTTATCCTCGCCCTGCATTTGGTTAGTCAGGTTTTAGTCCAAGTATTTTGGTCTTCGTCAAAAGAAACTTCACGTATTTTAGTAAGCGAAAACCGTTTTAGTCTCTGAAAACTGACCTTGATTTCTCTGTGATGAGCCTCAACGTGTCCCTTTTTAGGAGCAGTTCAGTTTTAGTTCCAGTCTGTTGACTAAAATGCGCAAGTTTGAGTTATTTTCTACTCTTTTGACTTATTGTTGATTTTAGTTTTGATTAATTCGGTGAAACATCCAGAGGTTTTCGTCCCGAACAACTCATTTCGATGAATTGGTCGAAGAAATCTAAAAAACAGGAAGTCAGCAAATATTTTTACTCGAGTCTTTGCTGACACTGCAGCCACCTAAAACTGAAGTCAACATGAAGGCAAAAAAAGAAAGAAAAAAGAAAAAACTTGTGACACTGCAGGAATCAAGGGAAAAGGTGTAAACATGTTACAACTAACTTTTATTAGTGAAAAAAAACAGTAAAAAATAACATAGAATAGGCACATAAAGAGTGTTATTGAGAGGAAATGTAGTGTCCGTGTGTTTTAAAGCGTCCTCTTCTTCTTCATCATCGTTGTTGTTGACTTCCGACGTGGGCGGAATTTGTCCCCCAACCAGACACACTCCCAAAAAAATGACGTTTGAGTGATATCATCTTCATAGTCAAGGATGACTTCAGTTTAACCAGCACCTGCTCAGCCGAGATACGTTCAAGCAAGTTTCCTAAAACCCTGACCTTTGACCTCACCCCACAGCAGTACAAGAACAATTAAAAACACAGGTTTTTTTTAATATTTATTTCTTGGCTGCTCATGCGTATCCCACATTTCCAAATGCCTCCGACTCCAAAAATATGATAGATGAAAAAGATTTAAAACCAGATCTTGCTGTAGCAATGGAGGAATTATTCATCATTTACGTAAGGACAAAAAAAAAAACACTCCTCATTTCACCTTTTGCAAGTTAGATAAAAGTACCATATACGAACGTAAGCGGTAAAATGGGTTTAATTGGTATGTATTAGTATATATTAGTATGTGATTATCGAAAGTAATTTGTTGCTACAGAGTCTCTCTCTCTCTCTCTCTCTCTCTCTCTCAGCCAGGTAGAAATTTTCCATCTCTGCGCTGACTCACTCTTTGCATCTTATTTTCATAGTTTTGCATACGACAGTGTTGCTTGCCAGGTTCAGCATTCATCTGTATAATTGTAAAAATGTTGTGCTTTGCTGGTGCCTGAAGGTGTAGATTATGGAGAGTAAATGTCAAATAGCGATTTCTATCAGATGGTTCTTTCTGGGTTTGTTTTTTGTTTTGTTTTGTTTTTTTTGTGTGACTGACATGAAGGCAGGCATCCTGCAGCACCATCGCCATCATTGCAGGCTTGAAGTAACACAGTAAAAGTGTAAATACTCACTAATAGATATCTTGATCTTACAAAGACTACCCCACCACCGCCGCCCTCCTGCTTCACTTTTTTGTGATGTCAAAACGCAGAAAGAGCCAGTTCGATATATTTAGCTTGAAGCTAAAGGCAGTTGATGGCTAACAACAGCAATCCATCCATCCATCGTCATCTTCCGCTTATTCCTCCACATTAAGGGTCGCGGGGGGGCTGGAGCCTATCCCAGCGTCAACGGGCGAGAGGCAGGGTTCACCCTGGACAGGTCGCCAGTCCGTCGCAGGGCCAACATAGAGAGACGAACAACCATTCACACCTACGGTCAATTTAGAGTATCAATCAGCCTCGTCCTCTCTTGATGTCTTTGGACTGTGGGAGGAAGCTGGAGTACCAGAGAGAACCCTCGCAGACACGGGGAGAACATGCAGACTCCACACAGAAAGATCCCGTGCCCGAGCCGGGACTCGAACCCGGAACCTTCTTGCTGTGAGGCCACAGTGCTAACCACTGCACCACCGTGCAGCCTAACAACAGCAATACTGTCCTAAAATCTAAGGAAACATACTCTCAAGTGCGTTATCTGATATAATCCAACTATGAACTCACTTCTCCACGAGCAACATTGTGGGCTTCTAAATTGACATATTTGGGCACTTTTGCTTGTGTTACCTGCCGTTAGCTTCAAGCTGAATGCACACGGCTGGCACTTTCTGCATTCTGCAAACACATAGAAGTGATCCTGGGAGGAAAACCTCTTTGTGAGCTCAACATGTTTCTCTGAGAGAACTTGAATGCCTAATTTCTCTGTGCAATGAGCAGCAGCAACCAAGTATTAGTGTAATTTTCCTGAACTGCTGGTGAAACAACTTGAGCGCATGCTAGGTTCTTTAGTTTGCATACACACATCCTGTATTTACAGCAAATATCTCTGCCACCAGGCGTGCAGTCGGACTGGTGGCAATAATCAAGGATGCAGGATCTTTAGTCACAATTCCAACAATGACACCCTCGTGACAGAATCATATTATCTTTCTATTGAAGTGTTACTCCAAGTGTTGTCTGACCGGTTTAACCTTTGTATAGCTACTCTGTTTGTGTGTGTGTGTGTGTGTGTGTGTGTGTGTGTGTGTGTGTGTTGTCACAGGCCAATGAGCGTGTTCAAACATGCCCGCGATTCACAGAAAAGACAAGAGTGTGTCAAATGTGTGTTTATGCGTCTGACAGTGACACAGAATACAGAAGGAGGCGAGGAAAGGCGGTCATTCAGCTCTGTGAGTGCTTGTTCATGGTAATGTCCCTTTCTTCTGTATGTCATGTGAATTATTGGTACCTGTTCATCCTGCAGAGTGACTGTCAGAACACAAGCTAACTGCCTGGTACAATCATCACACCTTGCTGTCATCAGAGCACAAACTGTGAACCCCAAACACATCTTCAGCTTCGACCTGCACACACATCCTGTACTTACTGACACGTGCAGAGAGGAGCAGCAGAAGGGGCCCGCTGATGTAGTCACACTTTTTTTTTTTCACTTGAACCAATTTCCAAATGCCCTGTGCAACGTGCCCACACGCTTTTTGTGTGTGCAAGTGCCCTGTATGTGTGTATTTGAGTTATCAAGACCTGTGTTTCCTGTTTTGCAATCCCCACTGTGCCCTCACAGAAAACATCTGCCTCTGGCTGATTCAGGAGCAGCCTGTTTTCATACATGTTTGAACCCTTGTATGAAAATATATTGTCCATGTGTTTAAGTGCTTTTCACATCTAAAAAAAGTTTTTAAACTTTGAGGTTGTAAATAACTGATCTGAATGTTTCTTCTTTTTTTGGGGGGGGGGGGGGTGTCTCATAAAAGACAAAGTTGAGGACAGAAACCTGCCAGTGAATTCACGTTAGAGCATCAGGACGTCAGAGCAAAGCAGTAACCTGGACCAGAGCTGGATGAAAACAATTATGTTTATGTTAAAAAAACAGTTCTGTTTTTCATAAACTAGAACTAGACTTTACTACGCTTTTCTTTTGACCAAAGTCAGATCAAAGTAGTCACAGTTTGCATCGGCTAGAGCAAGACTGAATTAGTCACAGTCTGACAGAGGTTAAACTACAGTTTCAATGAACTGAAGTTTGGACTAAAATAGTCACTGCTTTCTTCAGCAAGAATGGGATGAAGGCAGTCACATTTTTATGTCTGCTCACGAAAAAAGTTACGGTTTTCACAGACTTAAGTTAGTTTAAAGTAGTTATGGTTCTTAACAGCTGACGTTACACTAAATGGGTTGTTAGAATAAAGTAGTTATAATCTCCATCCACCAGAGTTAGACCAGAGTAGTTATGAGCCTCATCAACTAAAGTAAGAATATAGTAGTTATAATCTCCATCGACTAAAGTCAGACTTATTCTTTTTATTGCTAGTTAGTTTTTTGTTTGTTCAGTTTCTCCTGGTTCAGAGGTGGAGTGGTCGTCTAGTAACCAAGGTGTCGCTGATTCAATCTACACTTCTCCTGAGAACAAACGTCAAAGTGCCCTTGAGCAAAAATACGGAACCTTTCATTGTTCCTGATGAGCAGGTTGGTACCTGGCATGGAAGCCTCCACCATTCATTTCCTTAAGAAGTGTGTGTGTGTGTGTGTGTGTGTGTGTGTGTGTGTGTGTGTGTGTGTGTGTGTGTGAGTAAGGCAGCATTGTGTCGTGCTTTGAGTACTGCAAAGGTAAACAGGCACTCAATAAATGGAGTCCATTTATAGACAAATGTCCCCCGGTCCTTTAATTATGTATCCAGAGGGCCGTGCAGCTGTGCTTTACAACTTACCTGATACATAAAACATAATACCTCCACACAGTACTACAGCTTACACGTGGGGGGGGGGGGGGTGCTCCCCATATTTATTACACTCCCATTTTACACAATACAAGTAAAAATCAATTTGTCTAAGGCTCAGCCCACTCAGGTGATTTCCCCCCGGAGGCAGGTGTGTGTCTGGCTGTGGAGTTCCCCTGGGTTAACTCATTCATAACTTTCATTTATCAATAACAGACTAATGAATGAGTGAGAGGTTCATGTAGAGCAGATCATCACACAGCATGGCAGGGATTCCTGAAGCGTCTGTGTGTGTATCCCTGTTATGTAACGGCTGGGCCACCAGCACAGGGCCTCTGGGTGTGGCTGGGGGTTTGATTGGAGTCAAATGTCACATGAGGCACCTACTGTGGTCAGATACTGTGTGTGTGCACGTGTGTGTGTGTGTGTGTGTGTGTGTGTGTGTGTGTGTGTGTGTGTGTGTGGTTCCTGCTCAGGGTGGGTGGAATTGGGCAGGGCTTTTTGCTCCTATCATACTCTTAAAGAATGGAGGCCCGTTTGCAGAGAATTTAAAGAGATAAATGTCAAAGCAGGGCGCAGTCTGTGTGAACTGCATGAGTTGAGTCTATGGAGTGAAGTAGAAGGGATTTTGTGGGAGAGAATGATAAATTGCTAAATAGGACGCAGGTATGTATCATTTGTGTCTCTGGGGAGTTTATTTATGTTGGAGATGCTGAAAAGAACGCACAGAATTTTGCAGGCAGTCTGTCTTTCATTCCGGAACAGACACTGAGAGCAACTTGGGACAAAAACAGTGAACGTGTTTGATGTGACCAACTTCTCAGTGTGAATGCGTTTAAAGGTTTTATTCTCAGTTGTTAATTATTTTCAGGTTTATGCCTTGTGTAAATTTCTTCAAAGTTTTCACAAACACTTATTGGGACACAAGGATGACGTGAAAATATTTAGGAGGTCAAAGGTCAAGGTCATCTCATGTGAATGCGATACATCAGAAATGCCTGGAGGAAAAGTAGTACCCTCAGGATCACCTCGGAGAAGTTTCTGTAAAATCGGACATAAATGGTCGCTTGGGCTTAGCAATTAAAAAAAGACTTTTGCAGGGTTGGGGTCAAAGGTCAAGGTAACATAAACTCACAAAAGGCGTCATCCCATTAACATTATATTAGAACAGATTGAAGGAATTTTATCAAATTTTGCACAAAAGTTCACACGGACTCAGGAATGATTTGAAAAGATGTTGAGGTCAAAGGTCCCTATGTCAATGCAGTATTTGTAGTTTCTGGTTGTGTATTTTTGTGTTTCAAATTAAACCATAAAATACAAATTGAGACAAGTCCTTTAGACGACGAAAATGATCGTTACGCAAAAGGAACTACAACTCGGTAACGTGGATCCCACCATTTTTTGCCCGCCAGTCTGTTTGTGGGCCATCCTGTCAGTCACAGCGGAGGCAGCCATATTGTGTGACGAGGTGTTTTCTGTTGTTAGAGGTGATCCCTTGTGCCTCTCTCACTGAGCAGCTGTCACTCCCTGCACCTCTCTGCTGCTGCTGCTGCTGTTGTTGTTTAGATGAGGTACTTTCCCTCCCTGAACACTTCCTCCCGCAAGCCCCTTTGTTTATGGGTGTGCATGACGATGAGTGTGTTGCTGAATACATTTGATCTGATGTGGGCCCGTGGGTTCTCATAATATGATTTCAACTGAATATACACTCAAACACGCTCAAGCTCATTTGCATTTTTTCTCCTTTTGGCAGAAATGACCGTAATCGCGAGCAGATACCAGTAATTACAATCATAAGACAATTTCCCCCCCCGTAAGTATTACGTGTCATCTTTTTTTTTAGTAATGAATGAGCCGAACGTGTGACGAAGTTGTGTCACGTGATTGTTTTTTGCATAACTCCTGCTTCTCTTTTTCTCACACACTCTCATCTCGCTTCCCTTGGTGTCTCCTGCCCGAATGTCCGCTGCAGAAAAGAACGAGCGCCCAAATGTGTTTGATTTGGGAAGAGAGGAAATGGCAGGTATGGTGTGGGAACAACTGCTATCGAATGTGTTGGGGTTTGGGGTTTTTTGGGCGGGGGTTGGACAGTACGGAGAAAATTCTGCATAGCTCAGCTGAGCCATGTTTGTGTGTGTGTGTGTGTGTGTGTGTATTGTGTTTCTGTTTGGAATGTGCAACTTTGTTGGTTTGTCACCTTTTGATTGAAGAGTCCATATCCATGGAGTGTTGCCGTGAGTGGGTTCAAACGCAGTAGTACAGTAAATACTTGTGTACACAAGAATGTGTGTATTGGTAGCGGCGGTGTGAACACGCGTGTGCGACTCAGAAAATAATCCTCACCACTTTTTTTTTGTTATCATGCAGAGCTGCATTCAGTCTCTCACTGCTCTTTAAGGAATGATATCCAACCTTGTCCTTTCACCTTCAAGCTCGTCACTGCATTAACTGGACTTCTCACACAAAAGGGCAGGATCCCGGGAGGACTTGGGAATCCCCGGCTAACGGTTCTTTGATAAAAGAGAGCCAGAGAGCTGCACCCAGCAGATGGCCCATGGCGAGTCGCACAGGGCTGAACACGACAGATGCACGTGAAATAAAGATGCTTTATTAGAGCGGCAAAGTTGTGTTTGAGCATCACATAGAAAGTTGTTGTTCAAAGGACACGATGCGAATCAGCTTTGAACAAGATTTTTTTTTTTGTATCATCGCTTGTGTTATAAACCGGTAGAAAATGACGACATTTGTGTTTATGCAACGAAAAATGATTTATGAGTAACAGTGTTGACTATCAACACCGTTTTTCTGTTTATAACAGCAACATCTTCATCGGCATTAAAAAAAATGTTAGTGTGGATTCTGTGACAACGACAGCATCCAACAACACGTGTGTCACATATTGACATTTAATCACATTATCACTACTCTTGCTACCACTTCTACCACTTCTACGACTACACATACATTCACAAGCTCAATATCCATCTGTTTTCTCTGCTTTTTTTCTCTCTCTTTCGACTTGACAATCCCACAACTCCTTATCTCTCTGCACGGCTGTGCCCCCCCCCCCCAACACACACACTCCACATCCTCTCTCTCTCTCTCTCTCTCTCTCTCTCTCTCTCTCTCTCTTTCTCTCTCTCACACACACACCTCAACCTCATATTCTGCTGACGAGCTAAAGCGTCTCTGCTTGGTCACATTAGCCAAATGGCAAATTCAGATAATTTTAATGTGAAGCCTGTGGTTTTGTGTGTGTGTGTGTGTGTGTGTGTGTGTGTGTGTGTGTGTGTGTGCATGGTTGAATCAATGTGTGTATGGTTACCACTCTTTGGTACAAGACACAAATAAACATAACTGAATTATGGAGTTTTTTGTATGGTCTGTTTGTTTGTTTTTTATGTTCTATATTTTTGCATGACACACATCACCTAAACATGCTTGTGTACACACACTCAAGCATGTTATACGCTTATTATTGATATGTTCAAGTTGTGCAAATAATCTCCACTTTTGCCTTTAAGTTTGCTCATTCAAACCCTGAGGGAGTTTTAAAACATTCATTGCATTTACATAACACTTCATGAAATATAACTCACATCACAGGGCTGCATATCAGCAAATATATCAGTAGTATATTGTAGTACTGCCATTTATAACTATATACTGAGTGTGTGTTTGGGTTCAGGTGCACGTAGAAAACTTTAAGCATGTAGTTTGATACTTTATTGACGAGAGATGGATTAAGACAGCAGATAATGAAGTAAGAAGTCGGATCAGAATTGAAATTGAAAAGAAGAAAGATAGCGACAAACGATTAACTTTATCTTTGGTCTCTTGTGTTTTTCTAATCACATGTTTGTTGCCTCTGATGACGTCGATCTAGAATGACGTCAAACTATAGACAGAATTCAAAACGAAAGGTCATTGGTCATGGAGAGACTTGTATCTTGGTCGGTTGATCTTTATTTTGAATGTAAGAATGACACAAGACCGATACACTTGAACAAAACATTGCCTCCAGACCTTTTTCAAACTGATCTGTATGGAGTGTCTGCATGTGTACTCGGTTACCATGAAAGCCAACTTAAAAGATACATGAGCTCAGATAAGAGCTGTAATACACCTTGTCACGTCTCTGGCATCTGCTGTTCTTATCTTTAGGGGGACAGGTGCCTCAAACCTGGCATCTGCATGGTTCACTATATTAATCACACACACACACACACACACACACACACCCTCACACTCATACAAACACAGAAATGTTTGCTCAGAATTTCCCGCCATTGATAACAATTTCTTCAGTGACGCTGGCTCAGAGCAGCCTATCTGAGGTGATGTTTTTACGTGAAATTGGAGGAACACTCTCTGGCTGAGGCATAACCGTCGTGCTTGTAATAATACAACAACCGTGCAGTAAATCCTTCAAGCGGGTTTTGATGTTCAGTTTTTGCCACATATGGTTGAGGAGTGGTGCTCACATTGCGGGCTGTAATTGACTTGTAGGGGGTTACGCACACTCAAGTAGGTACAAGACAAAAGATGCTCCGTATTTACAAGTGCACCTTAGCAATGTTCCTTTAAATGTATATTTGGTAACTCAAAAATACAATCTTGGTCTTTTAGAAGCCAGAAGAGCACATTTTGACAAACAGAAAGAGTACTAAGATAATTGAAGGGTTCACAATTTTCACTCGTTGGTAGTTCAGCAATAACCCAAAAAATTTCGACTTAAAACTCACTGTTTTCCTTCATCCTAAAAAAATGATCATAAAGTACATCCACTGCTCTACAGAATGGCAATTTTTTTATTCTTTTTCTTGAATCTCTAATTTCAAATTTTTCCATCTAAGGTCCAGATTCTCAAAAATTCAATATGGATCACATTTGAAAAAAAAAAGCTTTGATAAAATGGATTCATTCATAATTCATCTTTTGTTTATGTGTTCTGGCAGACATGCTTCTGTTCCTGGTGTATTCCTCTCTTGAAGGTGTTGCCCCTCACTGTTTTGGTTTGGGGTTCAGATCTTAAACAGATCCGGATCTGAACCTGTGTGTGCGTGTGTGTGCGCGCGCGTGTGTGTGTGTGTGTGTGTGTGTGTGTGTGTGTGTGTGTGTGTGTGTGTGTGTGTGTGTGTGTGTGTGTGTGAAAAATCCTCACGGCTATATTTTGCATTTTGCTCCTGATTTGGTGACTGTTGAGCCCACAGGCTTTGTGCTTTTACATCAAAGGTTAAAGGAGAAAGTTATGAGCATTTGTGCACACTCAGTATGTACGGACACACACTCTCTCTCACACACACACACACACACAATGAAACATTCAGTCTGGTGTGTATCCTTGGTCAGCATTTGTTGTTCTTCCTGTCAACTTCTACAGAAGAAATTTGAGGAATGTCAATTACATAAGTATTTATGCAGCCACTGACGTAATAAAGCATGTCTGGAAAAAATTTTGCTGTGAAAGTGATAAGTCAGCTTCCCCTTTGAATGCTTTGATGGAGCATTAATGCTATGTAGTGTCTTTGTTTTTCATTTGCATGTGCAATTACATTTGCACCCTTAACAAAAGCGCAAAAAATGTGCGCTTGTTGTATTCTCAGTTTTTGGAGATGTTTTTGTCAAACTGCTAAATCCAAGATGGAGACCACAAGAATATTATGACCCCAGGTTTTCTTAAGATTCCCTGAAACCCTATGCCATCACTGTGGAGAATCAGAGGACCCGTGATCGCTTAGTAAGACTGGGGAAAAATATTAGATCACTGCAGGGAAATTACTTTGTTCACCTAAAATTGCTCAAACAACTACTGGGAAAGAGGAAATAAATTGTCCTGTCTTTCGTAACTGAGAGTCTGGAGTCCCACAGAGGGGATCGTGCAACAGTTAATTACAGGTTTAAGTGAGAGAATAGATGTAAACGACAACAATAACAGTCATGGTCACATCATCATCGTCATCATCATTGCTTCGTGTCTCCTCTGTTATTGTGGTCGTCAAAATGGACTTCAGCTTCCTTGACATTTGTTGAGTTGCAGCACAAAATCATTCAGTGATAAATGGAGCTGAATAGAAAACTATGGCCACACTGGAAAACAAAGAAGAATGCTGCCAGTGTCTTTGGTGGGAAAGTAAGTAGCAACCAAGGAATAAATTGCCTAAAACTTTAAGTCTTTCTATTCTGTCCTTTCTGGGCTCCTGTAGATGGGCTCCATGGAGGAAAAACTGCTGCTTATGTAGATTTAAGGACTAGGAAAACCTGATTATTGGCTCCAGGTAATTATACAGTCATGATAAGAGACTTATGACTATTGGGCTTTTCAATTTATGACAATAATCCATCACATGTTTCCACCAAGTTGAACCAAACCCAATGTGACATCGGGAGCAATGAGCAGGTCCTCAGCCACCAGCGTGTGTCTGTTCCATCGAATGAGAGGGAGCTGAAACCTGACAGTTGGATTTTGCATAAAGGAGAAGACGAATACATGCACTGTAGCGCAAATACAACTTCCTGTATCCACTAGGTGGTGCTATAGAGAACACACTTACTGTCATTTATGGTGTTGTATAACACGTGTCATTTTGACGTTCACTGGAAGCCATCAGCAAGTTCTTAAGGTGTAACTGATTGAGGCGGAGATGAATCTGCTCGACCCGCTAGTGGGTGTACATCAAAGTATTAAAAAGCAAGTCGTTTCTTGTTGCCATTAGATGGCGCTATGACTAATCTGCAGCAAAATTACTGTAACCTCTGCCAAGTTTGGTGACAAAAAAGTTTCTGTTTAATGCTGGTGAAAGGCAAACATAAACAAACGACACAGAAGCAATACTTCCTTAGTGGAGGTAATAATTTTATTATGTTTTGTTTGTGTGTGTGTGCGTGTGTGTGTGCGTGTGTGTGTGTGTGTGTGTGTGTGTATGTGTGTGTGCACGTGCGCGTGTGTGGGTCTGGCAGCTTGTCATTCTTAATGACCTTTTCACAGAAGACTGCATTACTGTCCTATAAAGCTGTGTGATGCATTCACTGACAGCTGTACTGTTGTTTTGTTTTGTTTTCCTCCCATATGCCCCTTCAAACAGTTGTATCTCTCTCTCTCTCTCTCTCTCTCTCTCTCTCACACACACACACACACACACACACACACACACAAATACATGCTTATTCACAAACAGAGGAAAAGAAAAGTGTTGCGAGGAGCATTTGCCGGACTCAGCTGTTCAGCTTGGAACATGTCAGAACGTGACAGTCATCGCTCTCTTCACCAGTTTATTTCATAACAGGTGTCACACATACAAAGAGAAAGTGTGTGTGCACCCGTCTGTGTGTGAGTTTGCCTTTTCAGCCGGGTTGTGTTTTGGACTGTCGACCACAAACAAGCCTGAGGTCTGAGTATTGTTATCTCATTGGTGCAATTATGCCCCGTCCTGCTCGTTCACTTGCACCAACACACACACACGTGCGCACACACACACACACACACACACACACACACACACACACACACACACACACACACACACAACTTTCACCCCATTACCCATCCTCCAAATGAGTTCAAGGGCAGTGGGGGGTGTATCTCAAGGGTGTGTGTGTGTGTGTGTGTGTGTGTGTGTGTGTGTGTGTTTTGGGTGGGTGGATATATTGATGGTTAGGGGACCCCGGTGACAAGTGTCCTAAATTGAGGCAGTGGAGCGTGATTGTGGCATGTGAATCGAGTTGTCAGGATCACTTAGAAACAACAATAGAGGAGAGAGGAGGAGAGAGGAGAGGAGAAGAGAGGAGAAGAGAGGAGAAATGAAGAGAGGAGTGTGTGCTTATCGAATTTAGGATTGTGGAAGAAATTAGACTTTTGGGTGTTTGTGGAATGTCATGGTAGTCAAATGATGTGTGTGTGTGTGTGTGTGTGTGTGTGTGTGTGTGTGTGTGTGTGTGTGTGTGTGTGTGTGTGTGTGTGTGAAGTGTATTTGGTATTCCATATGTTTTCAGGACTTTCATCTGACTTACCTTTTGGAGACAAAGAAATAACAAAAGTTTGTCTCCGTGGTTTGAACAAATACATTTTAGGAAATTAGTAATTAAGGTTGGTCTCTAAGAAATGAAATCATGATAATGTCCTCTAATGTGTGTGTGTGTGTGTGTGTGTGTGTGTGTGTGTGTGTGTGTGTGTGTGTGTGTGTGTGTCTGGTAGGCTCCATTGAAAGGCCCTTCCTTCTGCTCTATTTACCCAGGTGAATAGGGAAGCTGGTCCGAGCCTGAGCGGGAAAACATGTCATTTTGGGGTCTGTGTAAGTGTCCACTCCCCCCCCCCCCCCTTTAATAGACACATACACATGTATACACACACAAGAACACACACCAAAATCAATCCCAGATATGACTCATTTTAGTCATGTCTGCATTTCTACAGCTTATGAGGCTCAAATCTTTCACCTACCCTGTTTTTTTTTTATTTGTCTCTTTTTAGTGAAATCTCCAATGGAGCCACTGTGGAGGTGAAAAGAAACAAAAAAGGTCTTAATGGAAGTGTTTGGCTTGTTAGTGTGGGTGCAAGTGTGTCATGGGGGGGGGGGGTGTTGCTGGAAAACAACCTCAGCCTCAAGACAGGAAATTAGATGACAACACTGACCACACACACTCAGCAGCAGAAGGCTGTGGGGACGTCTGTCTGTGTATGTGACCATTTTCTCATCAACTCGATGGCTGCGATGTCTAACTGGAAAGAAAAAGAAAAAGTCCCAACTTCCCTTCAAGACATGACATTTTTAACTCGTATTGTTGTAAAAAACGTACCCTTCAATATCAGTTTTTAGCCTAGGAAGTTGGATTTTGATGTGCCTCAGAGGTGGTCAAGAGTGTAAGATCCAATCCACATAATTAGCATCATCATGGAATTATTAAATGAATGAATAGTTTGACTTACGGGGACACAACCAAACTCAACATGCATCTTAAGTTAAGGCTTTTCTCTTGAGTCCAGAACATGAAATAGTTTGAGAACGGCTATGGGGGTGTGCTTTGAATACTGAGGGGTGCATTCAAATGTAACCCAGTTGGAGTATATGAAGCCTTTAGGGATTAATGATGGCCATTTTCATAGTTTTACAACATTTTATATACAAATTTATTAAATGACTAACGACAAACATGAGAAGATTAATTAAATGTTACTTGCAGACTTTATAAGGGTCCACCTTGTGTGCTGTAAAATAATTCAAATCTGGGGAAAGTAGGTGAATCCCTGATGGAAGCAACACGTTGGTAAGTTGTAGATCGGGTTTCTTTCATTATTCAAGTCAAAAATGAACCAATTTTTCATTTCTGCAAATCTCCTCCCGTATTTAAATTTTTATTTCCCGTCTTTGGATGTGAAATGGTGAAATGTATGTTTCTGGTCTTTGACACTGTTAGCATCGATGTCGCTGTCGTGACCCACTTTTGGAAATATTTACAGTTATTGTTTTGGCCTATCTGCAGCAGGCACATTGCTCTATACATTTTTTGGTCCTGAAAAACAACAAACAAACGGTCAAACGAATGGCAGCCAAATCTGGGACAACAGTAACTGTTACAGATGAACCTAATCAACTCAGCAGCAGCTCCAACAGTCCTCATCCCTCTCTCTCTCTCTCTCTCTCTGTCTCTCTCTCTCTCTCTCTCTCTCTCAATCTCTCACCTCTCCTGCCCTCCTATCTCTCCACCCTCAGTCCTTCTCCATGCCAGAGGTCTATCTACTCAATCTGTGTAGCAGCCTTCACACGCGTGTGCATTTTGTGATTGTGTGTGTGTGTGTGTGTGTGTGTGTGTGTGTGTGTGTGTGTGTGTGTGTGTGTGTTATATACAGTCCATGTGTAGGGTTCCTCACATGGCTGCAGATAAATATGACGTTTTGGGTGCACCTTTACTTCTATCTGTAAACGGACAACAGATGCACAGTCAAGACAGATCCACCTTGTATCATTATGCATGGATACACAGACCATGCATTACAGCATTATTTTAAGACCAAAGTAACAATAGTTTAATGATGAAAACACTGCCCGTGAACTATAAAATATGTACAATTAACCTGTACAATTATGTGGATCAGAGTTTCGAGTGTTTAACATTGTCTATCATCCACATCAAACCCAAACTCTAATCTAATTACAGAATTTATTATTCTTTTAATGTATTTTCTAAAATGTTTGTAGCCTACAGGATGATGTATGTCTTTCATTTTCCTTCTCATTTTTTTCTTCTTCTGGACTGGTTTAATTTTAAGGGAAATTACACATAGGCGACATGAAAAAAGACATCAGATAACAGTAATAAAACAGTTTTGTCACGAAAAGTCAAGAATTCACAGAATATATTATCATGTATGCATTTAGTTTGAGTTTAGTCAGTTAGCTTAGCAAAAATTTGAGCTAGTTAACTAGCGTTTCCCCAAAGTTTGAATACTAACACAGTCAAAAGGTCATTATGCTTAAAACAGGTGTATTTTGCCTCCTGCTAAATATATGTCTTGAGCTTACAAATTTGTTTTTGACCTCCTGCATGACTTCTTTAGAATACTGAAACAAGAGTTAGTCACTAATAGTTAACTTGAAGCTAATGGCAACTGGCGGCTAACAACAGGAAACAACAACAAAACTGCCCTTTATAACTGGGTTATTTGTTTTTTTTAGCTCAAATGAATGTGTTGGTAGATTACACAGAAACCAAATGTGTATTATACAGGAAGATGAACTTGAAAGTTTGTCAACTGACACTATCTGGTCAGTTTTGCTTTTGTTAGCAGTGAGTTGCCATTAGCTTCATGCTATATGTACGTGGCTGGTTTTGTCTGCATTTTGGAATGACGCAGGAGGGCAAATAACATATTTGCAAGTAAAAGACTCTAATTTGTGAGTGCTAGAGACACAAAATACACTTTATGAGTGAAGTATCACTTTATTTAGGTGTTATTTTGTGTTTGATAAATCTGCGGCTCGAACAAAAATGAAAATCAATCATTTTGTGTGTTTTTTATACGCTGGCAAGCCAAAATACTGTCTCTGTATAAGCAGGATCCATCTATCTCTACTAGAGCGCTAAAACCTTGCAGCTACATGTTGACGCTGATGGTTGTTTACATCCAGCCATTAGCTATATCGCTATCTTGAACGGTCAGGGAGGTTGTTTTTTGGTGAAGACATTTTTCCAGTGGACAAAAGCTCAGCCCTAAACTGTTTCTTTTGACATTACCAATCCAGGCAAACAGTCCCTCTTTGCTTCTGGATTTTATGTGACTCTTGATAGAGTCTCTCATAAGGGGTTTCTTAAGTACACAAAGACTTGAATGATGGAGAATCCTCACAGAGAAGGGAAAACATTTATCCCTCCCTGCAACAAAATGAGCTTTTCTTTTATTTTAAGTGATAGCATTTTCAGTTTTAGTTCTGCCATTAACCTCCATTTACCCTCTCTTCTTGGCCTCATTGACAACATGTGAAAAACCAGAAAGAAACCAGACAAAGCAAAGCAAAGTCAAGGCCAGTTTCCTGTCTCCTTGAACCCCCTTGTTTTCATTTCTCTATCTCCCTCCCTGACTCTTCGTCTCTCGTATTCTGCCTCCCCCACCCCACCCACCCACCACCACCACCACCACCACCATCATCGCTTCTCTCCTCATCTTGGTACCATGGATGATGGGTAGGGTAGTTATCAGGCCCAGCCAGCCCAGCCCAGCCCTCCTACCTGACCACTGCCAGCAGGGAGCGGCTGCACTTGCCTGAGTATCTCCGACCACAACAACACCCAGGGAATGAGGAAATCAGGCTCGAGTAATCTATGCAGGCCCAGAGCACGACGGCCAGCAAGTGTGTGTATGTGTGTGTGTGTGTGTATGTGAGTGTGTTTGTGAGTACGCACGCGCATGTTCAAGAGCCCGCCACTTCTGCAACATCCGGCTATAAATCTATTGTGACACGTCAAACTGAATTTATGAGCCAATCTGCTTACGACAGACATGTTTGATTTGAAAAGGGAAAGGAGGATGGATTTTGAAAAATGTAGTAGTGATAATGAACTTCTGCTTTTGTATTTAGAGCGGGATATTTTGTAAAAAAAAAAAAAAAAAAAATGTTGACACAATGGGATGTAAAAATAGAAATCCTACCTGTCAAGGCTGTTTCAAGATACTAATGCAAAAAAGTTTAAACGTGGAGAAAAAAAGTTACCCTTTGCACCACTGAAGTCTTTCTTGCCTTATACTTTACTTATACTTTGTTGCCATGGTTTAACCGGGGCAAAAGGGCCAAACTTATTTTATTCATATTAGAGATAAAGAGATACATGCTTTGATGCTTGCTTCTGAATTTCTAGCCATGCATTGGGAATGTGTATCCAGTGTAACTCATAAAAAGTTCAAAGATTTGTTTTTGTAGGAGTTGCAATATCTAATTTCTACTGTCATTGTGAACTTTCATTTTTCTTAACCGAATACATTTGATCTCTTCTTCCTTTTTGCGCACACACACTTATATCAAGTGCACTTTTCTGTCTGTTTTTGCCTTTGGGACCTCTACTTCCCTCTGCCCTGAAATGAACTGTATGACCTCCTCACACATGTTGGTATGCATATGTTTCGTGAGGTAATTTTATCACCCTGATGTGAGATTACTTACACATCCAATGCCAAGACATGAATAAGAACAATGGTTTTATATACATAATTATATATGAATCACATAACAAAAATGTTGCAAAAATGCGTAACTTTAGCGAGGAATCTATCGCGAATGGTTGTCAGCATTAAATTTCCCCTGGCATCACCGGCGTCCTGTCGAGTTGTACAATATGTGGCGACAGAGATGAGGCCGTGGACTCGGACATGACAGCGTGATGCTATACTTTAGTGTAATAATGGGCGAATGATCGCAAATGATCCTGAAACAAACTTTGTTCTTAAACACTAAAGGACTGTTTGTGCCCTCAGTTTAGTCTTACAGACAGGAGGCAAAGCCTGATGACCACTTGCAACTCCTTCCTCCTTACATGTATTGTGTACCTCTTGTAAGTTTTGTAGGCCCTGTTATTCGATTGACCATTGCAGGAATGAGTGTCAGGAGAGAGAAGTTACAAATGTTACATCTGTAAGACTACACTGAGGGTAAAAAAAATGAAAGAGCAGATTTGCACTTTAGACCTTTGAGAGAGGCTAAATGACATTCTAATCAACTAGGATTCCAACCTATAATACCATAAATGAAGTGAAACTACAGTGTGTTTTTTGACTGATAATATCCATTTCTGAATATTGTTTTTGCCAATAAACCACAAGCTCCTATAACCCAAGCGCGCGCACACACACACACACACACACGCACACACACACACACACACACACACACACACACACACACAAACAGACAGCTGCCGTCTCTCAGTGGAAGCAGGTGTCTGTGAATCTCGTGGGGTTTGGGGGCTTTGGGTTTTTTTTGTGTGTTTTTTTTTTTTTTTTTTGCAGCATAAGATGGTGAAATTCCAAATGTGAAAGTCTGCTTCTTGCTCTGGCCTCTGTCCACAACCACAACATATTATTGAATATATGGGTGTCTCTAAAGGTTGCACTGCATGATTGCATGTGCCCGATCAAGCTATTTCTGTTTGCCTTCGCTGTAAATATCGCAGTTCTTGTCAGCCGTGTCCATCATGACTTATAGCTGAATCCCTCTGAGAGTTCTGGAGAATGGAATTATATTTGAGGGTACCAGTGTGGTGGATTAAGGGTGAGGTAAGGGTGTGTGTTTGTGTGTGTGTATGGAGGGTGGGTGGACGTGGGCTTGGACGCGGGGGCGTTGAGAGCTCAGAGGGACCAGTTTAAATAAAGCTCCGGATCTGAGTCTGGGCCCCCTTGGCTTACATGGCCTCACAGGAAAACAAGTGCCCTCAAGAGACTGAACACAAACATGTGAGTGGGTGTGTTTTTGGAGAACAATGAGGAATATGACATTTTGTACAGAGCATTCTCAGATGTGCTCTTCAGAACATGAAGTAAAGGAGACCAGAGTAAACTTACAGCGTGCATGTTCCCCCACAAACGGTTGGGGTCATTTCCCTTTTACACAGCAGCTTGATATACTCTTACTTAATAATTGGCAGACAGATGGGAGGTTTATGGTATACTTACACAACTTTTATGACAATAAACCTTTGTATCAGCAGGGGAGCATGTGTAGGTGTGTGTTTGTGTGTTTGTGTGCGTTTACTCTTTGTAGACACCGGCAAGCAAATCAGTCATTTACTTTAAAAGGTATTATTCCGGGTAGTAGAATGGGGTCACAGTGCTACTAGCGAAGCTGAGTTAAGTTTAGCTTCTGTTCAATTATATAAGAAGAAGAAAATGCTGTACTTATGACGGCGGTTAAATAATGAAGTAAATATCAAACATTATATTCCCTATAAAGGTGTAGACTGACTATTACATACTCATACACTACTTTGTGGTTAAATGCATCAACAATAAAACGCCAAACACAAGGGTATAATAAAAACACACTTTATTTACTAGGCAGTATAGAAAAGTATAAAAACATGAAAACTTGGCATGTATGAATGCTTTTATAAAAAAAAAATCATTTTTGCTCAAAAAGCTAGTATAAAAAAACACATCAGATATATAAAAAAAGATTGTCTGCTAAGTGTTTGACATGGGCTACTGCAGTCTTAGTAGAAAGCACAATGCTGATTGAATAAAATACAAAACTATTCCAAGAAATGTTTAAAAAAACAACCATACAAAAGTTTGAATTCGGCTTTTGTTTGCAGCATTTTGTAAAACATATCAGTGTTTAGTACTCTCACTTTTTTTTCTTAAATCGAGGAACATAAAACTCAAGTGCAACTTGATCTCACTCTCACTGGGTGAAGCTCATGGTTTCAAATATATTTAGGACGTTTACATGTATGAAATAAACTGTATATGTACACTTAGAAATTTTAACAGCTATATTGTTTGTTCATTGAATGCTTCCCCTTAAAGGATACTGTGAAAGTCATAAGTTTAAAGTTGAAATGAAAAAGTTTTTGTGTGTGTGTGTGTGTGTGTGTGTGAGTATGAATGCGAAATAAAAGTGCCAATGTGGTAATCTGGTAATACTAATAAGGCTTTCCCTTTCCGTGATGTAAAACATGATCACGCTGTTGAGTAAGAACAGAAGTCTTGTTCAGTAGTTAAGTGTTTACATGAAGTGACATCAAACACTTGAAATTCTCAGTAGACCCGTTGTAAAAAAAGAAAATATAAAGGTCAGTTTTCAATCAACTAATAAGCCACTGGACATGCAATAATGCTAAAAGGGCTTAAATACTTAACTTAAAAACACTGTTCCATTGGCCAATTGTAAAAACAAAACAAAACAAACAAAACCCCCAAAAACAATAAAAACCATCAAAACATAGGAAATAAATTAATCAACTTGTTCTTTATATTAATATCAAAATTCAGAATTAATAATACAGCCCAATGCAAATTATATAGCAAATGTTCCCCATTTATGATACAACATTGATAAAAATAATACAATGACAGAACCAAAAGAGATTTATGAAAAACAAAATAAAACAAAAAAACAAAAGCAATTCTATATTTACAAATATCTATTAAAAAAAAAGAATGATAGTCTTTGGTTGGTCGTAATCCAACGAGTGTGAGTGTAAAAACACTAGTGGCGTAGAGCCTCTCCCAACTGTTGTACCACAACAATTATGAATCCCGCTGCACTGCGTCCAGCCCAGGGGAGTGTTGACGTGTCCACGTCAACACGCGTGTGTGTCCGTCTACATGACCAGTGTCCTCGTAGGGTAAGTGTTGATGTACTTGTGGTTCTGCTCTGATGACAAAACGTGCTCCTCGCTTTTCACACAGGTCGCCTGCTCCCAGGAGCTCAGCTGCTGTTGAATGAGAGAACGACAAGGTGGTGAGGACATTACCTACTTTTATAAACTGCACACACACACACACACACGCACACACACACACACACACACACACATATATATTTATACAAGCAAGCATGTAGTGCACACACCTGTAGTGGGCTGCCAATATTCCTGCAGGGGAGGTGGTAGCTTTTGTGTCCATCGTCACTCAGTAATGAGCTTGTAACCATGTCCTAAATAAAAAATAAAAAAGTAAATGAATAAAACAACCAAAACAATTTCATTTATCAATGAGTTTGACAGCAGAAGTTCAAATAACCGGTCCAAGATGAAGCACTGTTGTGACTCATAATTATAAGAGTATCAAAGGTCAAATGTGAGCTTACTGGTACTTCCTGTGCAGGGCCGCTGGGTGAGAAGAGCTGTGTGTGGAGGTCTTGTCCTTCCCACTGCATACAGGGACTCCTCTCGCATGGTGACTCCACCTTGGATAAATGCACATCACGGTCAGATAAATAAACTTATCCAACAGTAGAACAGTCATTACATTTCTTACAAAACTGGAAAAAACACAAACACTGAAACTGAACACACTCCCACCTTTCCTTAGTTATTGCAGCATAAAAGGTGTCTGTGGAAAGTACCTCTTGTTTGATCTTCTTCAGCGGAGGTTGCTCGATGGCACACTCCATAGGCTCCTGCTTGATGGACTCAACCATCTGCTGATCCAAAGGGGCATTCTGGTAAAAAAGACACCAGTGAGTCACATGGAGCCTAAAACAACCACAGTAGTTGACAAGATATTTCTAAGATGATGCTCACCAGAAGTTTAAGGGGTCCATACTTGGCATCGTGCATCAAGCCTGACCTAAAGGGAGTGGGAGTGCGAGGAGACGACTCCAGGATAGAACGGCGAATGTTTGGAGTTCTGAACCTAATAGAGAGAGAGAGAGAGAGAAAGAGAAAAAGAGAGAAGGAGAGAGAGTTAAAAAAACACTTCTTAACACAAAATTGCTTGGTGAAAAACGTGAGGTGGAGATGCTCACAATTCGTTCTCCTTCTGAGGCCTGATGGTGTGGTCGATCAGGGGCTTGGTGTCCACAGGTGAACTCATGGGTAGACTGTCGCTGTCTGAGTGCTCTGGGCTCATCGTCTGGTTGAGAAACTGTGAGACGAAAGGAAGGGAACTGATTAGTTGAGGTGGGGGACGGCTTTGGCCGTGACAATCCAGTGGATCATGGGAGAAAGCTAGAGTGATGAAGAGGAGAAACTGAGAGATGGAGGGAAAAACTAGAGGAGGACTAGCTCTGAATGATTGGTTGGTGATGTCATCAAAAGGCTGACTGGATGGAGCACACGTGGCTACTTTAACTACCTGTGTGGGTGAAAAGGGGATGTTTCTGACTGGAGAGGGCTTGGGAGAGGAGCAGATGAGACCAGCCCATGCTCCCTGAGCAGTTCGGGAGACCTGATTGGGCAAGACCCTGTCAGTACTGGCCTCAACCCCTGAGACCAGGCTCTGAGGAAATGGTGGGAAAGTATGGGTCAAGGCCCACTGCTAAATAACATCGTAACAACTCAGCTACTTTGCTCTTATTGGCCCAAGAAGACATTTTATTACATAGCGTCAGTACTTACTGAGTCAATGACTGACTCCATGAACTCTGGGATGGTATTTGAGAATGCTGGTCTGCTGCTGTTATTGTCACTGCTGGTGTTGTTGCTGTGGGCGCGAGCTGCAGACGCACTCTCCTCAGGTAGGCAGCTCTGATCAAGTGGCAGGGCGGGGGCGGCTGCTTGGTGATGAGGTAATGACATGGCCACACCCTCGGGGCTGTGGGTCAAGGAGCTCTGGCTAGCCCAGCTCGGATAGGACAAGCTCATCTGGGAGAGGAAAAGGCAGAACATGGTGAGAGCTGAAAGAGGAATACACGATAAGATTGACAAACCAATTGTTGTTTTTTTTGTCGTTGCTTTTTTGCATAATCCTGCTAACAATCAGACAAACAAACAGCACTGATTACTTCACCTCCTGGGTGGATATAAAAAGCACAAAATGAGTGTTTTAAAACCTGTCAAAATGAAAGAATAGAGAAAATGCAAGGCTGACAATAAGGGGAAGGGTTGTACAAATTGAACATATTGGTAAAAAAGAGAAGGATAAAGGGAACTAACAAGCTAAAGTTGGCAGCAGGGCAACAGTGGGTTGCACAAGGGGTCATGATCATGCAAACGCACAGAAATCGTGAGATGAGGTCCTGTTTCATCACTTCTGCAGAAACAGGCACCCCAGATGTTTCCTCCACCTTATTCACACATAGATCCGACCACTGTCCCTAAACACCAGGGTCAACCTGTATGCACATAAATTGGTCTGTCAAACCCACTACAACTTACTGGTAGTGATGGCTGCCCTCTCAGCTCATTCTCTGTAGACATGAGCAGCAATTCGATCTCTTTCACCCTCTGCTCCTTCTCGGGGTCTTCCTCATTATAGTGTCTCTGAGGGAAAGCAGGAAATGGTTGGTTTATCAATAACACCTAGGCTTTTCTTAAGTGAATAAAGTAGTTCAGGTAAGATGTTTTTGTGTGTGTGTGTGTGTTTTTTTTTTTTAATTGTACCTGTATAGCAGCGGTTCCGTGCTGGGGAACATTCAGGATGTTCAAATGTAGAGCCATGGGGAAAGGCACCTGTTAATCAGAAACCGTATTTAAAAACGGGAGCGTCCTGCAGCGATTGAATCCGTCGCCCCTTCAAAGCCCACTCACTCTGTGTGTGTCGGAGAGGTATGCGTAGTTAGTTAAAGGAGGCAGCTGATTGGGCGAGTGGTGAGGGAACGCCATGATGTGATTGTTGTTCTTGATGAAGCCGTGGCTGATGGAGAAGGAGGAGTTGCTGCTCTTCGCAGCGTTCTGAAGATAACCTTCCTGTTCCACCTTCCGCCTCATGGTGGAATTCCAGTGGTTCTTTATAGCGTTGTCTGTCCTGCAGGTCACAAGAAAAATGGGTTAAGACACATCCTGTACCTCTAGCTTGGCGTGATAGCACTATCACGTCACACACACACATGGTTGCTGAAACAGATAGACTGTCACAGACACACACACACACAACTGATATGGTTATCAGCAGAGACCAATTACAATCATGTTGAAACTACAGTATCTTTTTCTCTCATTGTCTTTAGGCCTTTCTAATGTAGACCATCCTCTCTTGCTGTCTTCTCCATCTCATGTATCATTTATTTCTTCTCTTTTCTTTCACACTACCTCCTCCTCCCCTCCTATTTCACCCTCTCAACCACAACATTACACATCCAACGGGTAGCTTCTCCTTTTCCACCTTTCTCTCTCTCTCTCTCTCTCTCTCTCACTCTCTCTCTCTCCTCCTCCTCCATCTTGTCTCACCTGCCAGGGAGCAGTTTGGCTATTTCAGCCCAGCGGTTGCCAAGCTTCTCGTGAGCCTGGTAGATTATTCTGTCCTCCTCCTCCGTCCAAGAAGTCTTCTTCACCTCCGGGTTCAGGTGGTTGTGCCATCGCTCGCGGCACTGCTTGCCAATACGGCCCTTCAGGTGCTTGGCGATGACTGACCAGCGCTTGGCTCCGTACTTCTGGACTAACTCTATTACCTGATATGGCAGAGAGAAAGGAAGGAACGAAGGTGGGAGAAGGGAGAAGGGCAAATTAGAGGAGAGGCATGAAGAAAGAGGCAGGAGAGAGTGAGAGCATAATGAGATGAAAGGTAGAAGACAACACTCTGAAACACAGTGTGAGTGAATACTTGTCCTCCCTCCCTCCCTCCCTTCTTTCTTTATCTTTATCTTGTACAAGTGATTGAGGAGAACACCTGCTGGTGAGTATGGAGGGAGTTTCCAGTGGAACGTTAGCTACTCTGCTAATCATTACAGTGGCATCTGGGCGGAAATAGAACTCCTCTGGGCAAGTTCTATAATAATTACACAGGTTGAGAGAGACTAATGTGGCAATTCGGTGGGAAACTGATAGTGTGCAACAAAAAAGTTGCCACAGAACAGTTGCTTTAATCACACAAACATCAAGTAATAGCTCTTTTTTTAATTGCCTGCAAGTGTTACACAACTACGTTACTCCAAAAAGCTAACGTAACACAACCCTCGTGGTTTTTAAGTGAGTCCAGGGGCGCTGTTGTGTTACTAAGATGTAACTGAGCTAACACAATGTTGTGCAGCGGCTCTGCAATGCAATGTGATTGAAAAGTCACATTTTGTCGTATCAGTGATTTTCAATGTTTCTTGTGCACTCGGATGTTTCTTGTGAACTCTGATGTTTCTTGTGAACTCTGATGTTTCTTGTGCACTCTGATGTTTCATGTGTACTCTGAGGGTCCTAACAGGCCAATTACTTACCCTCTGGTCCTCCTCTTTTGTCCAGGGCCCTTTGATGAGTTCTGGGTTGAGAACCTTCTGCCACCTATGCTGACACTGCACATCTGTCCGGTTCTGGTGCATCAGATAGCGAGAACATAGTCAAGGCTGATGAAGTATGTTCTTGTATCGTATCAGTTGATATTTGCCTTTTTGGCTACATCGTCTCTGGTGTGTGTACGATTGACTTTGCCCTTAAAGAAGTATTAAAGGCTTAACAATTTTAAATAGCTGAGTTTAGGGAGGAATAATTATACAGGCATGTCATCAATATTAGCAGATATCGGCCTTTTATGTATTTTATTTTAAATCTGATCACGGCAAAACAGGGCCGATATCTACATCAGGCCTGTTTTGCTTAAGCTTCTTCTTCTTTGCTACTCATGTGTTGTTTACAGTGAGGAAACAATACACCAGACACGTGATTTATGAGCTTTTCCAGATATTTTAGGAATATAGAATTATGTTACTTTTTCAAATTCATAATGCTTACATGCATTTTCCAGTTTACAAATGGTAAATATCATAGAAACTTGCTTTTATACAGATAAAATCTGCATAATAAAATCAACATACTGCCAAAAAAGTACATATTGTGAACTAGCAGAGTTATTAATTGTCATTTTATTGTTTTGTTTTATAATACATTAGTTTTAGTTGCAAAAACACACAAAAAACTGCTAGTACTTACAGTTAGCAAGCTTGCAATCACTTTCCAGTCCTCTGATCCGTGAAGGTCGACAAGTTTCTTCAACTTCTCATCCTGAGAGACACAATTTAATTGATCAGATATTAAAAACATATTTCACTGTGATGACAATTCCTTTCTGCTAGTTTAACTGAAGATAATAGTGAATCTATTCACAATAAAAAAGCATGGGAGTGCTCTCTCCTGAGGCCATTTTATTTATTTCATTTGGACTGGCAGTGGTGTGTGTACCTCCTCACGTGTCCAGCGTGTTTTGCCAAGGTGGCGCTTTCCTGTCTTTGCCAGCGATCCATCATAATCATGTTCATACATCTCGGTCTCCTCTTCATCTTCCTCACTACTGTAAACACTGCAGATGGAGAGAGTGAAAAATGTCATAAATCAGGTGGAGCTTGTGAGAAAAAGGCAAGTGCGAGATAATTGAACTGTAAATAATTGCACAATAAGTACACGTCTATTTTCCAAACAACTCCCAGGACCCACTCTTTAACTCATCGGGTGTCAACACAGACAGAACCAGTCATTCTTGAATGTTTGGGTGCAGGCATTTAGCCAAGACACCCACAAGAGGAGAGAAAGAAGAAGAGCACGTGGGAGGGAGGGAGGAAGGGGGATGAACGAACAGGTTCCAATGTTTTTGGTTTCCACAGATACTGGGATTGGCACATGCAATCATAATTTCGTGACCCTGGCGTGTTTGGACCTGCAGTAGCATTGTACAACAGGGATGTGCATGCACACACACACACTAGCCAATCAGACGTCAGAAAACGAACAACGTGGAGTCAAGGTAGGGTGTCATACAATGCAACAGGTGAACAGGAACTCCACTGAGGTGTGTGTGTGTGCTTGAGGATATTTATCATCCCTTAACTCAAAGGTTTCTCATACACAAACAGGAGAAGACTGATGTATTGCATCAACTACGTGAGGGGGAATCGCCATTATGAGTAACTCCTCCTCATAATTCTCTGAGAATAAAAGAAATATGAACACAAAAGATGGAGAAACAAAATGTGCACAAACATCCCCCAAACTCCACCCCACCCCCTTCCCCTCCGACTCATCTCGTGAATGACGAATCATCAGAAAACTACAAGACAAAGTCGAGTTCTGCTCATATATCACTTCAAATGTGAAGAGTAAACTGCCTCTCGTTGAAACAAAACAAAAAATTGAACCTGCCTGACGTATGAGCTCAAAGAGAATAAATTCTTAGTCACTGATGGATAAAAAACATGGGGGACACGAGTAGAAAAGGCTGCTATTCTCCCTGGACAAGTGCACCTAGAGGACGCAGTTTCCAAAATAACAGAAAGCTACCCGGAGATGTTGAGGTAATATTCGAAGTAAGACTCATCGAGTCCGGTATAAAATGACATTTAAGGAACCTAAACTGTGCAATGTCTGGCGTGGCGATGGAGCACAAGAAGGGAAAAAGTAAACGCAGCTCATGAAATGAACTCAACAAGCACGAAAGCTGAAAGTAGCTCATGAAATTGTGTGTTGCAGTAGATGGAAGACGACGGAAAAGTTTATTTACAACCTCCTGGTCTAGAACTAGAATCTCCTCGCTCCACATACACACACTAATAGATGTAGACCTCTTTCTCCCTCTCTCTCTCTCTTCAACACACACACACACACACACACACACACACACACACACACACACACACACACACACACACACCACTGACAGCAGCGCGAGGAGCGCACATGCCAGATGAACGCCACCTGTCATGAGCGCGCGAGCGAGTCACCCAAAAACGGTCTGCAGCGCTAAATAAAACACATGAATATCTGTTTTTCTTTTAAAACGAATTAAGGTAGAAAAGAAAAGGGAAAAAAGGGAATAATTTATGAATAAAACAAATAAGGTGAAGCCAGAATAGAAACGAGGCACAGCAGTAAACACACCACCATTAAAATGTAGGTAACAGTTACAGAGAAATAAGAATTAAAGTGGTCAGGGTTCCACGTGAGCTCACCTGTTTCTCGGCCGCCGAGCCATGTCAATAACGGGGGAGCCGCTCGCAGGTTACACTGGGCACGTACTTTCGCTATCTGCTCTGAGTTTCTTCTCCCGGCAGGGATACAGGTTGACATTAATTTAAACTGCAGTAGCCTGCTACTACGGCTCCTCCCAGATCCCGGTAAATTTGGCGCTCGTGAACGCGTGCTACCACTGCGCATGTCCAAAAAGACACTTCACATGCCGTCTGACATTTTGCAATTCAAGGAGCTCCGGGACTCAGTAATGTTGAGGGGAGAAAGCCATTTAAGCTTGAGTAAATGTGTCTTTGTAACAGATATACCGACTGAAGTAAAATATGAAGTTATCGCAAGTGAAAGACGTCTCAAATGCATTTACAAAAAAAAAAGAAGAAGATAGTTGCTGTTCAGTAATAATAGAGCTGTTAAGAATGGACACTGAAGCTGATTTGCTTTTTCTGCAAATAATTTTACATTAAACTCACTTTTAAACATTAAAAAGGTTCAAATGTAAACCGATAGGTTACATTGCTAACGTTGCACGAGACATGCAAACGATATACGAGGCGTTCTTGAAGGCAACATACAGAAGCTTCAACAAAGGCGCGTTTTGCCTGCTCATCCGCGCTAAACTCTTTCTGTCATCAAATTTCGAGAGTTACTTCTGTTCTTGAGGAAAACAAAAAAAAAAAGAGAAGGAAGCCAACGTATATAGTCAAAGTAAACAATTGCGGAATGGGGTTGAGGGCTTGCGAGGAAAGTGAAGTTGCACTGCTATCGGTGCCATGCAACCTGCACGCCTGATAACGTCACACATGTTCCCAAGCGATAAAAAAGTCAAGACAAATGAGTGTTTTGACTCAAAGAAAAGACGTGGATGTAACCGCGGTTTTATGAGCACAAACTTTTGAGGAAATGTTGTTCGTACTTCTCTCACTTTTAAAGGGCAGCCAGTGCCTTTGGATTTAGTTGAATTAGGAACAAGTTCTGCCTGTTTTTTTTCCCCCGCTGTAGCCTGTAAAAGATGACTAACTTTAACATTATGCTTCCTTCTTTGTTATATTGCACAATTTTCTGTAAGTCCATGATCATTATTTTGTTTTGGTTTGCAGAGGTCCCCCTTCTCCCTTCACCAGAATTTTTTTTTTCACATGGCCATTGCAGAATGAGTGTGTGTGTGTGTGTGTGGGGGGGGGGGGGGGGGGGGTAGTGCTTTATTTGTGTAAATGTGTCTTCTCATTGTATTAGTTCCTCCATACGCGACCATATTGTTCTGGTCACTTGTAATTACAATCATGCCAGACCAGCCTATTGTCCCAGGGCAGTCATCAAAATAGTGGCCTGATAATACACACATGTACACTCATGAGCATTGACTCAACAACAAGTGGCTGGAGGAGTGAAGCATTTTCTAATATACATAACCTAATATGTCATAGTATGAATTGATAAGGAATGAATTAAGTGTCGTTTTATTTATTTAGTTTTTGTGCAAATATATATATTTATTCAGAGGTTACACACTCAAGAAGGAGCGCTTCTGTACTTATAGATACAGTCTTAAAGAATGTTGCTTTAAAGCTGTATTTGTCACTTCAAAAATACAGTATTTGTCTTCAAGAGGCAAGAAGTGCAACTTTTGACTATCTTTAAGTGTGCAAAGCACACTGGAGTGTGCGCGATTGTCTTCTCACAGTATGCCCTCTCTTAAGTACATACTTGTACCTCAAACTTTGAGTGTAACATGGTAAAATGTAATTGCATGATACTATGTTTGTGGTCGTAATCACCTGTAGGTTCCCGTACACACCTGTGTACACAACATTGTCCCAGTCATTTCTTTCCTTAAGGGGGTTTATTATCAATTCAATTCAAACTTTACTGATATGACAGTTTTCATTCAAGACTGCGAAATAAGACGCCCCCATTAAGATACCAGGACAGCTTTGTAAATAAAACGTGAAGAAGTGGTGCAGTCTTATTATGATAAGTAGCACTAGAAAGTTGCAAACTAAAGAACACTTATGCAAATTCATTTGATGCCCTCTCGAGGAATTTGTCTACGTCTGTAGGCCCGTATAGATCAGGAATGTCTGGAAGTATCGCTGTTGTCTCCAAAAGCCTTTAATGCACCTTTTTTCCCTCGAGGGTCATAATGAAAACTTCATCTTGTTATCTGAAACCAAATTGAAGGAAGGGAGCCAAGGTATGCAAATTCCCCTGTAGTAAAGTGAGCAGGAAGCCTGGGATCCATTGACTGTAAGCTGAGGACATTTGCATGGGCGCGATTGGACAGGTTAAGGGCGGGTATTGTGATGGCGCCCCCTTTGCAAAGCATTGTGTGCACAGGGTGGTTCATTTGAATGGGTTTTTAATGATGGCCCTCGGGCGTGCGATATCATCCCAGCAAGTCTTCAAATCCTATGTTGGGAAGACCAAACATGATTAGTAGTGTATGGGTGTATGTGAAAGCCTGTATTTTAGGAAGTGTATTAGAAATTCTCATTGGTAGGGTTCACCCTGGACAGGTCGCCAGTCCGTAGCAGGGCCATCAGGAGCAATTAGGGGTTCGGTATCTTGCTCAAGGGTACTTCAACATGATCATAAAGTGAGGATCAAAGCAGCAACCCTTCGGTTACTAGATGGCCACGCTGCCTCTGGGCCACGCCACCCCCCTATACTGACTAATCGCCAATAATTCAGTTATAAAAGATACCTACATATTTCTTTTTAGCACAACAGAAATTCCATTCCAGTTTACTATTACAGTATACACATAATAAATATTCAAAATGGATACAGTTGAAGCTATGGTAGTGTAGCAAAGTGTCCTACACCCTGGAAATAGGTCGGCATTATTGAACTCTGGTTCCCTCGTCTCAAAGTTCATATTTTAAATTGTTTTTTTATGCCTGAAATAAGGTTAACACTGGCTAAATAATGATTGGTTCTACAATGTGAAATATGTCAGCAGTTTGCTTTTGTCGTTTTTGAAGCTTTGTACGTGTCTTGAAAAGCACGGTGGCTGATGAATGGGTACTTGAGATCATGACACTGAGGATTATTTTACTGAGCAAAGCATGATTTTGTTTGCCACAGAGCTTATTTCAGGTAATAATCTGATATTCATTGTTAAAATCTTTTTGGCTGTGGCTTAAGGAAACCCTGGCAATGCTCACCAGAAATTTGTTGTCAACAATTAGAATGCTAGCCTGGAAGTTCAGCTAGCATCACCATGATTTCATGGGTTAGCCTACAATCGCTGCGGTGCACCGCAGTGTGGAACATCACGTCATAGGCTTCACTACATGCTCCTCTGTTTTTAATGTTATTGATGTAAAATGCTGGCTACATTATTTTTAGTGTCACAGGACACCTGCAAATTAACTTGTTCCATCATATTGTAACTTGATCTGTTTGGTCTAAGGAAAGAAAGTTTTTATTTTGTCCACCTTCTAGCTAAATGGAAGTAGTTAGCTTAGCCAGTGGGAGTTTCTGATGCACGTGTGCCAAATGTCACAAAATGCACAAGCTGCCGGCGGTGAGCCCAAGAGCACTGGGAGAACTCATTTGGCGAGCGTTTGAATGAATGAAATGTTCATTTATATTAAAATATCCTGCTTTGTCGCTTTAAATGTAATTTGATTTAAAAGACATGGCTGTTGCTATTAATTTCGGTTTAGCATTGTGTTTTTTGTTTTTTTGTTTTTTATTTAATGTCTCAGTTCGCTGCATGTATGAATACCCTTGGGAACCTCACCCTGTTCACCTGCTTGGATCACCTGTCAAAGATTGCCAAGGGTGCAGGTTTTGCATTTTCCCTTAGAGATGAGTTGAAAAACTTTTCCTATGATGCTTCCAGGTGTCCGTAGCAATTTATGTAAAGCATTACCTCACACCCACTGCCAAGTTATGGGATAAGGATTTAATTCTTCAACCACATGCATGTGAGCTTTGTCTTCCACAATTACAGCGACATTAATCTGATTTCACATTCACATGCTGTTGTTGACAGACTGTACATTTTCACTTGATCCTGTATCGCACTGTATTGTACATTTATTTGTTTACAAGCATTTTTTTTTAACCTCCAGGGCTTAATAGTTACAGAGGACACGTGGTAAATACGAGCCATGAATTTGTATTCATCTTTCAACATAAGAATATTAACATCATTCAAACAAAGCACCAACAATCCACTGATCCTCTCATTCTTAAAGCAAGCTGTCCATCCATCTGTTTAATCCATCTAATCAGCGCAGCTTGGAAATCTTTCTGGCTTTATTGATTCATTAATGATGTGAGAACTCGGTGGCCAAACACAGCAGCGCCAAATTTAAGGCTACACAGTGTTTCAAAGGCTTCCAAAGGAAAAAAAAGTGTTCATCTCATATGCAGAGGTGTAAAAACTAAAATCACACCTCAGAGTTTCTGGAGCTTTTTCTTGGTTCATATGATTTCGTGAGGGAAGGCCTAAAAGAACCAATTCTTTTCTACTTCTGTTCACTTTCTTAAAACATTGGTCTGTGATTTATAAAAAAAAAAAGAAGGTTGTGTTCAACAAGGGCAAAGCAAGACAAAACATCTCATGTTCCATTTCCATCGCATATCAGGTGTTGATCACTGCCTTTGGTTTTCAAATGTCCTAGAAACATTTCAGCAATGTAAAGAGTTCCCTCCCTGTCACCTGCGTGACCCTATAAAATGAGCATGCTTGTATTTGTGTGCATGTGCAGTTGTTTATTTTGATGTGCATGCACAACTTGAAAATGCAGGAAGTGGAATCTTAGAGGGGAAACCTCCACCCACTTAAGGACCCACATGTACACACAATACGCAAATACACACTCTTTTTTTTTTCCAGAATGTTTTCATTTGGTTTTGCACCAAGAAAAGACAACAATAGATGCACAGGAGGTTTGTGAAATTAATTGAATATGTCAAATTAGTACATCTGGAATTGAGGTTTACAGAAAGCAAATGTACTGGGGAAACAAATTGTGCAAATTAATCCATCTCCCTCGCTTAGGGGTGCCCAAACTAAACGATGGGCTAAACTTAGCCCCCAGGGACCCCAATTTGGGAAGCCCTACCTTCGTCCCATCTATAAGCCGGTGTTCAATATATAGGGAGAAAATAATAAGAAGGGGGGAAAAAAGCACAACAATATAGACATTTAGATTGTTATTTGAAAAACATCAATAAATAAATAAACAAAGCATCCCCCCGACATGCTGGACACCCCCCCCCCCCCCCCTTTTCTTCTGGCCTCAGTCATTTAAAGCTGCCCTTCATCAAACTGCTAGTTGCAATTTGAGCCATTCATCACGAAAAGAGCTCTGGAATTACCTAAGTGTACATCTGTCTTTATTATGCTCTAATTTTAGACTGGGAAACACACCAAACCTCATATTTAATTACACTCTACAGCAAGTGTATACTTCACATTCATCACTGATAGTATCAGATTATTACCTGAAGTTTTCATCTCCTCTTTCAGCAGTGTATCATGGATGAGATCAGGGCACTGCTTTGACAAATGTACCAGTAAACATTAAAATATTACAGGAAAAATGTTCAGTCAGCCCTTGTATGTGCATGGATTGCGTAGCCTTCATGAATGCACAAACACAAGCACTAATAACCAAGACCTATTTGTTTCCCTTGTATGGCAGACAGTTTATAGGTTACATTGATGGCAAAGGAAAAAGTGATGTCAGTGTCTGTGTGTTTGGTTGAGGTGTGGGCCCACATGGTGTATAACCAAGGGGCATAACCTTTGACAAGAATGGTTTAGACTTTCATTGCACAAGATTAAAGCTAAGAGCTAAATATGGTAGATTCAATTTATATCTGTTCATGACCTTTTGTGATGGAAATTAATTCAACACATGCAGAGAGGAAGAAACTTATGCCAAACTTTGTCATGGTTCATCTGCGATTTTGTTCTTCCTCTTTCACATGATAAATAGTCGCGTTAATGCAGCCTATTGGTTAATTGTTCATAAAACAAACAAAAAAAAAGAGTTTGACACTCAGGTGGTTGTATGTGTGGGAGGAAGCAGAATGGTTCTCTAAAAGTCTAGAGATTCATCTGACATCAGTTTATGAATCTACGTTAGCCAGTACTTTCCATAATACCAACAGTATGTATTAGAGGGTGTTTAGTAAATGAAGTGCTAGGCTCTATAAATCAGTCCACTTAAAATAAAATCACAACTGTCATCATTATTATTCTCATACACAATGAGTTTTCTGATGGGACCAACAATATCTCATGCATCAATCAGTTAAATTTCCCTGTCAGTCACTTGATCTATTTTTAAAAAAAAACCTTATTTGGTGGATTTGAGGAAAAAAAATCGTATTCATTTAACTTTATAAAGTAATTCTAAATAATAATTTAAAAAAAAACAGCTGCAAACATGGGTCTCTCTTCTTGTGCATGCAAAGAGTGAAGCTATAGAATTTCCCTTGGAGATGAATAAAGTATTCTGATTCTTTGTCTGGTGAAGGAGATCCCAGGCCTCATTGGTGGAAGTGGAACCGGAAGTTACATCAGCAAAGACAGCAAAATATCCGCAGGCAAGTTCTTAAATATTATTTTGAGGACTGAATTGTGTGCAATCAAATACTCGACAAATTAAACCGGTATAGCAACTGTCTTTATCTCTGATTTTGTTTTTTTTATTTTTTTAGGTTGAAGGATCATATCTGACGCTCCCGCTGCTGTGCTTTCACTCAGCCGCAGCTGGAGCAATGGCAGCCGGGCGCTGCGACACATATCACAACAACCTGTGAGGCCGACAAAAATTTCAGTTACGGCTCGGAGAGACGACTCATAAGCAACATGTCTCGGCACAGGAATGTCCGAGGTTACAACTACGATGAAGGTAGACAAGTAGTTATTGGTAAACAATGAAATATTACCCGTAGGCCGCGGCTAAACTAGGCTATTTAGTCGCAAAGCTAATATCCAGTGCTGTTGAATGTAGCTATGTTAGCTAACGTTAGCTTAGCAGGGAAGACAGCGGTGCTGTCGTGTCACTTGGCAGTTGCTCACGGTTAATTGCGTTTTCGCATTAATATCTAACTACATACCATAAGCGCCCAAGCTAATATTGTACTTTTTAAAACATGATAGGACATGTCTGTGGTTAATGTTTACATTATTCTTATTAAAGCTTAGCCTGGTGAACTAGATTGCTAGCTTTCCATTCCCACTTGATACATTCTTGAAATGGGAACGTTTCAACCTTGTAATTGACTGTTGGAGGAATTTATTGAGTTTACCAATTTGCCAAGTCTGCTGACTTGCCTATGATAGGAATCACGTCACTATTTAACAGCTTGCTGTGCATTCTGTAAAGTTGCTGACAAGGCAAAATGAGAGCAGTCGTATTTGACCATCACTTTCCTGCATTTTACACACCTTTGTTTGGTAAGTTAGAATGGGAAAAGCTTTAAATCTCACCCTTGTTTTATCCAGACTTTGAAGATGATGACATGTATGGACAGTCTGTGGATGATGACTACTGCATATCACCA
Source organism: Aulostomus chinensis (assembly GCF_037954235.1). Taxonomy (NCBI): domain Eukaryota; kingdom Metazoa; phylum Chordata; class Actinopteri; order Syngnathiformes; family Aulostomidae; genus Aulostomus; species Aulostomus chinensis. Next base: position 17,413,593 of record NC_141339.1, on the reverse strand, counting down.
GCAACAGGTTGGTATTGATGAATTGTCATTTTATATATTTAATTGTAAAAAAATAAATAATGCATTGCTACAACATCACCAATAAGGGCTCCTCATGCCTGTCATTTTAATCAAAATGGTAATGACATTGTATTTTGTAATACAAACTTTTAATTTTTCAGCTTTGTGGCATTTTCATATATCCAAAAAACTTTTATAACAAGAAAGATGTAAACTACATTTTGGTTTTACAAAGTTGTCTGCTTCAGTTCTTCAATTTTATATTGCAGCACATTGGCGTTTTTCCATTCAAAGTAGTTTTATACCACAAAAAAACTCAAAATATTGAACAAATATTGTACCTTCCTGTAATTTAAAAATTTCTGTTGCTAATTAAAGTATTTCCTCAGCCCTACTTAATAGAATTTAAGCATTTTTGCTTCAACAGTGCAATGTCAAGCCCATTTGCTGTTGCACCAATATGTTGGTATGTTTGCTGATTCACAGATACCATGAACAATGTTAACTCATGAGGTTTCTTGATGTGCTCTAATGGCCACTTACACAGCACTCACCAGACTACTCAGTTGTCATGTGATGTTTTTGTTTTATACAGCAAATCAGTTCATCTACTCGCGTCAGGAGAGGCAAGCCCCAAGAGAGGAGCCCTTAGAGGAGGAAGAATATGAAGATGCGGATGTACCCATGTCTCCTACTGTTAGCCACAACCTTGATCCTCTTGATCAAGGTAACACGCTCATTCATAAGAGCCCTACGGATCCCACTTGGGCTTGATTTTGATTTCTGGTGGTCTGTATTTATTCTTGAAGTTTCCTAACATCACATTTAACCTGTGTTTTGCTCTGTAGCCAAGCTATATTCCTGTCTGGACCATATGCGGGCTGTCCTGGGAGATGCAGTTCCAGACTCTGTCTTGAGCCAGGCTGCCATAAGTTCGGGGTTTGATCCACAAAGGGCACTGGATGCGGTTCTGTCTGAAGACACTAAAACAGCCCCTGTCACCAAAACTACCCCTGAGAATGCGGCACCTGTCCAGAGGGTTAGCCAGGAAAAAGCGCCACTTCCACAAAGAACCAAACAAGCAGCTGTGGTTGAGAAAGGTAGTTGTAGTTGTTCTTAGTTTGTCTAATATGTGATGAGATAATAAAGTGCACATAATCTGTTTTATTCACCACTAAAAGTGATATTTCAAAGTTGCTACACGGTTTTTGTCTGGTTACTTTAGAGACACAAATTGAGTGATGGTGTTTTTTTTTTTTTTTAGATGGATTGTGTGAACAACATTTTTGACATGCCACATTGTGGCATTAATGTTGATTGCATGCAAACAGTGCCAGGGTGATTAAGTAATAGCCATATGTATTAGCACTAGCCACTGTATCAATAGCAATAAGGCATTTTTCAATGAAATGTTTGATATTTATGTGAGTGAATCAAATGCAGACTAACGTGCTAAGTTTGTCATATTGATGAATATTTCCTAATGAGCATGTTGTATGGCACATGTAAGACATACATGTTTAACAAAGTGCCTTCTTTCTGTTCTCTTCCTTTTTTTTATGCTGTGATTCATCTGTCATCGTGTCTGTCCCTTTGGTCCTCCTTTGTCTCTTCGTTTACTGGAATTGGCTTTCGTAAGGTAAGGAGCCTGCTTGTCTGCTTCTCCTTCCGACATTAAATCCAAAAAACATAATTACTCACACCCTCACTTGTCCCTTACTGAATCAGACTCACCCAGCATATTATCTGAACTTCCGACTGAGGTGGGGGTTTGCAGCTCTGGGAGTCAAAAGGTTGTTGGGTCAAGTGTTAGCAGTCTGGTGCAGCTCACATCTGTGCATGAACAGAAGAATAGACTGGCAGGAGCTGTGGACAAAGGGCTTCCCCCATTAAGTGCTCTAACCATTGGACCTAATACATCTCCATCCCTCATACCTAATCAAAACAGTCTTTCACTGGGAATGTTAGCATCTTTGAATATGTCCTCAGCATCTCACATTTCCCCTCCTTCACTATCGGTTTCTTTCTGTAGTCTGTCAATTAATAAACCCAGCGTAACAACATCAACTTCTCCGGTTGCTCCTCCTGGCTTTGGGAGTCTTAGTTCGGTCCTCCAGAGTAGTCAACAATCAGTGGGATTTGGGGCTGGAAGCAAAGCCACAAGTATTGATCCTAAGGGAAGCCCATCGTTGGCTGATCTAATCCAGGAACATTCAAACCGAAGTCCGTCTCTCAGTGACTCCTGCAGTTTAACGTCTGTGAAGTGTCGAGGTACGGCTGGAGCTCAAACATTCTCACTGGCTGAGCTTGCGTCCCAACACCAAAACAGGAATACACTAATGTCGCCTCAGTCACAAGGCCCTGGACTACTATCAAATGTGCTCACGGTTTCTAATTTACAGAATGTCACTCCAAACTGCACAGGTCGATCTGTCTCACTGTCTCAACTAGCAATGCAGCATCAAACCAAGAGCTGCCCAGCATTTAATCAGCAGCGTAGCATTGAATCTACAGCACATGCACCTAAACAACCACCTGGCCTCTGTGTGCCACACTCTTTGTCACATTTGTCTTCTGAACACAAAGACAAAACCTCAACCGCCTCAAATGGGTCACAGTACTCCCTCACTTCGCTCCTTTCACCAGCAAAACCAGAGAGGGCTGGTGCATCGGTAGAAAGTACTATAGAGGGTGGAACCAATTGTAAGCTCGACCACAAACCCTATCATGAAAACTCAAGACCAGCTAAGCAGGCTATTGATTTGAGTGCGCTCGTGGCTCAGTCACAAGGAACGGCTCCCCACCACTTCCAGAACAATCTCCCATCACCAACCTCTCCAACTCAAATGGCCTTAGGGCTGAATGTGTCGGTGTTTGCACAGCCATCAGTATTTGCGATGACTTTGACGTGTCAGAACTGCGGACAACAGAGGAGGAGGAGAAGCAGAATGAAGGACAAAGTAAAAGGCCACCAGCAGCAAACCCCACTCTCGCAGATTGTACCGTTCCACTTTGACACACCGTCACCTGACGATATTGTCCGAGCCAATCAGAGAAAGGCTTTCACCAGGTAGACCAGCGGAAATAAGCAGCTCTTACATTCGCTGTTGTCGGTGCGTCACACTTGGAATGAGAAACTCATTTTTTAAAAAATCGTGTGATCTTCTATACCAGCTGAATAAAACGTCATAGGTCGTCAAGTATTTTTTAACTATGTCCCCCTAAAACACTGCGGACCACCAGAAGGAAACCCCCCTGATAGCGACTGTTACTGCAGCAGCCGCAAATCCTTCTAATTCAAAAAGCAAATGTTTTACTTTGCTGCAGCTCACAGAACAATTATCTTTAAGTCAAATAGGACAAAAAAAATACTCTGGCAGCTTAAAAATAATTGCATCTAAAAACTTTTAAAGCTATTTTTCTCATTTATTGCAACAGTGTTTTTGTACATTTTAAATTTGAGTCTTATTTTTATATGCATATATTGCCTTTGGCTTTTAATTTTCATTTTTGTATGATAGGAAAAAAGTTTAATCTTGGCTAGGGGAAATTTTCAAGAGTAGGCATGGCCCCCCCTTTCTAGTTTTGAGCTTTATGAAAAAAAAAAGAGTTTGCAGGTGTGCTGTCGCCTTTGGAATATGGATCAGTTAACCATTGTGCTGGTTTACTGCTGCCTGTCTTTAAGATTGTGAGGTAGACATTTTGGTTTAGGGGACACCTGGAGTTTTTCCCATGAGTGAGGGAGAACACACACACACACACACACATGCACACAAACATATGCATATACACACAAACACACACACAGTAACTAGTAAAATTGTAGAAACTACTTAAATGTAAATATTTTTAAAATTATGTATGAAATATGGAATGCCTTGTACAAGTGTGTAGCTGCCAGAGATTAATTTTGTCAATTTTGAAATAAAGATGACTGAATTAATTGACTGAATGTGCCTCTGTCTGAGCATCCTTCTGGCTCTGTGGGGAAAAAATATGAATATATATATATATATATATATATATGCTCATTGTCTATTTTTAGATGCAATGCAATTGTTTTATTTAGGTGGAACAGCTCAGCAGTAAATCCCTTCATGAATGATTAAAATGTTCAGTTTTTATTGAATCTGTGAGACTTGTAGATTTATTTTGTATCTTGGAGGTTTTTCATTTACTGGATCATACTGCCAGATGTTCCTAATATTTTGCGCTTCTGTCTTTCTTGTTAGAAATCTGAAATATTGGCACACCATATGCATGTAGTATATGTTCTCTCTTGCTAGAATGACTAATTGTGTGACGTATCTGGTGCTGTCTATGGTAAACTTTGAGTGTGTCATAGGTAATGGTTTGAATGCAGAAACTAGTCATTGACTCAATGAGGACTTCATGGCTTGAGAGATCTCAAGCATTAGGTTTCTCATTCATGCAGTCTTAAACTCCCCTGTAGTTCACTGCAGGACCGTGGTGTGTACTGTAGTTTTGAAGCAGGATGAATCTGGATGATATCAAAGTTTCCTGTCTCTTAGTCATTTTCCTGAACTGTCTCATTGTTTGACTGTGACTGGAGTGTCAGTGTTTGGATTGACGTATGTAAACTTTATGCAGGTGCTTAGAGTTGAGTGAACTGGACCCCAAGGCTGTCAAACATAGACTGGTGAGCCTGAGGGACATGTTGGATAATAAGGGCTGATAATGAAGACGAGTCAAACTGGTTTCACAGTATACATGAAGTCTTGGGAGGATTATGTTTGGAAATGGTTAGCTGCACTATGGAGATTGTCATTTGTTTTGTAAATGAAGAGATGATAGTATATTTAAACATTTCTAGACACGATTAAGTGTTGCTATTAACAAGTGGGCTTGTCCAGCTGCTGTTTTTGCCCTCTTCTCTTCAGGCAAAGGTGTGTGGGTTTTAGCAGGAAGCTGCTCTCAGGGAGAAAATGTCACGCCAAGTGCACAACAGCTCTCTACAGCAGCCGACCATCGTACGCTCTTGTCTCACTGACACCACCTACGTAGGAAAATTTGATCATGTCTCAGTTTTCACAGCTTTGTCGAAGGCTTTGACAGTTCAAATCATTTTGTTTCATGACAGGCTCTGCATTTTTGCAAGGCATACATGTTGCACATTTTGTTGTTATATGTTACGAACACTGGAAAACAACATTTTACTCACTGCATGGTCAAAAAAGGCTTGCGCGCTTACACTCAAGTGCTGTCCTCGTTATTGCTTTGTTGTTCATTTTTACTGAAAAAGTCAAGTCAATTTTATTTATATAGCGCCAAATCACAACAAATGTTATCTCATGACACTTTACAAGTAGAGCAGGTCTAGTATCACACTCCTTCAATGAATTCACACCCAACAATTCTCCGTGAGCGAGCACATCCTGCAACAGCGGCGACGAAAACCTTCCTTTTAACAGGCAGGAACGTCGAGCAGATCCAGGCTCAGTGGGGACGGCCTTCTGCTTTGATTGGTTGGGGGGAAAGAGAGCAGGAGAGCGGGGCAGAGACAAAGACAGATAATGGAGGAAGACAGATATGCAGAAGGAAAGAGTGGGACAGATAAAGAGAGAGAGAGAAAGGGAAGAGACTGATGGACAGACGGGGACGTAAGCAGGTGGAGCTACGGGTGGCAGCTTGAGCCTCTTCAGGTCTGCAGCCTCCTCCAGCAGCACCCGGGATCTGGGATGAGGGGAGCCCAAAGGCTCTGGAGAAGAAGATGAGTTAGTAACACATATGAGTATGATTTATGTATGACAAATATAGGAGGACAGAGAGGAGTAGAGAGAAGCCCAGTGCACCATGGGAGATCCCCCAGCAGCCTAAGCCTATAGCAGCATATCTAAGGGCCAGCCTAAGCAGCCCAACTATAAGCCTGATCAAAAAGGAAGGTCTTAAGTCTGCTCTTAAAGGTCGTAAAACATTGTAAAGTCAAAAGGATTCTTAATTCAAATTTAAAAAAGTCCCCAAAAGCTGCAGGAGTTGGTGTTTGAATATTACAGGTGTAAAATGAGCATCGAAGAGTAAATCTAGAGCAGAATCTCCCAATGGGAAGTGATTTTCACACGGCACAGGAGGTGGTGTTGGTCTTCAGCCATTTCAGATTTGATTTGTTGTCTGCGTGCTCTGCTTCATGATTTAACATGACTCATCTCCACCTCTTTGACATTTTTGGTGCTTTTTTTTTATGAATTTTTTGTTTTTGGTATCATAACCCAGGAGCATCCCGTCATCTCCTTCTTGTGAACACCGTTTTTCTGGGACGGCTCCAGGAATTTCTTCGTAGTGGCTCAAATGTCCACTTAAACTGAGAGGGACTCTTAATACAATAAATCATACGCGCCTGTTCTGACGTCTACGGGCGTAGGGTCTGAGATGACTTTCAGGATCCTGCTAAGATAGCTTTGATGCCCCCTCACAGCATGTCTGTGTCAGGGATCAAAGTCAAGTCAAAGTTACAAATGTGAGAGATTGGTCAAAGAGGTTTTGTGACATCACACAACTCAAGCCCCCTCACACTTTCATAAAGTGCCATGAACCAGCCTTGTGCAGCCAGCAGGATGGATCAACGGTTGTTGAGATAATCTAACAGTGACATCAGAATCCTGATTGTCATCTCAGACCCGACTTCAAACTCTACTGCAGTTCCTCGAGGCGTTGGCGAAGTTTGAGGATCTCATGAACGGTGGTTGAAATGATCAAGCCTGTCACAGATTTCTTGCTTTTCGGGACAAATATGCACTGATGCTTTAATGTAATTAATTCCCTCAAGTGTATCTGTGTCTCTCATGGGTCAAATCATTAATTTGCACAACCACCCTGTTCTTTGAGGATGTTGGTCACCCCCGTTACTTAACTCTTTCCGTCACATTCAGCCCATGTTATTTTACATTTGCCTGCACACTTTCGTGTGTTTTGACAGGGGGAGGGTTGATATTTGCATATCCTAGGCGGGCTCCTTTTAACCTATGCTCAGTTTGGGCCTCAGGCTCAGGTGTAAAGACTCTTACTCACTCTTAGTCACTCCAAGGGTCCTGTGCACTAGAAAAATCCTGGATGGGAAGACGCCAACTGTTTACTTGTCAGCCATAACAGTGCAAATAAAGATCCTGCTCCAAGCCTCAGAGCCTAACTTCAGCGTGGAGTGGTTCTCATGCTGCCCTCCTGTCAGTGCTGTCCTCGGGGCAACACACACACAAGATATATGGCAAAGGAGTTGTTTGCAAAGGTTTAACAGTGTTTTGACAGAGCAGCATGTCCGGTAATTAAAAAAGAGGGACATGTTCTTCTTCAAACCTTGAGGGGGGAGGTGAGAAGGGCGCACTTTTCTGTTTCCCCCCAAGCAAACCTTAGCATGGGTTGAAGATGTCGGTTACTGACATTGTTGCTTAGTCAAAGGTGGACTAGGTTTAACACCGTGGACCCTAATGATCTCAGTAGGCTTGCGTGATGTAATTTAATTCCTCGCCAACATAAATTTCAAGCTGACATCCTCTACATCGCGGTAGTACAGATACGAAAATCCCCAGATTGCCTGGAGGAGGCAAATTTCCGCAGAGAACTCTTTTAACATCCAATGTCTTCTGCACACCGCAAGATGGACGACGCAGATTTCACTGGCGATGGTGGCAGTATTAAACATCAGACCTGTTCTGGTGGAGCACACTCATTCCATGCTGTCAATTGATTTATATCAGGCTCATCCATCATCATTTCTTAGGTTACTTGTAACCTTTAAATGCAGCTTCTTCACCTTTGCTGTCCTGTTCCCTTTTCCACTTTCTCCATTTCCCTCACGATATTGGAATAAATGACATGTTAGTGCAACTACTTTTCTGAATAAAGGCCTCTTCAGATTGCTGCAAGTGGCCAGGTTTCATAATGAAGGGACTTTTTACTCTTCTGCAGAACCAGTCATTCAGAGAGCGCTTTGAGAAGATTCTTTAATAATTCTGATGAGTCACCCTCCCCCCTCTCCTGCCGGCTGTTTTTTTTTTTTAAATGAAGAAATTGTGCTGGGTTTATAAAAGTACACAAGGGGTTAGAATTCAAAAAATACAAAAAGGATGAGATACAAACGTTTCACGTGAATAAAGTTTGCAACCAAATCAAGGATAGTTGGTGATGTTTGCACTTTGCAGTTTTTTTGTGCACAGATCAAATGCATGTAGTGCAATACATGGCTCCCATGATAAGTTTTGATCTAGAAATGTGTCTTTTGAGCTGAAATATGATTCTGATTGGTCTTGAAAATCTATAGCTGCTGAAGGTTAAAGTCTTGAGATAAGACGAGATAAACTTTATTCATCACGTTCTCGGGTAATTCTGGTGTTACAGCCACATGGGGGGGGGGGGGTGCAAGGAAACTAAAATAAAGTCTCTAGCCTTATTTGCTGCTTACCAATGATGAGTAGAATTCTTACTGCAATTCATGCTGATCCTCAAAAATGAATCCAAGGTCAGTGAGGTCGTAACTCCTGTGTGTACAAGCTCACTGAGGCGCAATGAAATTTCCTCCAAAGTGCCTGCACATGCAGTATCAGTGGTTTTGTAGATGCAGGAACATGACCCCCGTCGCACCTGCATTGGTTTGAACTCACCTGTCCATAGCTCTCATGAGGAGCAGTGACAACCAAACATAATCGCTGGTAAGTAGCAAAAGTACTGTAGACTAGACTGATGTAACGCTATACATGTGTCAGAGGCACACATCTGGGCTCCGAAGTAAGCAATGTGCCTATGGCCCGAATCGATTTCTCTTACATTCTCATTAGGTGAATAAATAAACACGGATCTAATATAGCAGCCTTCATTAATTGCAGCTGTGGCTTTGAAATATTTCTTGACTCTCGTAAAAAGTCTTAGATTTGTGGCTTAGACACTTGATAACGCAACAGGCCTGCAGAACACTCCTCCGTCAGTGAGAGTTTTTAATGTTCCTTTTTATTGGATCTCATTTAGCAGAGGGGTCAGTTTATATTAATGGTCATTTTGGATGCTGTATTTTATATTTTTAAGTTTTTGGAACTGTTTCTGATTATATATCCTCCAAAAGGACCAATTAAAACAAAGCAGCATGTAAAAAAAAAAAAGGAATCGGTAAAAGCGCAACATTCTAATCCTCGGGTATGGAGGATATATTGCAGTTATACTGTGCTACGGTTATCTTGTCATCTTGTTACGGGAAACCCAGCTGCTGCACATAACGTATCACTGCAAACTTTTCCATATAGAAACAAATCAAGTGTTTTGTGTGTGTGTGTGTGTGTGTGTGTGTGTAGTGGAATAACGTTTTGTGCAGATGTGTAAAAGTTTATTTTATGTGAGAATGAGTGAAAACACTCGCCTCGTACCCTGCTCTTAGCGGAGGTGAGACCTTTTCAAAGAAGACTTTTGCAAACTGCTGCGTCACACTGCTCTATTTACATGTAGATGGGAAGCAACTGGTACTTCTGAAATTAACTCTTTCTGAGCCAGGATGTTGGTGCACGGTGCGTGCAGTTAGTCTCGCTGTGCAGCCCAGTCTAAATGAATCAGTGGTAGGCTGATATGACTGGGACTGGTGGCCATTTGGGACAGGGATGACAAAGCAGTGACCTCAGCATTTCTCACTGCTGCAAAATATGAACTAGCCAATCAGATAGACGGAGACACACAGTGGAGCTGACTGCACCGTGTGGTCATACAGGCATACTTGGCAATCTATATTTTATATACCAGTAAAGCGCTTTAATAATGTATTCATAATGATGTCCTACTATTTTGCAGATGGAAGCAGTGCTAAAGCAAATGTCTAGTCTACTTGTGTAATACTTGAGCTTAGGTACTTAAACTGTCAGTAGAAATTAACAAGATTTTGTTGAAGAATCTTGGTTTTGAGGATCAGAAAGTTTACAGTGTGACGTCGTAGAAAACATACGTCTCTGTTTTACCCTGTCGTGAAAGTTTTTGTTATTTTTATTGTTTTCTCACACACAAAAAAACCCACTTTCATAAAAATGTCATATATTCCTTTATTCCGGTAAATACTCAATATGCTTCTGTCTGTAATGGGTTGGGAATGTCTCATTTTAGAACAAGTGTACATTAAGTCCCTCTCTTCCTTGCAGCTAAAATCAGAGATGCGACTCAAAGTAAACTGGACTCTGAAGTCGTACCCAAAGTGGCCCGGATGACCGTCTCCGGCAAGAAACAGACCATGGGCTTTGATGTTCCCAGGTATCTAACGCACATCTGTGCATAAATGAAAATCGTTCTTGCAAAATATGACACAGATGTGGTGAAATGTTCCTCTTTTATTTACATTGGATATTGTACCTTCTTTAAATGGTGAAAATAAAGGTTCAAGCTCTAGATTTACATGCGCGGTTGATCAGCATTACTGACGTCATCCTAGTGGAGCTTTCTTGTTTCGGAATACATCAGTACTACCAGGGTTGAAATGGAAGTTTTACTTTCACTGGCATTAACGACATTCTGCCCTCAGCACAGGGGAGAATGGCGTTGTCAGCGCTTCAGCACGCCGAGGTGGCAGCCCTGAAAATGCCACTGTGACCCCCGCATCAGAGGCCACCTCCAAACGTCCCGAGACGCCATCGAAGGGGTCGAACGAAGATGAGGCCTCGACACTTCCCACCCCGGGTCGCTCTTCTGGAAAGTCCAGGCAGACCATCAATATTAAGGCAGAGCTGGAGAAGAGACAGGGTGGCAAATCTCTGTTGAATCTGGTGGTTATAGGTACGAAGAAAGGCCATTTTTATTTCTGCAGTAAAGCACTTTCATGCGAGGAGTTCAGAACCGGATTCAGCACATGCTTTTCTACCCTTAGAAGACGATCCACATAGAAAATGTCTTCTGATTCCAACGTGGGTGCCCGAATCGCCTCAGATTGTAGCCTTACTTGTAAATTATTCTCTTTAATATATTTTTTGCCATTCAGAGTGTCATTTCTATGTTAGTGTTTGGCAAATTTCATATTTTGAATCTCCTTCTTTGGTGTACATATAGTATGTCTCAGCTTAAAGGTGCGAAATGAGTGGAACAGTTTCTCAATCATATATTCTCATTCTCAGTAACAGCAGTAATAAGAGACTTTGTAGTTTCAGAAGTGCAGATGATTCTGTTTTCCCACAGCCTGTGAAACCTTCAGCGTTACCTCGCTCCTCTCTCTTCCCCCGTCATCCTCCATCCTTGCTCCCGTTTCTGTCTACCTCACACTTCTTTGCAGTTGTGTTCCTCACATCCGTGGCTTTCCTCCACCATGTCTTATCTTTCCTTCCTCCCACTGCACTGTCTTATCACTTTTTTATAGTCACGTTGGTGTCTTTTTCCTCTGCTCTCATCTTTTTCTTAACCCCCCCCCCCATCATGAAATAATTCCCCTCTTCTATGCAGGTCACGTGGATGCAGGGAAGAGCACACTGATGGGCCACCTGCTTTATCTGCTGGGCAACGTTAACAAGCGCACCATGCACAAGTATGAGCAAGAGTCGAAGAAGGCAGGCAAGGCCTCTTTCGCCTTCGCTTGGGTTCTGGATGAAACTGGCGAGGAGAGGGACAGGTACACTAAACTACACACAAATATGATCATAATTTGAATATGCATGATATGAAATGAATGATAATAATAATTTTAACAACATTAATAGTGATAATAATGGTGGTGTTAAACTGGAGTGCATTATATCAAGATATTGTTAAAAAAATTCAAAAGTTTTATATGGATGCTTTTGGAGAAAAATTGAATGAAGTAGAAGGTCAAAGGAAAATCAACATGTCTCGATATAATGGAGTCCTGTCAAAACTGCACCCTTCGCGATGAATGTGTAGTTCACCTAACACCGCCCGACAGAATCAATCAAAACAGAACATTGCATACTTCAAAATCTCAGCTCAGCTGTTTGCCCTCGCCGGGCTGCTGAGATCAGAGTGAAACGGAAGCGAAATACTGCAGAAACAGAAAGTGGCTTGGGTGGGGATCCATATTCACCAATCATCTGATAAATGTCCAGCACACATGCACATACACACTCAGACACTCACACACCCACACCCACACACCCACACCCACACACCCAGACACACACACCCAGACACACACACCCAGGCACACGCAAAGGATCTCACTAAGGGCCTCGCCCAGTGAAATTACATTGATGTTGCCATATATGGCATTGTCTTATACTATGTGTTGTTTTATGTACAATATTTTTATTTTCTTTTAATTTTTACACACAAACCCTCCACCGCCACCCCCACCCCCCACCGCCCTTCCAGAGGTGTTACTATGGATGTAGGAATGACCAAATTTGAGACGGACTCTAAGGTGGTGACGTTGATGGACGCGCCTGGACACAAAGACTTCATTCCCAACATGATCACAGGAGCTGCACAGGTACATCTTGTCAGAGAGGACAGAGAGTTGACTAATAACTCAAGCTGCTTGCGCGATACGACACTTAAAACGAGATAAACATCTTCAAAGTGGTTTTTTTTTCTGCAGCATCAGCGAGAGTCAAGTGTGGAGCTCAGTGAAGAAATGTGGTGCTTATTGAGCTAAAAGAATGAACCGTGATGAAAAATTCACTTTTTCACATTGTTAATGAGCTGAGGAGTTTTTGTAAGGCGTAAGAAAAAGACACCAGATGGAAAAGAGAACCTGACATAAGCTATGAAATTTCACTATCCCCGAGTGTTTAGGAGAAATGTGCGAAAGTACAGTAGATTTCATGAATGGCATCCACTCTGTAGATGTGTGTAAGATGGGCAAAATGAACAGACTTCAGTTGTATTTCACAAGCATCAATTTAAAAGCTGTTTATGATTAATTCAACCAGATATGAGCGATTAGTTGTTTTTTTTTTAATCATTTCTTTCTTTCTGGCGTTTTTTTTTTTTTTTACAAGAATGGGTGTGATGTCTATCTCTGTTTTGGGACACCGACGTAATTTCTCTTTTCACTATATGACTGGTCTTCACGTTTAGCCTCATCATGCCTTGACTAAGGGGTTTCTGTTGAAGGCAAACAAAGCTAAGAAATATGTCCCAAAATCAGAGACTTTCTACTACCTATCTATCGATTGTCTGTTTACTTAGGATCTGTTAACTCTTTTGTGCGTACTTAATTCAATATATTTTACAGAAGTTGGGTCAATTAAATGCAAAATTGAATTTTATACCTTTTTGAAACAAAAGTGTTCAGAAAATTAGTTGTTTTTTTTAAAATTAAGGTTAGATAGAAAAGTTCAGTGCTCTTGTACACTTGACACATGAAAAAAAAGAGTTTACTTCATGAACACAAAGAGGAAAAAATGTTGTCCGATGATTGAGTCCTTCGCGGTTCTTATTTTTTTTCCCAGGCTGACGTGGCGGTGATGGTGGTAGATGCGAGCCGAGGAGAGTTCGAGGCAGGCTTCGAAGCAGGTGGTCAGACCAGAGAACACGCCCTGCTGGTGCGTTCACTCGGCGTCACTCAACTCGCCGTGGCTGTCAACAAGATGGACCAGGTCAGACCCACCTCCAAGACATCACCATTTCATCCGTCTTTAGTTTCCACTGTACCGATCAAAGATGGAACTTGTTTCAGTCAGTCGGATTTTTCAGAATTCTCGGCTGATCAAATCCTTGAACTGAACTCATTTCGCCAAAGAAGAAAACGCACCATTGCACATTTGAGATAGACGAAAGACTTGAGCAGCAGAATTTAATATCATCTGATATGGTGAAAGCTAGTGTTTACTCTTGTGCACACTGGCTGTTTTGTTGATTTCTTACCAGACCCTGTGGACAAAAAAAAAAAGGTTTTCGCGAAATAAAGTCGGCATTGTTTATTTGCAACCACTTGCTAAATGTCAGCGAGATCTTTCGGCAGCTTGCTGACACGTGCATGTTTTGGAAGCAAGTGTAAGAAAGACCCTGTCTATTCACACTATCTTTTTATATTTCTGTCTTATGTGAGATTAATTACCGTAAAATGATGATGCTTGAATAAAGTAGTGTTTGTTTTAGTACAGAGTTATTAGGTTAAATGTAAGCCAACGATCAACAACGAAGATTGACTTCTTTTGGAGGCTGAAGTTTTGTGTGTGTGTGTGTGTGTGTGTGTGTGTGTGTGTGTGTGTGTGTGTGTGTGTGTGTGTGTGTGAGAACAGGTGAACTGGCAACAAGACCGTTTCCAGGAAATAACTTCAAAATTGGGCCACTTTCTGAAGCAGGCAGGATTCAAGGTAAGCTGGTCAGTCATGTGATCGGTGCGACAGGAAATTAACCTGTTAGCTATAAAGACATCTTTCCCTGGCTCCCTGTCAGCGGTCGCCTGACTCATTGTACTGCTGCTTTTCCAGGAGTCGGATGTTTTCTTCATCCCCACCAGCGGCCTGTCAGGAGAGAACCTTGCCACCCGGAGCTCCGTTCCACAACTCACCTCATGGTACTCTGGCCTCAGCTTGCTGGAGCAGATCGGTAACTCATGCTAACATGGATTACATGTCTTTCCTGCCTCATGACACATTTCTGTCGTTGACCACTTCCCCTCAGCGGGCTCCACTTAAAGGGGAAATTTAAAAAGGGAGGAATAAAAATAGAAATCACCCTTCGTAGTCCATAGTTTGATGGATTGTAGGCCAGATACTCAGATCTCCGGTTACTGTTTGTTCAGATATTATATCCTCCAGTTGATCCATTTTTGTTCAGTCCATTCAAAAAGTTGAATGACAAAAGTGACACAACTGCAGTGCATTGTGGGCGAAAAGTCTCAAAGTGACTATTGTGGTTGACTTGCTCCACATAATTCAGTCTCACAAAATTACGCTCATGAGGCTCACGCAGTTATGATGGCGCTCCTGGAGGCTCCAAATCTTTCCCATCAACCACAATATTACTTTGAAGTTACTCACTAGGGTACTGTGGGACTGTAATAAGCAAACCGTATATTGTCCTCGAGGTGTCTTTACACATGTAAGTAATTTCTTATGAAAGTGCTGATCCTTCGCTACTGTGGGCTTATTCATCTACTTCCAGTGAACATGATTCATCATCATCATTATCATCTGTCATCAGGTTTCTCATAATGTTTACTTGACTTTCCCAAGTTGCTGACCTCCTTTCTCACCCTCTTCTTAAAGATGCCTTTAAAGCCCCCCAGAGGTCTGTAGACAAACCTTTCAGACTCTGCGTGTCTGATGTGTTCAAAGGTAAAGTCAGATACAGCACCATGTACGCGTCACATCCCCTGTAATGTTTCCCAATAAACAGCTGATGTTGCATTTTCTCTTCTCAGACCAGGGTTCCGGCTTCTGTGTAACAGGGAAGATAGAGGCTGGTTCTGTCCAGACCGGAGACAAGATACTGGCCATGCCTCCCAATGAAACCTGCACAGTCAAAGGTTTGAGTCTTTGTGGTCACTTTTGACACTGAGGCGGAGGAATTGTGGTGCTTAAAGACACACAAGCTCTCTGACACCTTTTTATGAAGTCATGAATTATTTGGAGACAGTACAGAATAAAACAGATATTCAGTGAGACTCAGTTTTATAATTAAGAGATTAGCATATTTTCCTCAACGCTCCTCTGTGTGTGTGCGAGAGCGAGAGAGAGACAGAGAAAAAGAGAGACATGAGTTAGTCGTGATGAACACTGCCCCACTGTGGCTACTTGGTGAACTGAACACCGTCCATCTGTGCAGGTATCACTTTGCATGATGCAGCTTTGGACTGGGCTACAGCTGGAGACCACGTCAGCCTGACAGTCACCGGCATGGACATCATCAAGATCAAGTAAAGCCTCATTTGTTTACAAGTGATTCTGCCTCTACAAGCAGGAAGTGGTACGTTCTCAGCAGGAAGTGGTACGTTCTCAGTGATAACTTTTCCTTCCAGCGTGGGCTGTGTGTTCTGTGACTCCAAAGAGCCGATTAGAGTCTGCACCCGATTCAGAGCCCGAATCCTCCTCTTCAATATTGAGGTTCCCATCACACAGGGGTTCCCAGTAAGTCCACTTACATACATAAACACACACACACTCTACCAGCTCTTTATATACAAAGTATACCACTTTTCCTCTGCTTCATTGTTCGTGTGTGTGTGTGTGTGTGTGTGTGTGTGTGTGTGTGTGTGTGTGTGTTTTGCAGGTCTTGCTACACTACCAGACGGTCAGTGAACCAGCCACCATCAGGAAACTGATAAGTGTTTTACATAAGAGCAGTGGTGAAGTCCTCAAGAAGAAACCTAAGTGAGTTTTGCAATCCATCGTCGTCGTCTTCCGCTTATTCCTTACTTGTAAGGGGGGGCTGGAGCCTATCCCAGCATCAACGGGCGAGAGGCGGGGTTCAGCTGGACAGGTCGCCAGTCCATCGCAGGGCCAACATAGAGAGACGAACAACCATTCACACTCACAGTCACACCTACGATCAATTTAGAGTATCAATCAGCCTCGTCCCCAAATTGCATGTTTTTGGATGGTGGGAAGAAGCTGGAGTACCAGAGAGAACCCACGCAGACACGGGGAGAACATGTGAGTGTTCCCTTACTTGGATTGAATTAATTGAACTGAAAGCATCAGTTACACAATATAAGGCTCGAACTGGCAGCTTGCAAATGCTGGACAAAACGAATCAAAGATGTGAGAAAAAAATTTTCATTTATTGAAACTGAGTGCAAATTGTAGCTTGCAAGGTCTTGAAAAGTAAAGTGAGCATGGAGGCTCCACAGAAGAAAGATCCCGCGCCCGAGCCGGGACTCGAACCTGGAACCTTCTTGCAGTGAGGCCACAGTGCTAACCACTGCACCACCGTGCAGCCAGTTTTGCAATCCATATTTAGATATATTAACATGCATATTTAGATTTTGATATTGACTGACAACCCATCCAGGGTGAACGCTGCCTCTCGCCCAAAGACAGCTAGGATAGGTTCCAGCTTGCCGGCGACCCAAAACAGGATAGGAAACTTATTTTTACTGTCCCCTTTCCAGCTGATGCTAAGGTTGTTAGCATGTGTTGTTTCTTACTGTGGGCATGGAGATGCAGCTTTCTCAGCATATGTTGCCCCTAGTGGTTTGGGTTATGAAACATGAAGTGCCTAATAACCATCCCTGCAACAGATGTGACTGATGATCCCATTGAAATAATTCGGTGTGTGTGTGCGTGTGTGTGCGCTTAGGTGTTTGGGGAAAGGTATGAACGCCATTGTGGAGATCCAGACCCAGAGACCCGTATCATTAGAGCTGTACAAAGACTATAAGGAACTGGGCCGGTTCATGCTGCGCTACGTCGGTTCCACCATCGCTGCAGGCGTGGTCACAGAGGTGAAGTACCACTGAAGTACTACACCAAAGAACTGCTTTGTGGTAGTATTTATTAACTGTCCTTTTATTCCTTCACTGCAGATCAAAGAATGAAGAGCATTTCCACGGAGACGGAGACTGTGTGCAGCCAGAGACAAAGTGCAATTCCTCCCAACAGCGTCAATCTTGAAAGCGTCACATCCACCCATCCATCCATTTGTCTGTCTGTCTGTCCATCCAGCACAGTAGCTGACTGCCCTGATCAACACTAACTGCTCGGATGCCAAATAAGTGGAAAGATCACAAGTTAGAAAACAAACAACCAAACCACAAGCTCTCGACATTTCTGCTCTGACATGCGGCTGAGCTGCTTTCCTTCATCCAACAGGTTCACTGCGCTTCCACAGCAGCCTGTCAAATCCCTGGTTTTCATTTTTGCAGTGATTAATCTCACTGAACTCTCCGGGAAAAAGCTTTGTTTGGTCCATTACCTTCGACTGAAAGGCAGCAAATCATTACACTGTGAGCTGTTTACACATCAGCCCTGATGGAAAGCTCCTCCTGTATTGGTACAGGAGAACAAGAACAAACCTGTGATGAGTATTTATCATCATTTTTTTTTTATTATTGTTAATTTTGTTGTGAGGAGCCTGAAAATCTCCTGATGAAGCTGCTGCTACTTTTGAAGTTAGGCAGAGGGGAAAGGTCAGAGGCCAAATGTTAGGAATTAGTTTACCATAAATTGTGTTTGCGTTTCAAAACAGTGTAGCTAAGAGGACAGAATACATGCAAATGTAATGAATAGTTGGGGAAAAAAGGAAAAAGGGAAATTTAAATTTCATCCCTCCTTGCATCCATTCAGAATTCCTGGCGTGTAAAAAAAAAAAAAAAAAAAAGCGATTACTTGAAAATTTTCAAGAAGGCAGCAACATGCTAGTTCAAGGGCTGATACCTTTTTATTTCACGCTGTGTGAAACTGGAGACGTTTGTAAGAAATTCTGTTTCTGAGTGTGTTAAATCAGAAAATGTGTCTCTGTAATTGAGATGGTGTGAGGAAAGACAAATGGACACTTAATCAATACGACGTGCTTTGACTTTTGATTTCAGCCGTTTCCAGGTGTAAAGGAAGGCTCTTGTAGGAACAGGAAATGCTACTTCTTCATTACCATGGAGAGCAATAAAACACTTCCAACAATATCTAGTGGGATTTTTTTCTATTTTAAAAAAAAAAAAAATTTTTTGGCGAAGACGTCACTGTAACGGTTTAACTTGTACCCTCAATTCAGCCAGGGCTGTAGCGGTGCACTAATCTCGTGATACGATGTATATCACAATGTTCAGCTCACGATACAACTCGATACGCTTACATCCTTTATGAAAGATTGGAGGGACAAAGTGATTTTGTGGACTTCTTGTGAGTGTTCCCTTACTTGGATTGAATTAATTGAACTGAAAGCATCAGTTACACAATATATGGCTCGAACTCGCGGCTTGCAAATGCTGGACAAAACGAATCAAAGGTGTGAGAAAATGTTTTCATTTATTGAAACTGAGTGCAAATTGTAGCTTGCAAGGTTTTGAAAAGTAAAGTGAACAATGGAGAGTTTAAGTGCTGCAAGTGACCTTGTTTGGCAGCTTTTTTTAGCTTGATACTGAATGTATGAGGATGGCTACTAGCCAGTCTAGCCACCAGGTTAACTAAAAATAAACCATGGTAGCCAATAATTCTATTCAGCGGGGCTCCATTGCGTTCACCATGTGCCAAAAGCCGGGGTTTTCCACCATTGAATAAGGTCTCAAATCCTGAAGAAGATGGGAACTTGTGGCAACCACCGCCATTACTGTCCAGCGTGGTTTGTTTTCCTTTTTGTTTTTGAACCCAAAATGCTCCCACACATCTGCGTTTAAACATGCAGGCGCTGGATTTATACTCGCTGCCAATGTTAGCGGTTATTTAAATTATTAGAAATTATTGTCTATGAATAGTCATCCATAAATGGACATCCATAAATAGACGTCCATAAATAGACGTATATTAACGGTTATTTACACGTCAATGTTGAGGTAGGACATTTTATTTGTATGACTTTTGTACTGTGATTTTCAGTTTGTTGCAGTTACCACTGGAAGCCCACCAGGGGTCAGTGCAGAGATTGTATTGTCCCTTGTTGAGCGAAAAAGAAAAGACGGTTGTTGCTATCGTTGTTCTCCAGGGCATATGCTCCAGAGAGCTTGTCAAACGAGAGTTATCCATCTCCGCTGCAGGAGAATGGAGCCTTCCAATAGTTTATGGGGCCAGGCTACGACGGATAAGAGAGTTTGCAAGGAGTACATGTGGAATGCAAGCGGGAACTGCGGCCGTTACCACAACGAGCAAAAGTAGCAAGCTAACATCGGTGAGCCGAGGAAACGCCCGCTACACGGAGCTACTGAGATGGAGAACGTAAGGAAGAGCGAGTGGCTCACGTTCAGTGGACAGGCAGATGGAAAATAATACATATACGTATATTAGCGGTTATTTAAATTATTGAAAATTATTGTCTATGAATAGACGTTCATAAATGGACTTCGAAAAGACGTCTATAGGATGTCTATTAGATGTCCAGAAATAGATGTCTATTGGACGTCAATTAGATATCCATACATAGACGTCTCATAGCGGTTATTTAGACGACCATGTTGAGGTTGGACATGTTATGCGTGTGACTGCTTCTGTACTGTGACTTTCAGTTTGTTGTAGTTACCGCTTGGATTCCACCAGGGGTCACTGTGGAGTTTGCCTTTTGCCACGATGAGCTAAGATTAAAAGACTTTTGTTCTCCAGACAGCTGGGCTGCGTCTGAATTGCCAAGTCGGTAGGATCGTAGGTCAGATTGTAGGTCGTAGGCTGTCCGAAACCACAACTGGCACGAGTAGCGACCTACTTCGCAACCTAAATTCCAGCATATACACGTCCACATTGTAGGTCGATTCAGGTGCATCCAACGGGGGAACCTATGGCCCACAATGCACCGTGGACTGTCTTCGTCCCCTAAAAACTTGTGGACACGCAAGCCAAGTTTGCGCCACCAACAGTCTCCCATTCTTATGCAACACGAACATTTATAGTCGTTGATGACTAAAGGTGACTAAACGCGACGCGGTGTGAACACACCTTTACAGGTGCGTTAATGTGCTTAATAATGGAGAATGAGTGAAAGGTGCGTTCAGAGTGGGGTGCAGTACAACAGTCAGGCCAGCAGGTGGGGCTTTCGTTGGTGCTGTCTACCTATTTGCGGTATCTGTGCTCTGTCAGCAGAGGTCGTGCTTCACCACCAATCTTCAAGGGTGTCTGAAGGGTGCTGCTGTGTTTAGGTTGTAGGAGTAGGCTGTCGTGGTAGGTCGTAGCAGTAGGACGTAGGTTGCCACTTGGCAATTCGCACGCAGCCCTGGAGTAGGAGTGATTAGCCCTGCATCCGAATTGCCAAGTAGGTCGGATTGTAGGTCGTAGGCTGTCCGAAACCACAACTGGCCCCAGTAGCGACCTACTTCGCAACCTAAATTCCAGCCTAAACACGCCCACATTGTAGGTCGGTTCAGGTGCATCCTACGAGCAACCTATGGCCCACAATGCACCACGGACTTCTTCGTCCCCTAACAACTTGTGGACACGCAAGCCAAGTTTGCGTCACCAACAGTCTCCCATTCTTATGCAACACAAACATTTATAGTCGTTGTTGATGAATAAAGGTGACTAAACGCGACGCGGTGTGAACACACCTTTACAGGTGCGTTAATGTGCTTGATAATGGAGAATGAGTGAAAGGTGCGTTCAGAGTGGGGTGCAGTATGACAGTTAGGCCAGCAGGTGGGGCTTTCGTTGGTGCTGTCTACCTATTTGCGGTATCTGTGCTCTGCCAGCAGAGGTCGGGCTTCACCACCAATCTTCAAGGGTGTCTGAATGGTGCCGCCGTGTTTAGGTTGTAGGAGTAGGCTGTCGCAGTAGGACGTAGGTTGCCACTTGGCAGTTCGGACACAGCCTGGAACTATCAGTGTTCCCTCCACACCGCTTGCACATTGTCAGCACACAAGAAAATCTATGCAGCGCATAGACTTGTGAGTGACAGGTGTCCAGCCAATGATACGGTACGGTTCACTTACGCTACTACAGTGCTTGCGTAAGTGCCCTTCCCGTACGCGCCGTGGCACCGTGCAGGTTAGCTCGCTAATGAAACTACAAAGAAGGCTGATGCGGAAGCTATTTTGGAAAAAAATTTGACCCCGAGGTGATGGTTCCTTTTATAGGAATGGTGACACCGACACACGCTCATTCACACGCAAGCACGTATCCCTTCCATCTGCTGTTTTGTTGAAGCTGCAGTTACAGAAATGAAACCTTTCACAACAAAAAGTGATGACAAACTGATCAACACAGTCATCCAGGTTTAGTCAGCAGATCCTCTGGAATTTCACGTGGCGCCACTAAAGTTGCAAAAGAAAGCACCTGTAAAGACACCGACGTGTTCTAATGGTGTGTAAATCTTGGCGAGCTTACAAAGATGTGGAATTTGTGTTCGATAAACTGACATGCTGGCTGAGGAAGGACAGGCATGAAATCATTTACGACGACGCCATGTTTATATTTATGACAGGCTATGTAATATATCAGCCCTGTGTTATGCAAATTCACAGCGGCTTCCTGTCATAAAAGCGTTTTAACTGCTCAAATTAACAAAACGTAGACACTGTTCTTTCATCGTGTCTCGATGATGGTTTTCGTGCGTATGAGTGCATTCTAGAGGATATCAACTGGTTTTGGGTTACTTTGATGAGATGTTTGAAATCCAGTCATTCTCCGAATAGTTTAATTACCTCTACACGTTTACAGGTAAATCTCTGCGACACGATGAGAATTTTACGACCGATCCACTCAGTTCTGACTAAAATGATCACTCACACTCCTTTGCGTGTCGCTTTGTGTTGCCTCTTCGCACAGTTACAAAGAAGAATAACTGCCCGTTGCAATTTTAACTTATTAAAACTACCGTAATCATTTTCTCAGCCGCACCCGGTGCTAAGATTCCTCACCGCGTCACCAGTTATATAACGTGAGCGGAGGGGCAAAGGTCGCGCTCCATCAGTCACACTCACGGACCAGGAAATAACACAAATGCAAAATATTTGAGTGTGTGTGCGTGAGAGAAATACCTTGCTACCACAAGATGGTAGCGTTCTGTTGCACTATATTCACACAAGCGCTAGTTTGAAATGACTAATTTGAGTTCCTTATGGAGGACTGTAGTTTTACGTCATTTCTAATAGTCACATCTGCTGTGCGTGTCATCGGAGTTACACTTTTTCAGAATAAAAAGGAGAAAAGTTCATATTTTATGTGTGTATTAGGAAGGATACACTGTTACATCAGCTGATATTTGATAAATGCATCTACAGATGAGTACAGATGGTGAATGTTTATGGATTTCATAATCGTAGTTGCTTTCAGGGTTTTTATCTTAAAGGGGGGGTGTAAAAATTTTCAAAAATAGACAAAAACAAATGAAAAATAGCAAAACCTCAGTTTTAGCTAAGAAAGAACCACAAAAATTCTATATTTTATACCTTCTTATAAGTAAAAAATGTTGCAGATTTTTAAATGTATTTTTTTCGTGTTTCCTTTGCCAGTGCAGGACACCAAAAAATCTACTCATTCAAATAAAATTATATTCTCCTTTAAAAAAAAAAAAACCTTAAGAGACGATTCATGCTCACTCATTCTTTCTTAAATTAGATGAAATTGAGATTTCATTTTTCCAAAGTTCTTAAACTTTCACAAAAAACATTTCTTTGCAATTTTTTTTGTAGTGCAGCTGCTGTAGACTTTAAGTTTACCTTATTGTCATCATCTGAAGTAAAAGGTTCATGAATTATTAACTTCAAATTCAAGTGTCAGTGATCGGTGTTGAATTTCTCATTTTACCTCGTGAAATGTATTTCATCGGAAGCCCTGGGAGAATAACTAGCCTGCTGCCAGAGAACACTGGTGTGTGTGTGTGTGTGTGTGTGTGTGTGTGTGTGTGTGTGTGTGTGTGTGTGTGTGTGTGTGTGTGTGTGTGTGTGTGTGTGTGTGTTCTTGTGGGAGGTGTTCCTCAGCTCAGAGACGCTTCTTGCTCCAGTCTCCTGTTCAGTTACTGTTTTTAATTTGAAGGTTTTCCGTCACAGTCATGGCGAGAAGCTCTGAGCAGCATTCCTACCTGGTGTTGGAGAACTACATCGGGGGGAAGTTTGTCCCCTGCGGGACACACATCAACTCCTACGACCCTTCCACCGGGGAGGTCTACTGCAAAGTACCGGACAGCGGCAAGGAGGAGGTGGGACGTCCTCTGGCGTAGGATGGGGGGTAACCCTGTATCACTTTGGATTATTTTTTTATCCTGCACTGCTGTTTTGTCTGCAGCAGTTTTTATTGAGATGTGATGCAAAGGTCCTCTCCTACCTTTCTGAGGGGCAACTGCCCATTTTGAGAATGCATTTTCTGATATTTAGCAATGGTTGCAGGGCTGGATGAAGGCTCCTGGTGGGTGTTGCTGGGTGCTTTTGCGCTTGTATTTTTTATTTTTTATTTTTTTTGCATGTTTCATTCATATTTTACATGTGTTGATGTGTCCCCCCCCCCCCTCTCTAGGAAATAACAAATGCATTCTCATAACGAGGGTCTCTTTTGTGGTGCTAGAATTGTGCAGGTTTTATTCTGAAGAAGGACAATCAGGGCTTCGCAGAGTTCGCAAGCACCTTTGCTCTTTAAAGAGTCAACAGTCGAGTAATCATTAAACACGCAGGTCAATAAACTTTAATGCAGTTGAAATACATGACAAAGATTTAGGTTCACGTGCTCTGGACTCACAGGCAACTTAGACAATTAACAAACCGTTAAAATATGAAATGGTTGTTCAAACCCGATGCGTGTTTTGTTTTTATGAAACACAACAATTCCACACCCTTCCCACACACTCGCACTCGCCTCCCGGAGGCTAACCCTAAACACTACTTGCCTAAACCTAACCCTAAACTTGACCACTGACCCAAAAATCAACATTTTACCAAATAGGGTTACCTGGTGTTAAGTCTGGTAAGTGTCCCTGAAAGCAGCTTAAGTAAAAGTGTATTTAAGACTATTTTGGACTACATAAATATTGCTGTTAGTTAATATCAGCACCCCACCACCACCACACACACACACACACACACACACACACCCTTGGGGAAAAAAGAGCAGATAAGTCATATATATACAAAAGGTAAATAATCATGTATCTAGGGCAGTACTAATTGTGACCACATGGAAGAAGTCATTACATGACATGAATAAAAGGGGAGAGGTGTCCGTATATGAAGGTGGAGGGAGGAGAAGTTGTTACTGCTTAATGCTGTCTTCAGGGCTGTTTTGATGGACCAGTTGGATACTGATGTTGATGTGTCAACTTTTGGTTAATTGGCTACTCTTGGTTACTTAGCTACATTTTGTTTATCACACCGAGAACTGAATGAGTCAGGCAGGACTCAGATTTAGACAGGGGCTGTGTAGCAAGGGCAAGTTTTGAAGACACAGATCGAGAGAGGAAGAGGCCCATAGAGAGAGAGGGAGGGCTTGAAGTAGCCGTAAGATGTGAGGGAAACACTGTTTTATAAATTCTGGGATATACTGATGGTGTAGTGACCTGTGACTGCCTGCAGGTGGAGGCAGCAGTAGCAGCAGCCAAAGAAGCCTTTCCTGGGTGGTCTACTCGCAGCCCGGAGCAGCGGGCGCAGGTCCTCAACAGGCTGGCGGAGCTGATCGAAACCCACCTGGAGGAGTTTGCTCAAGCTGAGTCCAGAGACCAAGGTGCCACACTCTTTTAAAAGAAATGTAATATATTTTCATTAAATTTAATTTAAAAATTTAAAATGTAAAGGTATTAGACCTTAAGGTGCCATGCAGAGACAACAAGTTTGTAAAAGAAATCTTGACTCTTCTCCTCTTTGGGGTAGAATAAGTCAGAGGGTCCAAGACCCAGCACTTAGTGATTATGTAGCTCTAATGTGTTGTGTGATGTTGTATGTCTGTTATATAAATTAAAAAAAAAGGGAGGGGGGGCGACACTTCTTCTGCCACTAGATGGCAGTACCTGTGACCAAATCACAACTGAAGCACTTTTGCGCTTCCTATGGACTTTTCCTTAATTAGGTCTAAATTCTTGCTTGTGTTGTACGTCGCTTTGGACAAAAGCGTCTGCTAAATGAAATTGTAGAATTGTAAATTGGGTTATTGTCACTTTTGGGGGAGTGTTCACTGCAACCGCTTTGGAAGTCATACCTCATGAACTCCAAGGACAGAAAGAACATCTTGACCTGAGGAACGGTAGAACAGGATCAGTGTTTCAGAGCAGCATGTACATATTTTGCAGCTAATAAAACACAAACAGAGAAGACAGAGGACATTAGTCCAATATTTCTTAAACAGGAGGAAGGTTGTTTTCAAAATTGTCGGCAAGTACTGTATTCTCTTTTGATCAATTCTTTATATTTGATGTGAACTCACAGGTAAAACTGTAACATTTGCAAGGACTGTGGATATTCCTCGATCAGCGTACAACTTCCGCTTCTTCGCATCATCAGTTCTCCACCACACCAATGACTGCAGCCAGATGGACCACATGGGCTGCCTGAACTACACTGTTCGCTGCCCTGTGGGTGTAGGTGAGAGCTCTGTGTGTTTATACTGAACCACATCAACTGTTGGTGTTCTTAAAATGGAGTTCTTTTTTGTGTACAGCGGGTCTGATCAGTCCCTGGAATCTCCCCTTATACCTGCTGACCTGGAAGATCGCACCAGCGATCGCTACGGGCAACACTGTGGTGGCTAAACCCAGCGAGATGACCTCTGTGACTGCCTGGATGATGTGCAAGTTGATGCAGCAAGCTGGTGGGACTACAGCAACCATGATGCAACAGCTATTTGCTAAATCATAACCTTTAAAGATGAGAAACAGATCATGCAAAAATGCATAAATCCATGTGTCTCTGCAGGTGTTCCTCCAGGAGTGGTCAACATTGTATTTGGAGTTGGCCCCCGAGCAGGTGACGCCCTCGTAGGCCACCCCGATGTCCCGTTGATCTCCTTCACAGGTTCTACAGCAACAGCCCAGCGTATCACAGAGAGGAGCGCCCCCTACTGTAAGAAGCTGTCACTGGAGCTTGGAGGGAAAAATCCTGCCATTATCTTTGCTGATGCAGACCTGGAGCAGTGCGTTCAGACCACTGTTCGCTCTAGCTTCTCCAATCAGGTGAGAGAAAAGTTAGGACTGTACATCAGGGAGGGTGCAGTGACATGATTTGTCCACATGAGGGGCTCAAGGCCCCTGTTTTGTCATGCAGTTGATGGAAAGAAAAAAATGCACTGACCCACCATAAAACGTGTTTCCTCAGGGAGAAATCTGCTTGTGCACTAGCAGGATCTATGTAGAGAAGACTATTTACTCAGAGTTCCTCGAGAAGTTTGTGGCTGCAGCCAAGAAGTGGAAAACCGGTGTTCCCTCTGACCCGAGCAACAACAATGGAGCGCTCATCAGCAAAGAACACATGGAGAAGGTGGAAAAACCTGTGGAAGAGAACAAAAATTGTATGTCTTTTCCGCTCATTTCTAAATTAAATCTGTCTTGACGTCCAGGTTCGTAGCTTTGTAGATCTTGCTAAATCCGAAGGAGGCATCGTCCACTGTGGTGAAGGGGTTGACCAGCTGGATCTCCCAGAGAGCAACAGGAGTGGCTACTTCATGCCAGCCACCGTCATCTCAGGCATATCTGACAGCTCCAGAGTCATGCAGGAGGAGATCTTTGGCCCCGTCACCTGCATCAACACCTTCGACACTGAGGATGAAGCTGTTTCTAAGGGCAACGGCGTACGTTACGGTCTGGCAGCTACTGTATGGTCCAGGGATGTAGGGAAAGTTCACCGGGTGGCTAAGAGGTTACAGGCAGGTCTGGTATGGACCAACTGCTGGCTGGTGAGAGATCTGAATCTTCCTTTTGGAGGGATGAAGAACTCTGGTGTAGGGAGGGAGGGAGGGAAGGATTCCTACCACTTCTTTACGGAGGTGAAGAGCATCACTATCAAACACTGAGAGGGGACAGGAGAGGGCAGTAGAGGCCTGAGTAAAGAACATCACCTGTTAAGAGTCTCAGGTGTGTGTGTGGGGGAGGGGGTTCTTGAAATCTTTTAAAACCATATTGTCCTCCCGCTCCCTCAGTTCACTGGATCTTGTAATGAAGTCAACATTTGTGGAATTAAAAAATTGGAGAAAGTCACATTTGTAAAATACAGATGTAAACACTGTAGTAGGCATTGGCACCGAGTATCCTGCTGCACCGACCTTTGCTGCAGCGACGTGTGTGTGTGTGTGTGTGTGTGTGTGTGTGTGTGTGTGAGCTTTTAAAATCAGCACGGGTACACGAACCCACCCCCCACCCAGTTCTGCATGATAATTCAGGATATGATTCCACAGAGCAATTATACGACTGACGTCAAGGAAAAGTGCGTGGCAGATCAGGTAAAGACATCTCCCACATGCCCTGGGGGGTGATGGGGGGGGGGGGGTGATGGGGGGGCGGTGGGTGCACCGGTTTTAGGGGATCAAATCATTGCAGCTCAGTTTCATCAGAATATAACATCCCATCTTTAGCAGAACTTGTTCAGCTGTTTTTTGTTGTTGCTTTTCTCTGACATGCCAAGTCTCCTGAATTAAAGAAGCTTTACATGCCACATGCAGCCGAGCGTCTGAGTCGCTGATGTCTGTGTAATGCAGGAATTCTTGACAGTCAATAAAACAAACAGATCATGAGATGATTGCAAATGAGAACTCCACCGACTGATGGTTTTAATCCAAACTTCCTGTATGCAAGAATTTGTTTTTCTAACAGATCGTACCCTCATGATGGGTCAGTGTAACAGTCTGTCACGTAAACTCTGCGTATTTAGGAGCAAATGTTTAACTCGGTTCTTTTTGTTTTTGTTTTATTCGATTTACTGACGTAAGAGAAGTGGGCACATGCAGTGCTGTCCCACTGGACGACAAGCTCAACACAAGTGAATTACATAACCAAACAGCTAGCTGGAGGGAATAATTTGAAAAAAATTGTGCAGGACTTGGATGTAGCTTGATTTTTGTGTATCGTGTATTTTTGGACATGTGATGTAAAATATATATATATATATATATATATATATATATATATATATATATATTCCCTTTCCCTGTATTTGTGCCTTTATGATACAGATTGCAACATGTGAAATGTCCAAAAACAAAAAAACTAAAACTTGTGTTGGAAGTGCTCCCATTCAGGTACAGAAAATATAGAATAAAGATAAATATTTCAAACAGAAATAATGTAATAATGTAAGGTTAAATAGAAATTAAAAAAACCTGAAACATTAAAAGAAAACAGCTTTCCACGGAATTTTATTTGGAGTATTCTGAGTACTTTCAGGAAGCTCTGCTACAGGGTCGGAGAAGCTCTGTAGTTCTTGAGCTTTCAGTCACAGCTCATCTCCCTAATTTCAAATGTAAATTTAGATTTTAATGAAAAGGGGAAAAAATCAGGAGAACTTCAACAATGGCAGGTACCTAGAACTGTATAGTGCCTCCTTTCTTGTCTGTTTAAACTTCATCCTCTTGCATCATCACCTCCTGGTCCCTTTGTACTTGCTACCCCACCCCCCACCCCGCCCCCCTTCTGCCAATCAAGAGTGCAGCGTGTGAGATAAGGATAACGTGGGCAGTGCTGCATCACGTTTACTGTGTGTACATGTGACACTTCATCTGGGCAGTCGTGCCAGTTAAGGAAAAGAGGGTGGACGAGGGGGAGATGTGTGTGTGACATTTACCACACACACCACACTCTCACAGTGAGTGTGTGTGTGTGTGTGTGTGTGTATCCCACCCCTCTATGTTTTGGCTAGCCAAGAGGTATTGTGCTATGTCACACTGCATGACTGCACACACACATGCACGCACCCACACACACCCCAAATATGCCTTCCTAGAACATAGCGTGTGATGAAATGGATACCACCCAGCAGTCAGGTTAGGAGGTCTGAAGCGACGTGTTTGGTCACACCACCATGGCTCACATTCCACGTCTTACAAATAGAACCTCGGCAAAAGAAAGTCAACGATTTCCCTTCGTTTCCTCCTTTTTATGTAGTCTTGATTTATCTGAAATCTCTTGTGAACGTGCAAGTACAGAAGGAAAAGGCTCATTGCTGCAGGTCCCCCCCCCCCCCCCCCCCCACCACCACCACCACCACCCTCCACCCACCCTGCTCTACGTGACTTGGAGGACACAGCACCGGCGGCCTCAGCCAAACCAAGCATTTAACTTTCACCTCGCTTATCGGGCACACGGAGAAATGAAAATAGGGCATCCTTCCATTTTATGTTCACAAGGAAGCTGGAGTTTGAAGCCTGGTAGAATGCATCAGTGTTGTGTTTTCACTTGCTGGCCACAGGGACGTGATAGGCCTCCTGCAGGGTGGGGGTGGGGTCTGCTCATTGATAGGTGAGAGGACAGTTGGTGCCCATAACTGCTTTCTGCTGCTCTGTGAGAAACCAGCTTCGAAAGTGTCAAATCATCGCGTTTCGTCTATGACTTTTAATTCACAAATTTACATGTGTTATAAGAGACGGATGCACGAGGAGAACAGAGAGATCGGTGATAGAAAAAGAAGACAAGAAGAGAGATCCAGCCCTGATGATTCCTCGTGTCCTAGATTCTGCATGTTTGTCCACATTAATGTTTTAAAACAACTGCTCAGAAATAAGACATAAAAGTACTGTGTGTCTGTTCATGGACTAAAGGGTTTCTGAGGTGGACATAGAGAGGTTTATTCCCTTTTTTTGAGGCCACATGATATAACTTGTTACCTCAGTTTAGTTATTTTATACTTTTTAACAGCTTATATGGGTTTTATGGCCACAAAAACATCAATTATTATATCTTGTGGCCAAAGCTGAGTAATTTGTTGGAGCAAATTGTTTTTTATGGCCTCAAAATAACCGAACTGCAGGAGTAGGTTTTATCCTGTTGCCTCCCCCCCCCCAATTTTTTTTTTTTGAAAATCACATTATCAGATATTATTGGCAAAATTAACAAATTTATGGGGGACAAGTTATATATTATGGGCTCAAAATAGGCTTCAAATAACTAAATTGAGGTAACAAGGTATATTTTGTGGCTTCAAAATAAATCAATTGATGGAGAAAGTTATATTTCAAGGCATCAAACCCTTACATTGAGGGAACAAGTTACATCTTGCGGCCTCAAAATATATATTTGTCTCTCTGCGGCCCGCAGGACCCCGTACTGTGTCATCCTTTTGAAATGTTCTCATTCCCCGCTGAACATCACACATTGTAGGTTTTCTTTTTCTCTCGACCGGCTTCTCTTTTTCTCACCGAGCTTCCTTCTCTCAAGGCCTTCTGTCACATTCAGGGAATTTTCCACAGCTGGCAGCTTGAGAGGTTTTTTTTTTTTTTTCAGTGCAGTTGATAAGCCCGGAGATGAAGCTGAGTCCTGAGAAAATGCTGAGTTCATGCAGGTTAAATAAACGCAGCCAAGAAACCTGGAGTGTACTGTAAGTGGAGAGAGAGAGAGAGAGAGAGAGAGAGCCAGAGAGAGAGAGAGAGGGAAGACCAAATGTTTGCAGCTGCATGCTGATTTCTATGACAGCTCTGTATTTAAGGTGAACGGCAGGTTATCATTTCGAAATTATCCCAACCTTTGAGTTGTCCTGCTAAAAGACAGGCAGCCACATCAGGAATCACATTACAACCTTTGCTGAAAAGACGCTTGGATGCCAGAGAAGAGAAAAGGGGGGGGTAGAGGACACAGTGGACGAGAGACCAGGACTGGGGGGCCACCACATATTCTCATACTCTGTCCATCCTGCACTTTTGTCCTCACTGCTTCATCTTTTTTGCTAAAAGTTTCGCATCACAACCACTTGTTAGTGTATATCACGTACTTAGGCTGCCCCCCCCCCCCACACACACACACACACTTGCATGCACACACACTTTCCCCCCAAAAAATCTTTGTACAGCAACATGTAATGGATGCAGACTCAAGAGAAAAGCTTGGGTCGGTCACTGAAGAGCAAACAATGCAGAGAAACCAGGTCAACTGACATGTTAGATGTTTACACAAGGGCCTCTACTGATATAAAGCTCAGTCTGACATAGTAGACGAGTCCAGGAAGAATGGGGGGGCGGGGCAAAGGAGTTTACATGATACGTGGGTCATGTTGAAAACCCTTTCACAAAGAGCAGAGAGAGGACTGGGATTGAATTAGGCGCGAGTGTGTGTAACATGCAGATCGGCCCGTGACCTGAGAGCACCAGTGCTGCTTTGTCCTCATGCAGGCAATCCCAGGTCAAGAAACCAGGAGACCAATTTAAACCTGAAAAACAACTGGGGTCTAACATCCACATCCAGCTGGGGACGTTTGCACAATGTAGGACAGCAGAGTGAGGGGTCAGCAATTGTAGGCCAGCAGATAAGGTCTCGTCTCTCTCTCTCTCTCTCTCTCTCCTGAGCATGTTGTCACTTATATGTAGGCCGTCACGCAGGTGGTCACTATGATACACGGGTGTGAGCTCAGAGTGGGACTCGTTGCCCCGGGTTACTCATGTTCAATATTTGACGGGATGATTAATGTCTTTCCCATAATAGTTTTATTCCTGCCCCTCAAATGTTGGATTTATCTGAAAGGAACACACAGGGGGGCCGAAACCTAACAGAGATCAGCGGACCGCTAGTTTAGCTTCGTTTAGTATTAATCTGAAGTGCATCATTCATCTGGTGTAATCTGAGTATTCTTAATTATGTTCAGTAACTCACCAACACTTTGATTGAAGCAAAGAAAACCACACAAACTCAACCCACTTCCGATGCCGCGTGAATGAGCAATGAACCGCTTTGAAGGGAGCGATAAAGTCTTGCTCTTTAAGATGCAGACGTGCACGTTGATAATCTCAGAGTCTGGGGGTGGGGTGGGGGGGGGTGGGGTGGGGGGGGTGGTGAGTCATTTTATTAAACAAACAAAAAAGAAATGCAACTTGTAGAAAAAGATTGACCAACAAAGAAAAAAATCTGGATTGACGCGGGACACGGTTAAATTTGCGTTAAAAAGAAGATTCAACAGGGCTGAAATGTCTCCCGGTCGTTGTGCAGATCCGCCTCTCTACACATCGCCACCTTGTCACCGCTAACGTTCATATCAAACATATATTTTTGGCTGGGAGAAGCTGAGATTATCTGCAGGTTGCATAAATGTGCAATCTCAATTTGCTTCAACGTGTAGAGCTTTAATATGTGAGGCATTAATAAAACTCCACCTCGGCTACATCACGGCTCACTCCTGAGCTTCTGGTTCCCCTCTCCTGTATTATGCTAATGAGAAAATGGGATATTAGCTCATTCCCAGACAAAAAGTTTTGGAGAATCCCCCCCGAGGTGGAAAAACTAGAAACGTATTAGTGGGGAACCACTTCAAGCTAGAGGAAGAATCTGCGCATGAATCCCGACCGCTGCAGGACCTGAAACCTCAGCAGCCTGAAATGATCTTGCGCATCCCAGTTACAATCTTTTTTCTTTTTGTTTGTTTGTTTTCTGCTTATTTCTTAAGCCAAAATCAGAAAACTCAGGAATTTCTTTGAATTTGCGATAAACGTCCCCTGGATTCAAAGATGAAAGGTAAAGATTTTGCTGGTCAAAGGTCAAGCTCACTGTGACCTCACCTTGACCCAATGTCTCAGGAACACCGCAGAGGAATTTCCTAAAATTTGGCAAAAAAAGGTCCACTAGGACTCGAGGATGAACTGGAAAAAATATTGACGCCAGCAGGTCACAGGTCAAGTTCACTTTGTCCATGCGTGTTCATGTGATATCTCAGGAATGCCTCGGGAGAATTTCTTCAAATTTGGCACAGATATCCACTGGGACTCCTGGATGAACTGAAAAAAATGTGGCAATCTAAGGTCGAGGTCACTGCGACCTGTCGTGAATGTGACATCTTTAGAATTCCTCGAGGAAATTCCTTAAAAATTGCTTCAAAGTGTTCTGGGGCTTGAGGGTGACCTGAAAGTATTTTGCTAATAAAAGGTCGGGGTGACAGGCGCAATTCGTAGCGGGGGAATACATCGTTGTATTTCGGATTATTTTATTTGTCAAATTCAAAAATCAAGAACCTAAACTTTCCACGCTGCTGTCACGCTCCTTCCTGGCACTACACGTCCTCCACGTTACCCGCTCTGTTTGGGACGTAGCAGGCTGAACGGTGGAGCATCAGGCAGACCGTGTGCTCTGTTTGCAGTGTGCCAGAGTGGAGGGTCAAAGCTCTGTCCTACTTCCCAGCTGCTTCTGTTCAGTTGGCCGTGAGTCTCTGGCTTTTACATGCACTTGCTATTGTAGTTGCTGAAAAATAATTCTTACCTAAATCACAAAGAGCTCTCATTTCATTTCATACTCTAGTTGTGACCCATATCTCAGTTTTCCAGCAGGCTCAACGGAACAAAACCTCTGTATATATTTACACACATAACAAGAAGACTAAATGCGTTGACTGCCTGAGGTGTGATTTGGCTCTCTCTGACATTATTGGTGAACTAATACGCATTCCAGATGGTGTGAAGCGGTAATGTTGCTATTTCCACTGGATAAACAGGATTCAGCTGATTTGTCAAGTAGAATGGATCTAGGCCACCTCATTCTGACAGCTCCGGTGTTCTTCGGTATCTTATTAGCCTGAATTGATAAAGGACAAACACTGTTGTCCGCACGAATTCTTTGTAAAACTAAAAGGAAAAGCAAAAGGACACCGAAAAAAAAGTGTCGAAACAAGGTTGCGTCAGGACAGCGACTGTTATCATCTTCACGAAGGAGGTCAGGAGTTGAACAGTGTTTTGTCTGCAGGGTTATGCAAAAAAACAAAAACCAAACAAACAAACAAAAAAAAACCCCAACAAGGCAGATTAGCACCAAGTTTCAACAAACTTTCAATAAATCATGTAGCAAAAGAAAAAGATATATTTTCCTTTTGTTTGTTTGTTTTTTTTCTTCTCTACATCACCTCTCTGGCTTCTTCTCTTCTCCTTCTTTTCTCCGACACTTAGCGATGAGGAACCCCTTTACAGCAACACAGCCAACTGACTCTTCTTAGCTTTTGTTCTTTATGTTGTTGTTTTTTTAACGTTCTAATCGATCGACTAGATCCATCCCAGATTTTGGTCAGAAACACCTTAAATACTTGGTGATAGGTTACGCTGCCTCTCCAAGGACCCTCAGGTCTAAGACTTCAGCGCTCTTAACAAGTCGATTATTCCTGTAAGATCTGAACCTCTGGGATGCCAGATTTGTTGCGTAGTACTTCACTATTATTTTGTCTGGTTTCTTGTTTTTGTCTCCATGTGTCTGTATTTCCGTATCCAAATCTAGGTCAAAAGTTCAACGCTCAGACTTTGCTGGCTGCTTTAATTAAAGAGTTTAAAGGGTGGGAGCTGACACATGACCTTTCAGGTGGGCGTATTTGGCCCAGAGGTCTTTTCATCAGGAGTCATTTTAAAGGTTCTTTTTGAAAGGTGAACAGATATAAGAGAGATATGACTAATAAGGCATAATGAGTGTCTTTCCACTGAATTTGGGTCGCTATTTACGTTTTCCTGCATGTGTCAAGAATGTGTGGAGTGTCTTTTTTTATGATTGTGTAGAAGATAGCCAGGAGGTTTTTTTCTGTCCGTACAATGTTTCAACAGCTGGCCCCAAGCCTCACCCACGATCCGCGCACAACTTCTTGACCACCAAAGACAGTGAATCTTACAAGGAGGGAAGCTGAGCTGTTCTGCTGCATGCCGATGAATATATGAATTCAAATTCTCTTCAATAGATCCTTTAAAAAAAAAAAAACTAAAAAAAAAAAAACACCTCATGGCATTAGTGTCTCACTGGAGAAGGCTCACAAAGCTTAATTTCATTTTCCACACAGAGAGAAGGAGGGATGACACCAAATCCTCCCCGAAATGGAGAACTAACGAAGCCAACATGTCACGGTTCTTGGCCTGTCGCCTCCAGCAGCGTTGCCTCACAAAGGCCAGACTGCAAAGAGCTGAGGTCTTCCTGTCAGTGCGTGGGTGGAAATGTGTGCATAAGGGAGCGAGGAGGGAGAGAATTACGTCCCTAAAGCTGACTGGTCAGTTCCAGGCTGCTCTGGAAGCAGATGGCTCAGTTTGGCCTCTGATTCCTCAGGCCATCTTCCAGGTGAAGGTTTGTCTTCTGCACGCACGCACGCACGCACACACACACACACACACACACACACACACACACACACACACACACACACACAAATTGAAACATGCTCATGCAAAAAATTGAAGACTTTTAAAATTTCTGGCTAGAAAAAAATGTAAATTTCTCATTTCAGTTACTAGCCTTGAGTTCCATCTGCTTCCATATAAAACTGACCTTTAAAGGTCTTAAAAACTCCGATGTAGACGTATTATTATATGGACACAGTTATGCAGTTGGAAATAGGTATTAAAACCTATCAGTAATTTCTAAAACCCAAAATGCACCTCATCTTTTTGCCGTGAATTTAAGAAAGCACCAAAATATCTTGTAAACCTGCCAAGAACATGACTGACATAAAAGTGCACAAACTAGAGTATCATCACTAATTTGAACAGCTTTTCATGAGCAGAATCCTCGATGAAGTCGATGCACTCAAATATCCCCGTGGCTGATTTTGCATCTGTCTGTCTGACTCAAACCTGCCAAGAGAGTAGCCAGCTGAGTGAGCGCATGGATTCGGGTCACGGGTCGGATTCTTAAATTCAAGTTTAGCTATGCAAAAGACTACACACTGAACGTGACTTGCACTTCAAATAGCTGAAGTCAGACTACAGCCTTTTCTTTTCTTTTTTTCTCTTAAGAGGGGGTGAAACTTCACAATGTCCTTTTGTGTTTGACTCAAAAACCTGCAGTTATCTCAGAACCGGTCTGGTGGTGAATGGCTCTTGTGAGCTGAGCGGTGCTCTGAGTCACACTCAGGGTACGCAAAGCAGTTCCATTATAGGCAGTCGGGGCGCAAGAGGAGGCTAAATAAACAGCGAAGAACAAACCAGCTTCCTGGTGTGACTTCGCTACCTTTGGGAATTTGTACCATACTGGAACAACAAAAAAAGTTTGACATTTAAAAAAAAAAAAAAAGAAAAAAAAAAGAGGTTTGAATCACTCGAAGGTTTAGGGAAGTGGGCTTTGGTCCGTCCAGATTTATTATTAGCTTAAAAGGCTCGAAAATGGAGGGAATGTCATGGGTCATGAAGATGAATGCAGATGTACGTATGTACTGTAAATAGTGCACTTTGGCCTTATTCACGTATTTATTTTTTTTATCTATTTTTCTAAATCTTCAAAACAGATTTCAGTCCAATATATATTTGAATAAATAAGCCACAAATACATAAATGACAAAAAATACTTGAGTTGTAAGTATTTTGCTGAAGGATTACAGTTGTAAATGTTGTAAAACAACATTATAATGTTTTATATATCACAAATAATGTCTTCTCTGCCCTGTAGGGAGGAGGGGACATCAAGTGTCAACTGTCCACCAGCTCCGCCGTGTCTTTTTCAGCAGGCACCATCCCGTCTTCCTCTTTCTGTCGTTACACCAACTGTCACTCCTCATCATCTCCACCACTCATACGGCCGCCTCGCCTCCTCCGCCTATGTCGTTGAGGTTTCCTGACATTTGATTGGCTGGATCGTGACACACCACCTCTGGGATCCCGGCCATAAAAGATCAAACACACGCCTAACTACACAAAGAGGGACTGACCCTTCCTGGCACATGACAAAAAGGCGCCATGTGACCTCTCCATCTGTTTACATGATATTCCTGCCTGTGACTGTCAGGACACCCATCGCTCTGATAACATCAGTCCATAAAGAGATAAACATGGATGTTATATTTACATTCGTAAGTGCATTTTATTGCCTATCTAGCTTTTTACATCCATATCAATCCCTCCATTCATTCTTTGACCTGAGATGCAGGCTTTCATTACACAACCAAATATTTACCATTCCAATTGGTGCAAGGCCAACTGTTTTGCACCAGATTCGTTTGCACTGTATTATATTCCAGTGCATTGACCCCACACACACAAAAACACGCACGCGCACGCACACACACACGTGAACACGTGCGCGCGCACACACACGTGAACACGCGCGCACACACACACACTCACACACACTATTTACTATCCCATTTAGGCTTTTCGTGACTTTATAGGGGCCTTGTCTCACTCCATTTCCCGATAGAGTGATGAGAGAATGGGACGCTTTCCGGGGATTCTTCTGCTGCGTTGGCCCGGTCCATAACATACATTAATGCAATTACACACACACACACACACACACACACACACACACACATATTCATGGTCAATCTGAAAATAAACACTCCCAGACGACAAAACCGTTATCTGATTTGATTTCACTAATTAGTCCATGTCATCACAAATGTGACTGCTTTGTTGTAATGTCTCACTCTCGCTATATTCCGGTCCAGATTTCTGCCTGATGAAACATCTGGCGCTGGACACGTTATGACATTTCATCCTCGTTACCGAATTATTGAGTTGTTTTTGGCTTTTTTAACAAAAAAATCTAAATTATTTTCATTGGTGCATTTCGTTTTTTTCTCCAGTAAATAGATGAGCATCCTGTCCAGACAGCCTGTAAGCTCTCGCCAAGAATAAGAGCAGGAAAAACTGTGACAACCATATCTAAAAACACCGAAGTTTAGACAAAATTATTAGTCCGCTCATTTTTAATGTAGCCAGTCAGGATGTAGATGTCCTTATCTATGCCACAACAGTCACACAATAACTATGAGATCAAATAAATTTCATCACAACAAGAAACAAAATGGTGAATCAGTCCATGAAATCATGGTGGGAACTCGCGTGCACACTCCCCCCTGCCAGGGTGGACTTTGACCCCTGGCAATTTTGTGTTTGGGCCCAAATTAAAGCTGCATGTAGACCATGTGGAGTCCACTTACAGCAGGTTAGTAAAAAAAATAAAAGTGGTAACATAGTTTACCTAAAACTCACGGACTTCACAATAACAGGGGGGAGGAGGAGGTCAAAGTGTAAGACAACGACACATAAAAAAAAACCCCACATGACTTCCTGTTGCTAGCAGGTGGTGCTATGGCTGAGCGTATTTTTTCTGGATTCCTAAACTTTTCCTCCATGTTTGATGAAATTCGGCCTCATAGCTTCTGTGTAGTAACAGACGAACACCGTTGGAAACATGAACAGTCGCTGTGAATTCCAGCAATGTTGAGGGTTCTTCATTGTCGGACACATCCTTCAGGCGCATGTCTCATGAGGGCTTAAAGAACAGTTCCTCACTGGTGAAGCAAATTTTTTTTTTTTTTTAATGAAGGAATTAAGTCTCACTCCACTCCAGATCCCATCTGTTTACTTCACCCTGGATGTTTGACCTGAAGAATCTGAAGAGTTTGATGCAAGAAGGCTCCAGGTTCACATGCTTGAGGTGGTGAGAAGGTTTTAACTGCGTTCACT
Organism: Aulostomus chinensis; assembly: GCF_037954235.1. Classification (NCBI taxonomy): domain Eukaryota; kingdom Metazoa; phylum Chordata; class Actinopteri; order Syngnathiformes; family Aulostomidae; genus Aulostomus; species Aulostomus chinensis. Next base: position 17,374,633 of record NC_141339.1, on the reverse strand, counting down.
TTAAAGTTTAAAGAGCATTTATGACATCCCTTCTTTGGAAGGAGCTACTGGTTGAACGTTGAAATGTGGACACACAATCACATCTCATCCTTGCTGCCAAATTACTGAGTTGGTTTATTTTAATAAAGTTTTTTTTTTAATTGTCGAGGTATATATATATATATATATATATGTTTATACATACATACATACGTATGTATGTATATATATATGTTTATACATACATACATACGTATGTATGTATATATATATGTTTATACATACATACACACGTATGTATGTATATATATATGTTTATACATACATACATATATATGTATGTATAAACACACACACACATATATATGTATATCCTCTCCTCTCCTCCTTGTGTAACACTCCTTTTGAGGAGTGCCACTTCTTCGAGGGTCCCTTCAGTCGTGCCACTGAAACCAACTGTGGGATTAAATAGAGCGGCAGAAAGAAATGATCCAAGGGAGGCAAAAAAAGAGAAAAGAGAAAAGGGTAGTTGTGTCGACGCACAGCAGGTTCTCACAACACCAGAAGGGCAGCCATCTATCGGCCCTCTGGGAGGCTGAGCTCAGGATACAACGGGAGCGTCTGGGGAGAGGAAGAGAGGAAGAGACAGGCCGGCAGGGGGAGAGGAAGCGGGGAAGACAGATCGATGAGTGGGCTGAAGATGTAGTCGCTGGAGGAAAAGGGCTGAACAAAGAAAGTCAGAAAAAAAAAGATGGATGTTTCGCAAAAATTCTAAAAATAGCAAGTGAACAGCATTTTTCATGAAATTTTGATATAAGTTTGTCCACAGTCTCCTTTATGACATTAGAATTTTGGCTTCATGGCCAAGGGATCAGTAGGAATGTATACGCTGACATCACCGTAGTACTGGTTAGATGGTGAAACATCAGAGGACCACTATTCTCAAGTGAGACGCTCATGTAGCCGTCGATTAATGTTACAATACCTCCGTGGGGGTGTCTTCCCTGGGGAGTGGCTGGCTCACGCCGCGATGAGGAGTTGGGTAAATCACGGCCTTGTCACAGTGGAATTCCCGAACAAGATGGGCTAGCGATGGCTTGGTCTGACTCAAATAAACCCCTAACAAACGATGCTTTAAGGAGTTAAATTCATTACCGTGACTGAAGTGGCTCTATGTGATTTTTTTATCCAGATTAGAATTGTTTTATGTTTATATTTCTTTACGTATATCATAGAAAAAAGTTCAATTTTGAAGATATATAAATAATTCATCCATCCATAGGCCTGCCATCTAGCTCCTACCAAATAGCATAATCATCATTCGGCGTCCTACAGACCACATGGGACAGAAAAAAAATAAGTAGTAATGATGGACCTTGTTCACTGACTCTTTTTGTGCAAAAAAGTTTAATATTACAAAATGGACAAATCAGCAGTTGCAGCGAGTCCTCAGGCCTTACCCTCTGTCTGTGAGACCAAATTGAGGGTTAAAAAGGGAAAGCCTGATATTCTTATCAAACTCAGTGTTTTATACAAGTAAATGAGTAAACTCCAAGGTCACTCTGGAAACTTCTGCCAAAGTCAATTAGAAATTGTCCAACAAATCTGGTCTAAATGTTAATCGGTTCAATCTGGGCTCAAACTGTAATCCTGCATCACATTTGGAGCAAATCAGCCTGGTGGTTTTTGTGTAATCCAGACAGAGAGACGGACGACAAACCCAGAGATATGAGGGGAAACCAGAGGCTCACTTGTGCACTTTCAGGTTTCCCTCAGTGTTTCTGTTCAGTGAGGTTATTTCCTGCTTCATTATGAAATCTTTTTCCTCGACCTGCTTCACATCTCACCCGTGTGTTGTCTCTCAACTTGTGTCTTATCAATTTACCCGTCCAGCTTTTTTCTCCTGTCTGCTCAACCTAACAGCGCCTCAGCTGCCCTCGTGTCCTTCCACTTGCTGCCTGTGGTGTTTATTTGTTTTGTTTTTTAAAATTGAGACTGAATCCCCTGTCCAGTCAGGCTCTCGCTCCCTGTCCCGTATTGTCAACCTGTGAACGTTTGCATGTATAAACACATAAAGTTACGCCAGTTCAGACGCCTGTATCACAGGACCGGATTTGTGAGTCAGTGAGGCAACCTCAGCTATTTCAGTGTCATGAATGCGGTTTTTGCTGCTCATTTTAAATCCATTTCCTCGACCTATGGGCCTTAAGCCCATGCAGACACTGATTGAAGCCCCATGTCGCCATGGAAACATTAGGTTTGCAAACAAGTATATTTATTTACTGTTTTAAATGATGTTTAAAAATGTATTCTTCACTTTCTTCAAAGACTGAATGACAATGATCCTGCAATTGCTTTTGGATACAAATGAAGGATTTAGATTTTTTTTTTGTGAAAAAGAAAAGAGGACATTTGTCTATTTTTGAGACCGTGGATTTGATCGAAATGTCAGTGATCGATTTAAATTTGTGTTGTAGAAAACACGGACTGACACAGAATTACAGATGTTGTCCCATTGACCCTGGACTCCCCCTCATTGCTCCTCTCTGATTGGCTGGGCTGCACAATAACAAAGGAAAAGTTTCCAAACATGGAACTCGTGCAATTACTTTTAAAGAATCAGACATGTTTTTAGGCATCCTGTGTTTTCCCATGTTATCTAAGACATTTGATCTTTAAACTTGACTTGTTTGTGTATGATTTTTTTTTGGGGGGGGGGGGGGGTTGCAATGGGGAGCACGTGTGTCCTAGATGTTTAATTGATGATTAACGGCGACACAATGTTCTGTCGCATCACATCAACATACAGTACTCACCCCTCGTAACACCGCTGACGTCACTACGGACAGTGATAGAACGCTGTTTGCGTCCACATACTTTTTACAAGTGCAAAGCAGCGAAAGTAGACGCCGTATTTGGTGAAAAAGTGGGAGGGAAAGAGGGAGGAGAGGTAAATGTTTATAGTTTCAGTGAGGGGAGTGTGAGGGACATGTGCGTAAGGTTCAGATCGGCATGGAGCCGGTATGTAAACACACTGAAGGAAGTGATGTGTGAGTACACCCTCTGATGTGTATGAATGAACACAAATGAAGGTTACTAGAGTATCGCTCTCGCACGCTCTCTCTCACACACACACACACACACACACACAGAAGTTTGTTTTCAAAAGTGAAAAAAAGCTGTTACCAAAGATGGTTCAAAAGAACATCTAAGAGGTGTTATATAACTGATTTGAGTTCTCTCTTTATTCATGTTTTATTAGTGTTTCATGCGTTTATGTGAACCAACATTTCCTCGAAGACTCATTCACACGCTATGAATTCGCTTTTAAAATTGCTTCATGTTCTCTTTGAGGCCCCCCCCCCCAAAAAAAAACAAATAACTACTAAATTGCAACTAAACAGAAATAACCCACCGAGCACGTGATGCAGTGATTATTCTTGGTACTCTGGGGGCCCAAAGCGAAAAGGACATGGGTGGAGGGCCCCAGCCTGTCAGAACCCCTCCCATCTCCTGTCTAGTGGCATTGGGCCCGTCGTGGACTTTTAGGGAGTTGTCTACTGGACTAAAGCTGTCAGCCCTCCTTGGGGGCCCTCTTCCAGCTCGGGGCCCTAAAGGTAAGGGCCTCTGCTGTTGGTTGCGACACCCCTGGCGATCAGGTTGCCGAACAGAGCAACGATGGCATCGTTCAGTCACGGAAAAATTCAGGCATGTTGTGATGATATTATTTTATAGGAACGTGGTTAAGAAGCTGATACACACATCCAGGAATTCATAAATGGCAGCATCCTAAAATCCTCTGTTTTAGTGATAACCGTAAAATGTTAAATGTGCATAATTCCAGGCTTTTAATGGCAGAGAGAAGCAGTCCAGCCCCGCCCTGCCCTGCCACCGCTTTTCTTTGTGACATGCTTATGCTCCATTTATCAACTAGCTGTAACTTTAATGATACAAATGCTGAGAGATTATTGATATGGAACAGTCCTGGAGGACATGCTGCTGTGGCTGCAGTGAGATGAGTAAAAGAACCCATAGGTCTGTTCAAAATGCTCTGAATGTAAGTGTGGATCATCAGAGGAAAGACAATAAGACAGTAGAGGGTAGCGGGTCAGAGGGCTGTGGGACCTCTCCACGGCCCGACAGAGGCTTAGCGCTTCCTTTATCTATTTAAAGACTTGTGCTGACCACAGGGTTGAGAGTGAGTGAAAGTGTGTGTGTGTGTGTGTGTGTGTGTATGTGTGTGTGTGTGTGTGTGTGTGTGTGTGTGTGTGTGCTTGCCAGTGGTAAAATGTTATGGCCTGTCTAAACGGGGAAAGGATTTCTGCATCAATTCTTTCCTGACTCATTTTCTTTTCTACTTTTATGGCATCAGATCGTGTGTGTGTGTGCATGCGTGTGTGTCTATGTTTGTGTGAGCTTGTATTTGACCTGCAGGACACCACCTCAGACTGCTGTCTCCATGGCGAGGGCTGCTTCCTCTCATCGGAAGGCGATGCTTCCTGAGCGGAGGGTGCTGTGTGTACTGTAGTCCTCTCATATTGGATGGTTTTCAGGGTGAAGCAGCAGATGAAATTTATAACAGTCAAAAGGAATAAATACACAGATGATATCAATGCAGCGTGGTGTCATGCAACACATTTCTGCAACGCTTCTTTTGAATCAAAATGATCCCCCGGCCCCAAATATCTCACTCCTGTCCCTTGTTCATGTGGCAGTCGGTCGGGGACACTGGGTAAGCTAATTCACTCAACAGCACTGTCTCTGACTCACCCTGTCCTTCAGATTAGAATTCTGCTTGCACGAGACAAAAAAGATAGAACCGAGTTGAGGGGGTGAAATTTGGGGCGAGGCTAAAGGTGGAGGAAGCCTCTCAAAATAGCAAAGCCATTGTCTGAACTGCTCCACTGTCTTTTTGTCTTCCTCCCGTAGAGCAGTCTGTCTCTGCCCACCCCACCCTCGAACTGACTGGACAGTAGACACACAGGCACCACGGGGGAAGCTGTTTTTGCTACTCGCCATTCTTTTAGGATGGCTATTGTATAAAACGCTGGCAAAGAACAATACGTGGCTTTCATAAAGTTTGTAGATGAGTCCGCCAAATGTAAACCCTCACAGTCGATAGTTTATTGTGCACATGTCAGGATTTACATCAATAAGAAGTCTTCAACTTGCAGGCATGTAGTTGTGCAGCATGCAAAGTATTTCACATTCAGTACGTTGTGCTTAAACCCCCCCCCCCCCCCCCCCCCCGGGACACTACAATCCACCACGGAGGAGCATGGAGGGAATTCTCATGATCTCATGATCTTCAAGCTACCATCTCCACTCACATCATGAAGTGCGTCTTACATAACCCTGCACGTGCCCACAACGAGGTTTTGCAAAGTTTACAGACTCTTCACGCTTTTAAAAATACAGTTTTTGTTTAATTTTTGCAGCTCTGAAAAAGTATCACCAGCTTTTTTGCTAATTTCCTGGATAGAAGCGAGTTACGCATCAGAAAATCAGGTCCCAAACATAAAGTTTTGGACGTAATAACCTGCTATCAAAGGTACAGAGAGATGTTTTGAAAATTGGATCCCCTGACAAAGGAGCAAAATGCCGGACATAATTTGGCTCACAGTTCTGACTGCAGGCGGTTTGTGCAGGCCCAGCAGACACTCGTGTTGCTGAACATTTGTGAGATTATGCACACCCCCCCCCCCCCAAAAAAAATACCGCACACATTTTTTTAAAGTTATGAATGTTTAATGAGAATAAGTTTCAAGGATAAACACATGGGTAATACACACAATCCCAAGGTTGACGCATTCAAATTTTCCCAAAACGGCTTTGCAAATGTTTCATGGGGAAAATAACATCTTTAAACACATTTGCAGTGTTTCAATTATGCATAAAGATCATAACACACACCTTTTAATTCTGAGAGATACATCAGTATTAATGAAATAAAAACTGCTAGTGTTTGGATGTCAGTGTAAATATTCACTACCCAGCAGAGGACACGTGCTACTTCTTTCAGATTCTTTACACAAGTAAAAGTACTCGTACAGTATTGGCGACAAGATGTGGTAAATGCATTTAAGTAAAACTACCACTTCGGTCCTTTTCAAAGACGTTAGACGCAACATAGTTCCAGTTATTAAAACTGAAGCAGCCGTATGTCTGTAGCATGTTACTGTGGAGCTACTTTGAGATACCCTATAAACTGCTGAATATAGAAGAAAAAGGTGTTTTCTGATACAAAATATGTTTTCAGGTGTGGACTTATATGTGTGTATGTGTGTGTGTGTGTGTGTGTGTGTGTGGGGGGGGGGGGGGCTCCCTCTGTGGGGACATCAACTCCACGTTTCTTTTAGTCAGACATCAGACACCAAAACCCCAGGAAACTGCTGTTTTAATCTTTCACTCTTTGGAATTTGAGCCCTTTTTAATTTTGCTTTGCTAGACAATTTTTAGCAGAATATCACATATAACCTGAAAATGTTTTTGACATATGCATCATTGTATCAGCATGACTTGAGCCTAAGGGTTAAAAATGTCTTATCCATTCAAAGTGCTGTCGAATAAATGCAGGGAACTAAAAACACAATATTTTCCATTAAAATGTTGAGCAGTAGAAGCATTAAGTCACAAATGCAAAGACTGAAAGAAAAGAACATTAATGTGATACTTCGGGACTTGAAGGAATGTACCTACCTACCTGCCTACCCACCTACTTGAGTAGTAACTGATAAACTTGCTCACCAACAAGCCTAACTAATTCGCCAACTAACTTATTTATTCACCAACTTGCTAGCCAGCTGGTAGGTGGTTTAAACTTTAAAATGGATGTAGCTTTTCATCCGTCATGTCAAAACTTCATCTTCAAGAGAATCAAAAGTAGAAAAGGAAGTGGAGCAGAAAGTGCAGTATTTGCCTCTGAAACCTAGTGGAGTGAAAGTATAGCATACAGTGGGAATCCTCATATGAAGTACAAAAACCTCAAAATGATGCTTAGGTAGAGCACTTGAGTAAAACTACTTCCCTCTGGTGTCTGTCTGGATCAATTTGACATTCATGACTCACTAAAGAAAAGTGCTGATGCCCTGACTGACATTCTGTTTACCTGTTTTCCTTGACCCACTCTCTGTGTCTCTGTTGCCTTTGGTCAAAGGAGAAAATTTAGGTCAAATTGTTGTTGCATTCTTGTACCTCAGTTACACAACCCTGCATTTATAAGAATGCAATCAATGTTGTTCTTAAATCTGCTCCGCAAATACGTATGCTGACACGTATTTGACCCAGGTGCGATACGTATCTTTCAAGTCATTTGGCTAAGCAAGTCTGCAACGACGGCAGCTCGGCGCTATCTGATGAAACTGTTTCTCTGAAAGCACTTGACATTTCAGTCATCCAGCCTGAGCAGCACCGCGCTCACGCAGGGAGGCCGTCAGCGTCTTTACATAATAGCTGATGTGTATCAAGCAGAACTAAAAGAGAGATATAAAGAACACCCGCACTATCTGAAATAAAGGCTCTGTGTGTGTGTGTGTGTGTGTGTGTGTGTGTGTGTGTGAGCATAACCACATTTAATCTTTGCATTTAAGAGGAAGAGGCTAGCAGAGCAAAAATGTATGGGTAGATACAAAAGTATATTTTCAAGCTCAAAGTTGCTGCCTACTCAGAAGTGAGATAAAAGTGAACACAGAGGCGTCGGTCTAATTTGGAAACCAACCACTCAAACCTGGACTGACCTGTACTTTGTAATAGTTGCAATATTTATTTTTTAAATTTACTGTGAATGCCAGGCCAATGTAGATAATGTTGAGCTGGTTGTGAATTAAATAAATGGCAGCGAGAAAGTGAACTACACCAATTATGTTTGACAGGATACATGTTTAGACAGTGAAGAGGCAGGCAGTCAGGCATCGAGTTTACCTTGATGTAGCTGTAATAATTCAAACCACAAAAAAAACTACGTCTTAAGTGGAAACAGATGAACTCAACTGAAGAAACCTGGCAACAGAAACAGAACAACAGAGCTAAAATACAGCAGGGCTTAAAACAACAACGAGGCAATGAACGATTAATAAAACCCAAGGACACGCAAGGATCTGATTGGGTTGGAGACAATAACAAGAATAGATGACAAGAAAAGAGTTCTAAAACCTGGAAATCAGGGAGCGTCATTGTTCCCTCAACTCAAAATGTGTGGTCGTTTCACTTTTCAGCCTAGAATAAGGACATTTTGTATTATTCGGTGAATCTGACGAGAAGAGTTCTGGCTAACAGCTCGCTAAATGAGCCTGTCCAAGACATTCAACGACTCACACTCAGAACAGAGGGAGTGCAAAGCTAGTTTTGGTAACTTTGGAGTCACATTTCCTTATTGTAGGATAACGGTAACTTTGGTCTTGGAGAATAGAAACACCAGCCACATACACACCCTAGCGACCCCAAAGTTCTTATCTTCGTGGCTTATAGGTTCTTTTTCGGACATTAATATATTATTTACCACTTATCAATCAAGCTAAAAGCCTTTAAAATAGTGTAATAGCAGCACTAAAAAGTCAACAAATGAGAGATATTGTTGTAAATGTCTCCCACGTGTATACGCCATCGCCCTGTTGGACACAAATGACCCTTCACTCTTAAGAGAGATGTGACCTGCATGAAGCAACCGAGACGATGATGTAACGACAGCGTAACAACAGCAATAGCCTTTGGCATGGGTGTCTCTGTCACAAAAAAGGACATCCAGAGAGAGGAAGTGGAGTGCGATGACTTTAAATGATGGATCGCTCTCATCCTGCTCAAAAAATATATTTTACAAGCCAAGAGCAGGTGAAAATCACACAAGGGAGGCAAAAGAGGTGACAGCTGCTTCTTGTCTTTTATCCAGCTTAGCCATTTTTGTGTCCTCTGCAGCACACGCTTGGTTTTCGTAGTATGAAAACACACATCGCTGATTTATGAATGTGTACATCCTTGCCAGGAATATTGGCTAACGGCCAGACCAGAGAAACTAATTACTATGTTGGTTGGAAGCAACATGCAAGAGAAGGAGAGGAAAAGCAGAGGAGGAAAGCTAACAAGGAAGCTGATGTGTGTGTGTGTGTGTGTGTGTGTGTGTGTGTGTGTGTGTGTGTGTGTGTGTGTGTTAGTGTGTGTCTATGTGGGGGGGGTGTGATGGGGAAAGGAGACAAGACAAGATGACATCAGGGAAGAAGAAACCAAAGGGAGGGAGAAATAATGGTTGTATCATAGATGAGGATGTTGCAGGATCGACAGTGAGGACTGATAATAAACAATTTGTAGGAGAAATGAGGACAGGAGATTGAAAGAGAGATAGAAGCAGGCTGCTGGTATATATGAGTCAATTAGGAAGGGGAGATGAGAGGGGAGAGAGAATAAGAGGCGACAGCGCTGAGAGAACACACACACGCACTCACACACACACGCTGTCATGTAATCAATAGTAATAATAGTGATGTGACATATTCCACATTCTCTCTTCAATATCTCGATCCACTTTGCCGTTTGAAGCAGATCAGGCTACTTTGTATGCAAGATGTGTCCTACTTCCCCTCGCCTGCCCTCTCTATGTGTGTGTGTGTGTGTGTGTGTATTGTGTGCGAGTATGTGAGTGCGTTGTGTACATGCAGATGCACCACTGGCATACCACGGTGATTCAGTCACCAAGTAGTTTCACCGGGCCACCAGTCCACAGACCTGTCCTGTGCGCTCATTGGTTCAAGGGATGCGTTGTCCCAGCCAATAGAGGTGAAGCGTGATTTTTATGGCCGCTTTGATGCGTGCAGTCAATTTGGGTGTGTGAGAAAGGCAGAGAGAGAGAGAGAGAGAGAGAGAATGAGAGAGAATGAGAGAGATGAAGGGGAGCAGGATGGATGGACAAAAATGGACATTCCTAAACAAGCATGTAGAAAATGCTCTTGTTTCTTGAGGCTGCTGCTGAGATCAGAGTAGTTATTTATTTTTCTGACCGACTCTATAGCGCCTTCTCCCTCACCCGATTCAGTCAATGGTGAAAGAAGCAGACAGAAATGTTGGAGGAGTCCTGTTGCAGGGGTCAACGAACCAGGCTTCGGGATGTTGACTTCACACTGTTCACTGCGGGGAAATTCTACCAATTCAACGCAGAGGTGTGCAGGTTAAATGTAGAAACCAGTGATCTACATTACCAGAAGATTGCTGCTTCCTTTTTGAGAGAGTTTAGACGCGTTTACATGGGAATCAAAGAGCTGCATGAAAGTAAATACATTTTTCCCCCTGGTTTACATGAGTGCAACTATCTATTATCTCCCAAATCTCGTTACAGTCGTAAAGCACCGAACCGACTCAGCCAGCGTTTTCGAGGCCTGTGAGCGTCACACAGAGGAGTTAAAGTACAGTTCAGAGAAGTTCTCCAAAACTTTTTTTCACAGAATGAGGAGTAAAAACAGAGAAAAAAAAAGAACCTGTGGGGGAGTGAGCCAGGGATGTGGTTAGCAGCAGAGCTAACGGAGAAGTGGCAAAGTCACACCTGTGTTTCAATACACAAATTCTGAATGAACTGATTTGACATGTCTTACAAAATGGGTTTACATAAATTTGTCAGCTCCAAAACTGAGCATTCATACACGTCATCATCAATAATAAAAAAAAAAACCCAACACATCGAGGCAGAGCTGGAAAACGCGGCCTTTGTATTCTTCTTCACAATAATCAACTCAAATTAGAAAGTCAAGCAAAAGTGGTGGACAGCAATAGAAATTCCTCCCTCTGAGATAAATACGTAAGGGCGGTGACCTCTGACTCACTGTGTGGAACTTGTGACATTCCAAGACGTCTTCAAAACAAACCGCACTTGGAGGTCTGACATGGCGCATGTTCTGAGACTCCCGCATCTGCTCGCAACTAGTTCCACTGCTGTCTCTGCAACATAAAATGGTTATGTTGCGCTGTGAGTCGCCGGTCTCGGCTGGTTCTCTGCCCCAGTCAAGATTAGTTGAAATAAAATACACAATCTTTCAGATTATCAGTTTTTTTTCTCCATATTTTGAAATAAAGTTTGGCTCAAAAGGATTACGAGACTGAAACATTGTCTGCACAGAGGTTGCAGGGAGTTTAGCCTCTCGCACGATTATGATGGTCGTACACAAGTTTTTAGGGAAGTCATTCTTGTTTTTTTTCATCACTTGTGTCTTCATAACTTTGCACAATTTCATGCATATTAAACCTTAAACTTTTTCATCTGTGTTATTAAAAAGGGGGGGGGGGGGTGGGGTTAACCAAAATTACAACATATCTTGAATGATTCCTCCCAAGTCTCATGTGTCAAATACATTCTGAAAACTTTACAAAGTCACAGCGCGTCTTCAGGAGAGTTGCTGTGCAGGTGCCAGGCTTGTCCATGTCAGTTTCTTTACCTCTTTGGTCTTCTCCAGCTTTAGAATTCCCTAGCAAAGCAGCACTCCACGGAATGTCTGCAAATCATTGCAAGCAGAGTGTATGTGCTTTTGTGTGTGTGTGTGTGTGTGTGTGCGCGCGCGCGCATCACATTTGTCAAGCTGCTGATTTCCATGACAAGAACGGCTCTTTAAAATGTCCCTCTGAAATGTTCAGTGACATCATCTCTGTTTGCCTCCTAACCAAAGGCAAAACTCTTATCTTTTGTACTTTCTTCAAACACACACAAGAGCAGGAAATGCTCCAGAGAGGAAGGAAGAGAGGTAAACACAGGACAGCTGTCAACTAATTCTGCTCGTCCATTAGACAATACTCCTTTTATATTTATGTATGACTTGACCATTGCATAAGTATAGTATTTAACAGTAGCTTAGTTTTATAGCTAAGGGTATTAAAAAGCTATCCGACTGATTCCTCCAATTATCGAGCATCGCTGAAAGGCTCATTTGAAGAGCTAGAAAACTAATTGAGCACAATTTTGATCATGACAGCCAGTGTGTGTGTGTGTGTGTGTGTGTGTGTGTGCTTGCGCTCGTGTGAGCGTGTGTGTGTGTTTTGTATACTCAGGGATGCATATTATGTAGCATGGGCAAGACTAATGTGAAGATTATGTTCACAACCATGATCGGATTATGTGCACATAATACAAATTTAACACATCAATTTCACCACTTAATCACCCAGAGAATTACAAAATAAATAAATAATTGGGGAGTCTAGGCAAAGCAAAATCACTGCTAAAACGAGGGGAAAATGTGGACCATATGAGGCTCTTGTCATTCATTCTTCATAATATTAAGAAAAGAATGACTCATCATGAGCCAAAAGAAAGAGAAATCTGTCAAGGTGTTTTTCTTGTTTTTTTTTAGAAAGACATCCATGCAACAATGCATTTCTTTTTCTGTGCACAACATTTTTGAAATCATCCAAAAATGTTGCAATTTTCCTAAGAGAACAAAAGAAGAGTGTAATTCAACGCTAAAAAAAATCTCGAAGGGAAATAAGAGATCAGCTAAACGGAACATGCGTTTAAATGTTAATGTCACCATGTGGGAACGTTCCTGATAGCCTGGTGAAAAACACGCTTGCGCCAATCAGTGCAAACGATGTGATGTCGCCATCTCTTCTACGATGTTTGGCGGCTTTTTTAATGCGACAACTGACCTGTGGAAACTTGTTTTTTTTGGAGTCTACAGAAGTGATTGGGAATATCTTTTTTAAAATATTTTGGCTTGATTTTTTTTTTGGGGGGGGGGGCATATGGCGACTGTCTAATCTGCTCCTGTATGATGTAGTAATAAATGGGTTACTTGTTCATCCATGGACTACAGGAAATATAAAATGCATGAATAACTTTATAATTCCTTTGAGTTAGAAGGCTGTCTTGATTTTTATGCTCAGTTCTAAACATTGAATGTTTTATGAATCTTAGTAACTATGTTTTTCTACAATACACAACATTTTACACCGGAGTTATTCACTCCCTGTGCAGCCGAATCAGAAAATGCACAATGAATAAATAATGACGAAGGTGTTTACCGACATTAATGTGTGTGTGTGTGTGTGTTTGTGCTCTGAGGAGAAATTAGCAATGCGTGGATGTGTTGTGGATGTGGAGGAAAACCCCCAGTGCATAGATGCATGTAAGTAAAACAGAGTGCCTGGAAGATGAAAGAGAATAATGCAGTAAAAGATGAAACATTTCTCACTGGGGGCGACAGCTCAGCTCGCCGTCGTTGTCTGCATTTTCCCCTCTACCATAACTTTATGTTTATCTCTTCAGATAATTCTACATATTCTCCTCAACATTGTCAAGTTGTTGCTAAAGTTATCTAGCTGGAGCAGTATACATACATACATATATATATATTTTTTTTTTTTCAGTTAATATTCACTTAAGAGGATGTTTTGTTGATAATAAATCAACCAAGGTCAAACCCCCCCCCCCCCCCCCCCCCCCCCCTTGGAGATGCTGTCCTTTTTAACTTTAAGCCTGAAAGGAATTTTAGAAGACAGGAAATACCAAGGAAAGGATAAATGTTCACGCGGAGCTTCGGGGTCATCGGTCCACCAGATGGAGAGCACAGCTGATAACGTATCACTGGACACAGAATTTACCATCACCTCTTGATAAGCTTTTAGTGGGTCACAGGAAATTACAACATGGCACCAGCGGGAGTTCAGTGTAATGCAAAATGAGGTTACTGTATTACTTTTAGCAGTAACAGTAATAGAATGTCTGTAAACATGATTACAATTACACCTGACATCTGTAGCAAATAGCATTTCTATAAAAAAAAAAAAAAAAACTTTTAGCTAGTGAGACAAAATGATTATTGCTAAGTTATTCTGCTATGGAATGTGAGGTCTACAGTCAAGCTGATTGAGCTCAACGAGAGGAACACCTGGGGAGCTTTCATGCTAATGCTAAGCTAATTTGGGAGAAACGAGATTGCCAACACTTGACATTTAATTGTTCCGGAGGCGACGGGGCTGGTTGAATCATGATGTAAGGGGCTTGTTGCACCCTGGTAGTTGCAGAACCATGGCTTGTTTTTAGTCAGCTGTGTTGTGGTGTGCCTGCTGCTGGAGCTAGCTGCTAAATTCCAGGTAGTTAGTACCATAGATACATAGTTGAAACGGGTTGCATGAAACAAAGCTAGTTGTTGCTTGAAAGCTAACTGTTTACACACACACACACACACACACACACACACACACACACACACACACGCACACACACACACACACACAGAGAAAACAAAACATTGAACTAAGTGACAAAACTTGAAATTGCTAGCTAGACTTTTAGCCTGGAGAGTAAATTTTTAAATATCTTCTAGGCTTGGCTTTATCCCCTAAAAATAATTTTGGATGTTATTTTGCAGCTTGGTTCAACGGTGATGAAATGATTGATTTTTTTCAAAAAATACACATATTTACAATCAACTAAATCTTTGCTAGTGAGACATTCATTAGCTAAATTTGAGCTTTGAACGATTTAGACAATCAGCCTGGTAATTGTTAGGAACTGCTCTGGGCGAGGCACTTTGGTGTTTAAAACTCTCTACTACCCTTTATTAGTTAGTAAGATATTAGTTATCTTTATGGGGGCGGGGGGGTGTTCCTGTGATTTTACTTTCCATTTTCCTCTGCAGAACAAGCTGCTCGAAGTTTAAGCTTTCGTGATTGAAGAGTTAAGTCATTGCATTTGAGCATTTTAAGCCTTAGCAGCAGGGCGCTTGTTAGAGGCTGCCAACAAGAAAAACAAAACTGTCCCTTTTTCCGCCCTTCCAGACGTATAATAAAGTGAACCACGCAACGTACTGTCAAGTGCTGCTCTGCTCCAGTAAATGCTGGGGTTTTCACTCATTTGTGTTGCTTCACATTGCGTCTAATTACTTGTGGGATTGTGCAGGAGCCCGTTATTGGAGCGAAAAGCTGATATTGATGCTTGTGGTGTTTGTTTTTTTAAATCTTCAGTTAATCCATATGTAAAGAGGAGAGGAGAGAGCTGCATGTATTACCCGGGCTCACTTCAGTGTGTGAGAATGTGCAGGAGTAAATACCTTGTTTGTGTGCTCATTGTTAGTGTCTCTTGACAGATGACTTTATGTATATGTGAGTATTAGCAGAGAATCCAGGTCACATCCCCCGGGGAGACAGACTGAGGCTCATATCCAATGCTCTTTCTGAACGAGAGCTGTCCCCCCTGTCAGATCTCTCTATATCTCTTTCTCGACTCCCCAAAGCCTTCATCTCTCTCTCTCTCTGTCTCCTCTTTATATTCATCTTTTTCTCCTCGCTCACATCTACTCGCCCTGCAGCACAACCCCCCTGTATTTCATTCATCTGGCTCTCCATTTATCTTTCTCTCAAAATCAGACTTTCACTTTGAAATAGTTCCCCTCTCTCCCTCTCTGGCTCTGTGCATGTCCACGCCACGCATGATGTAATTGAAATTCTTGCCTTACGGCTAAAGCAGGCGCCTTGACTCATGATTTATTTTTCACTTTGTATAAAAGAATCAGTTCAAAAGATTAAAAGTTGATTTACTAGTTAGTTAAAAGGACGTGCTTTTACAAAGTACATATATAGACTTGTAGAGGATGTTGTTTCCTTTTAACAAATAAAAGTCCTCAGAACAATTGTGTATTTTCCAAATGAGCACTCTGAAGATGACAGATGATCCAGCACTGACGTGGTCTCAGACAGGTTTTTTTTTCAATTATTATTATCATTCAGGAAAGTTTGCTGCATTGCACGTTTTCTCTGCAGTTTCTGTAACTCCTTCAGCTTCCTAGAATCCCTTCTTTCCCCCTCAACGTTTATCTTCAGTGACTCTCGACCGTCATCGCGGTGTTACTGAGGCGCTGGTGTGGCGCCAGATAGGAAGCAGCTGACCGCTGTACAGGAAGTGGACAATAAAGGACAAATTAGAACCACAATAAGTGGAAACCAATGACACGCTTTATATAGTTGTAAGTACATATAAGGACATTTTAATGTGTTTGCCATTGTTAACAGCTGCTGATGTTGTTGTACGTTAACAATGTAATTATTTTAAAGTTCTTGTGACTTTACCTGTCCCAGTAAATATCAGTGTTTTGTGTTTTGTTTGAATTTCTATTATGCCAGTCATCCTTGTATACACGCTTTTAAATATTATTAAATGATTATTTATTTATTTTATGTATTCATTCATTCATTTTGCTGCCATTTTGACCAGGACCCCATGGTAAAAGAGACGTTATCTCAGTAGGACTTTTCTGGATGAACTGACTTCAAATAAGAATAAATAAAAAGATTTAAAGACTTTTTTTATAGTGATTAGAGACAGTTAATATATTCACTGGTGTAATTAAATACAGTAAATTATTTTATACATTTTTTATCTGAAGGTTTTATGCCTGTAAATGTGTATGGGGTTAAAAATCCATTATCACACACTGAAACCTCAGCAGCATTTTCAAGTACTAATTATCAGTTTATAGATTAAATGTATGTTGCAAAATATAAAAAATAAATAAATAGAAAAGTCCCTTACAAATTATTAATGAAGTTTTGGAACAGATAAATGTGTTGGGTGAGAGGTAATTCTTTCCTTTGTGCCTTCTCACAAACGCCGACGTCTGAGATCATCGTTTATCACGTCTGCCTGTGTCGGGGACTGCCTTACAGGGGATTGCTGTCATACACAAGGAACACATTAGGCAAAGGGAAATGATTGGCATGCCATGAGCCAGTAAAAGACAAAAGACAAAGACGGAGCGGGTCTGTAAATAGTGCTGCCGTACGTCTGTGTGCTCCCCGCGGCTCCTGGAGACTTCCTTATCTGAGAGGCATCAGCTGGATGGCTCCTCTGAAGTCACTGCTTCCCATTGTTCCTAGAAACACTGGAATTCCACAGCTGGTACAATGGGACTGACAGGGGAGGGACGGAGGGTTAAGTTTAACTTAGATATTCATGGTAAATGTTTGAAGAACCAATAAAGGGTACACATGAGTAAAGTACTTCTGAGTGATGAAGCGTTGTCTGATCTGAAAGCCTGTGTCTTCAGATGAGTATTTGTTAAGGTAAGGGATACACGATCCTTCCTTAAGTGTAAGTCTGGTTTTAGAGTGACTGAAGGATTTGAGTCATGTCATGAACTTCTGCTGAGAAATCAACCTCTATCTTTGCCACGGTCGATCATCCATATCACACATAGTTGTTGCACTATTAGTATTAGCCCCACCAATTAATCCAATTAACAACGTCAGCCGACGGGAGCGCTTTTTTAGTGCACCTGCACCGGTGCCGTTCTGGACAATAAAGTCACTGCTAAAATGCTCTGCGTCTAATCTGTTGACTTTAGCCGTTGCACTCAACGCACCAGTGGATGGTGACTGTTGCATTTGTTGCGGTCACTTTTCTTCTTGTTTCTTTTTGAAGTTTCAGTTGGATTTGGCGGTCATACCTTACCAGAACAGAAATTCCATCCCCCATAAGCACACTCGTGGAAAGACATAAACCTCAGCTGGAGAGTGAACCGTGCCAGTAACCTAACCCTTTCCTCACTTGCCCTGGTTCGACATTTGGGCCACTAAAAATGCATTTTGGAAATGATAAAATGATACAACTCATTCGATTCAACTGATTTTCAGCTAACGAGTCTTACTTTGGGAGAAACACACACACACACACACAAATGAACCACTTTTCAAGTTAATATAAAAAAGTTTGACATTATCTTTTGCATGAAAATCAGCAGGTGCAACAAATTTCTTTCCATTTTCGTGATGCTCCAAACAAACTTAATTTGTGCAGTACAACACACTGACTGCAGACTCTCCCAAGAGACCAACTGAACTTGAATGGGACATTTTCTGCCTCGGGGAAAGATAATTTTAGTGGTGTTTGCATCTGCATCTTTCAGGTGAGCGCTGTTTTTAAGCCATGGCTTCTACTCATAACTCATCAGTTTCTGCTTCTCTAACAGAAAAGAGAGGATATTGATTATTACTGAAGCTGACAGCACCTGTTGATGCTGTATTCCTTCATGCTTACACATCATTTTCCAACACACACACACACACACACACACACATGCACATACATTTGCTAAGTTAGACTGCAGTTTTAAGTGACACAAACTTTTGTTTTACACTCCCCTGTCACTAAGTGTAAGTGAAAACCCTCAAAACTGGAGTGACAGCATTTGTTTATCACTATTTTGTATCCTGCCATTGTGTTTTTTGCTCAGAATTAGATTTGTATCAAGTCAGCAAAGAAAAGAAATGATAAAAATGCCCTTCCATCTCTGTCCTTAGAGACACAAGACATTAGTGAGTGCTTGAGTGGGAGTATGTCCCTGAGCCCACTGCCATACTCCTGCCAATCATCTATTGACGACTGTATTACTGAAAAGGTCACAAGGATGCTAAAGTGGCCGGGAAGGAGGAAGATAGAGAACAGATGACAGTGGATGGAATAAAAGACTGCAGCAAAGGGTTAAAAAGGAGAAATATTTCATCTGGTCGAATGATTGTTTCTGAAAAATAACTGACTGAATCTTCTTGGGTGCACAATCACATGATATGAAAGACATCTGACGACCAGCCACCCAACATTCTTGGTTGTGCAACACGAGGTTTGACTAGAACAGAATGTTTCTGCATTCCAAGCTTCTGCGTCGCTACTCAGGTGCATATGTAACACCAATAACTCCTTTGTGTAACTCATTTTCTTATCAGGCCCGATCAAAACATTTGGGAATTTTTAAACAAGAAACTCCAGCAAGTAGCCAAGTCACAAGCATCGTCAAGTCACACTCAAGGGTTTATTCCAGTAGACAGGTAATCTGCTGATATAACTGCCATTTTCATTTTTAAGCGATACGTTAGTTTGTTTTTTTTCCCGAGGAACTGTAGACTATAAGACATGAACAGTTCAAATAGTGGATGGAGTCATGTAAGACAGTCAGATTATTTCTCACAAAAAGTTCTATGTTTGTGCATATTCCTTCAAAAATGTCCATTTTCATTTTTGGTTGAAATAAAAACAAAATATAAACAACCCTATCAAGTCGCGCAAAACATTCATTTTTGTTGCCGGAAAATATTTGGATGATCCCACGGCAAACGCATATGAACGTTCTTTCATCTTGCTGAGAAGTAACCAGTTCACGCGCCTGAAACACGGCTGCAAAAATCACAACATGTGGCTTCTTTCTTCTCCCGCCTCAATATTACGTTTGTTTTCATGTGAATTATAGAGCATCTTTTTGTAGAAAGACGCTTATTGGCCTGACATAAGTATTTCATAACAGGAAAAAAAAACAACATTATTTTGTGCTGCCATTCATACAGTAGCCTAGCATCCCCTCACACTCCTGAACCTTAGTATCCTGCAGTTCCAATGCTAGGTGTGCGCTGGTTGCTTTACTAACACCAACTGGAGAACAAAGCACAACGCCGAGACTTTCACTCCCTCTGCTCTATCGGGACGCTGAACACAGATGAGTCATGCTAAATGTCATTTGCGTTTACTTTTTTATTCTTTAATGATTCAGTGGTTCAAACTCTTATTCGAGTGCGATGCTGTAAACCTGCTGTTGAGCTGCACCAGCGGCCGTTCAGTAACTTTGCGGAGATGTTTATGAGCCTTTGATTAGTTCTGAACTTGATGTGATGTCACATGTCCTGATTGTACAAGCACTCCTTTACCTCAGAGGCCCTTCTTCTGTGCAAAGGATGTCACTCTGCACAAGGAAGTGAATATAGTAAAAACGTAACAATCTGCACAATCCATCCATCCATCCATCCATTTTCAAACGCTTATCTTGCTAAGGGTCATGGGTGGGGGGGGGGGGGGGGGGGCTGGAGCCTATCCCAGCAGCCTTCGGGCGAGAGGCAGGGTTCACCCTGGACAGGTCGCCAATCCATCGCAGGGCAAACACATAGAGACAGACAACCATTCGCTCTCACATTCACACCTACAGTCAGCTTAGAGTGATAAAACATTAAGGGCAGTTTAATAAATTCTCTGGCTAAAAAATGGGCCTACAAGGGTGATTATCAACAGTATAACAGATGCAGTATCATTGTCTGTAACATAAATAACCAACTGAGTTAACATCACGCAGCCGTCTGAGTCACAGCGTGGCTGGTACCTGTCACCTGACAGACACATTCTTACCTCTCCTGTTCTTCCTGCTTCATCTGCCTGCATGTGATTGGCTGGAAAGAACTAAAACATCACATCACCTGACAAGTTGGCATGTTGAAAAACTCCCACAACCCTTAGCTGAATCAGTGCTTTGAAAAAAAAACACGAGACGGGAGGCATGTGACAATAATATCTCGGTATTCTCTGAGTATGACTTAGACAGGTATGTTTTTTTCTGGAACACCGTGCACTTTCACACACACTGACTCACACGATTTAGAATCCACAACACAAACATGTCACACGTGCTGAGTTAAAGAGTGAAATGAAACAAATTAATTTGTGTCATGTGAAGGCGCACACATTACATTAAGAATATTTATACTCCAGCATGGATGTCACCCAGTCAACTGAACCTGAAGATGAGAACAAAATGTTTCAGAAGAAGCGGGAGCATGTTTAGTCACCTGAGTTCACTGTCAAGCTCAGCACCAATTAAGCGTTAATAGATAAATAAAATAAAATAAAATAAAAGCACAATAGATAAAGTGATGATTGAAGTCATGCACACTAAAAATGTTTTATAAGAGAGGAAGTAATACGTCGCACCACCATAAAGTTTTCCTAGCAGGACTGTTATATAGTAATGAGTTATACAAGTCACTTGAATTTCCTTTCATTTCCAAAAATAGATTGTATGATCTTGTCTTGTCAAGGCCAGTTCCCTGATTCACATGGCTTGGCAAGAATCCTTGAAAACGTTATTAACTTCCTGAATAAATGACTGAACCCTTGTGAAGCTGGTATGTCGGTCACTCTCCAATCAGTGTGCTTTTACTCGCTACCGACTTGTCCTACCAGATATTGCATAATAATCATTTTTATTGGCGAGGAAGTTGAAGCCGCTCAGGTGGTTGGGTCTGGTTGCTGGAAGACTATGTATGGTTTTGTGTGTGGGAAAACACAAGTCTTGCATAAATGTGTTATACAATTACATCAAACAATGCCTATGACAAGAATCTTCAAAATCCAATCCAAGAGGACGAGAATGGATCAAATCCTTGCGATTGTTAAATCTTGGTTACACAAACACCTGCTAACATCCAGCTTTTCTCTGCAATGGGAACAGATTTCTTCATTTAAATTCAGTTAAATGAGGTGGTTTTGACTCTCTACTAACTTCTGACTGTAGAAGTTCCATAACGGTCAGATTTTTCTGACGGGGAGTGCAGCAGGGTTTCTGGTTGGATCCCCAGCGTCTCCAGGACTGTGTCAAAGCGAGACACTGAAACCAGACCCTAATTTCTCCTGATGAGCAGGTTGCAGCAGAGGCTGAAAAGTGGAAAAGTGAGTGGCTCAGAATGAAGTGAATGTGTCCGGGCAAACATATTATTTTCTTGTGTCGAATGTGTCGACAGGAATCCCCGACAACAGCAGTTCAACACAAACGCTCAGCTATAGTTAAAATAAAGCACTACTGTGGTTTTTCACACTCCCAGTAAGGTGTTTTTCTTCTCTACAAACTCTGAGATCCCTTGTTGCATAATATGGTAATTTTTCTGTCATTGAGGGCAAGATTATTTCTAGTTCCCTCCCCGGCCCCCCCAGAGACTCTCGTACAGCAAGAAACTGAACCCCTAATTGCTCTTGATGAGCAGGTTGGTACCTTGCATGGCAGCTTCTGCCATCAATCAGTGGGTTTACAATCACAGTTGCAGTCAAGCTTAGGCCATTTAATTGGACTACTGTCCCGAGATACATGGGTAAGAATCCGTTTATTCAGGAAAGTGTGTCCAAATCGGAACTAAAGGTGGCAGCCCCCTTACAGCCTCACATGCCAAACAAGAAGTGGTGTCCTTGCCAAATGGTGAACTACGCTTCAAAGGCTATTAAAGAAGGTGAAACAGTGCACACAAGTTTGTCCGTCCGTCCAGAAATGTGTTGTTTTTGCCAAAGCTGGGTTGATATCTGCTCTGACTTTCCTCCAACTGCCGCTAAAGAAACACATCTTCAATCCATCTAGATGACCGGTTTGGACGAAAATGGAGAGGGAATCCAATATATGTACCAGATAAACTGATGTCAGACCTCCACGCAACGTGTCCCAAAGATCAATCGAAGAAGGAGACATGGATCAACCCTCAGCGGGTTCAGGACTGGCCAGGATCCCTGTCGTGTGTACGTGTAAGGAGCAAACGATCAAACACATCATCAAACGTACTCTATCCTGAGACTGGAGGGTGACTCACGTGCCCCCCTTGCAGCAGATCTGGAGGCAGCTTCTTGACTTCAGGACTTTTTCATTCGTAAAACATCAAAAACATCAGGTGGACCTACGGAACATGTGCAGGCCAATTGGGTTCTGACAGAAGTGCCTACACGCTGCAAGTAGATGAAAAGTGTTGGACTAATGTGTTCACATGCTAGTTCTAAAATCCAGTTTCTGTCAGCCTAACACATTCATTTGACGAGCTTGGGTAATGTGTTGAATGCCATTAAGTTGATAAAAAGTGAAAATCGAGTGGTGCAGAATACAAATTTATAGTGAAAATATGTTTCCTCCTTAATATACTATGGCCAAACAAAAAGAAAGAAGAAGAAGAAAAAGCTCAAAGAAAAGCAGAAAAACTTTGAGGGAAACAATTGGTTTCACCTCACACAACAACAAGTACAGCGATGTGGCAGCCGCTGCTCTTGTTCAAGCCAATGAGCACAGTGATGAGCCTTTCTAACTGGCGCTCTCCCCTCTCGTCTCCACAGCTTAGCTCTGCAGTGTTGTCAGTCCCACTGGGACTTGTTCTGCACTTCCTCCCACACACCAACACACACACGTACACACACTACTGTATCCTGGCATACAAAAATACAAAAACACAACCTCAAAGAAACGCACCGCATTCAGGCACGTGAGGTGGTGGTGGTGGTGGGTGGTTGGGGGGGGGGGGGGGTGCGCCTCTCTGGATTCTCCCAACCACTCCCTCCTCTTGCACACACCATCACTACCTACTCCCACGCGTCCCTGATACACACATACACACACTGGCATCAGCAGTCTGCACGTGTCTTGAGTGTGTGTGTGTGTGTGTTTGTGTCCTCATTAGGCGATGATAGATTCAGCAAGATTGACTTTAGGTCCTGAGTTAGCCTTCAGGTAAACTATCGGCTATCTAATTAGGAAGTATGACAGAAATACACACAAGTACACACACAGACCTGGAATTAAAAAGCAAACACTGTGAAAATGTGGTTTATCACTTGAATTATTCGTCAAATATGGCTGTCAAAGTGAATTGTTGTGGATTACTCGCCTGGCATGTGCCTGGATATTCTTGCAGGTGTCAGTAACTCATTCTATCTTGATAGCCTCAGACACAAACAAAACAACTCGTGATCCTTTTATGATTATTCACCCTTAACAAATCCTTAAAAATCCAACACCTAAAACAATACATCCACACCTACATATAGCCTTCACATTCTGAAGGGTTTTCTGCAACACTTGTGAGTCGCTATTTTCAGTGGTGGGAGATAACTTGCGACAGGCAGTGGTGTATAAGCACTTCTCCCTTTTGATGCTGCAGTCTGAGGAAGAGCAGGAATATGGTTAATTAATGAAAGTGACTCGGAGTCAAGAGCAGTGCCTTTTAAAAGGATGAGCGGTGAGAGGAGGGAGAATGTGTCTCAGTTTATTTAAAACTTCTTTTTTTTTTTAAAGCATAATCGCATAGAAAAACGAGGTGTCAGGTGCATTATGGTGACGAAGCGGCGTCATTCCCAGAGATGAGCTTCACCTCCGGGTGTCAGCGGCCAGCTTGTCCCTGCCCATGACCCTGCCTTCCTGTCTGAGCAACCAAGAGGGACGGTGGCAGTAAATTATGTTTGCAACTGTGGACCGTGTTCTTGATACTTGAGACCAAACAATTCCCCCTTGTGCAAAAACTTGGCAATAGTGGGGTTGTGAATGTTAAATGTTTGTCACTCATAGTCTTAAGCTCATTTCTTACTTGCAAAAAAAACCCACATGACCTCTGCTTATATCAGGCTAAGATATCCAGCAATTGTCAGAAAGTCTGAGCAGGGTGGGCGGACACCTGCCTGGACCAGTTGAGTGGAGAGAGATGCATGATAGTAATGATGAAAATAACAAATGGCAGCACGTTCAGTGTTCTCACTTTTAGAGATGAAGGTACATTATGAGACTTCAAGCTGAGGGGGAAAAAAATATTTAAGCAAAATCTGCTGAACAAAATGTGCTCTTTTTGTAGCTTGTGGAGGAGTGGGTAACCAGAGGCATAATGGATATCTACAGATGATCCCTGAGCAAGATACTGAACGCCTAATAGCTCCTGATGGCCCTGGATGGACTGGCGATCCTTTCAGGGTGAACCCCGCCTCTCACCCAATGTCAGCTGGGCTAGGCTCCAGCCCCCATTTCAACCCTTAACACATAAGCGGTATAGAGGACGGGTGGAAGGATGTGGATGGATGGATCTTAAAATGACACTGAACATAATTTATAACAGAATTACTTTTCTGTCTATAAAGCAAATTGCGTGTTTTCACCAGCGAGCCAGGTCAAGTTGAAGTGTTTCCTCTTTGTAAAAGGGACGAAAAGGATTAGCAGAAATGTTTTTTTCTCCCCTCCTCTCCCTCTCTCTCTTTCTTCAGGTCTTGTTCGGCATGTGATCAAAACATGCCCAGCGGACCTCATTAGCGGCGTGAGATAGCGAGTGTATATCATCACTGACCATCACAAGGGCTTAAAACAGCCTCACTTGGCTTTCGATTAAAAGTTCTCAGAATATTCTGGGTAAATTATAAGAGCGAAACCTCAACACGGCAGGTCACGGTGGAGGCGCGGTTACACACGATACCAAACTGCATCCAGCAGTTTGAGGAAAATCCATAGTTCATTTTGGAAGCTCGCTAAACATTTGACCAAAAAAAACAAACCCCCACTTATTAATCATTTATTAGCTACATTGGAACTCTCAGGGGTGTCAAGAGAATCTTTGGGTTAAGATTACAGAATAATTTACACGCTATAGAGCTATTCAGAAGTTATATTTGAGTGAGAAATTGTTACGGTTATGTCAGTCAGAATGTTTTTGCTCTCTGAATATGTAATTGCACCCTGACCCTCACAACCCGAAAGCTCTATGAGGAGATGTTGTATTCTTTTCCTCTTTTGACAGGATTCAATGAAGCAAACCACTGATGCTTACGTGCTCCGAGGTAAAAAGGCTTTATTTCTGCCTTTGACCTTTTGAGTTGAAGCAGTGAGTTGAGTATTAAAATACATGTAGTACCTGAATCTATCCTTGATATCTTTTGAGCTATTTATACACAGTGCAAGTAACTCAGAGGGGGTGTGACATCTGCAGATAACTTCTAAGCAAATAGGTAATGATTTGATTTACTTTTATACTAAAACTGATGGATGACAATGAAATTTACGTCTGCCATCAGTTTTGAGTACCGCATGATCCCTTCAATTGCTGTTCCATGTCATTACGGCTGAGTCACTGTTGATTGAGCCTCTGATTGTCCCTGATTGCAGTGAAAACTGCGTAGTCATTGTTCCCTCGGCAAGGAGATTCCTCTCCACAGAGGACTGAGGCAAAGTGGCTCTCCTGCTGTGTAGTGAGTTTCACTTCTGCCGAATATTGACAACATGTGCAGAGTATGTTATTTCAGTGTACCTAGAAAGTAAGTATGTTGTTTGCTAGCGTTTCTTATCTTTCTTATTGAACCCATCTTGATCAATAAGGTATTTTAGCCATTCAAAGACCATTCCAGCACACCCTCCCTTTGCTTTACAAACACATTAACAATTAAGCTCAGTGCAAATGATATATTAGCCTAAGAAGTGTTTTATTTTCTTCTTCTTATTTTTTTTTTCCCCTGGCACTGGAGCATTTGACTCACAAATATGCCAGACTGCTCTAAAGCTTCGATGAAAAATAAGCAATTGATATAGTAAAAGAAGGCAGCACCAGCGGCATATTGATATCCTTTCACGTTATACTCGAAACATGGGATTTACCAGATTCTTTCAAATGCTAAGTATGATGCTAATGTGTTAGAAAGAGGAGATGGTTAACTTTCTATGAGGCTAGGATAAAGAAAGAAGTAGCTGGTAAAAAAACAATAACAACAAATCAAGTTAAGTAAAAAATATATATAATAAAATCCCCATAAATTTAAAAATGGTCATTTTTACATTTTGGTGTTTATAGGGTTTTGCTAGTGAACCTTAAAGTTACTGTATCCGAGACCATATTTCATGTGCTAATACATCATATCTTTTTTTTCCATCAGATGGGGGGGGGGGGGGGGCAGTTATTTCAGAGTCTGGCACACCTACAAGGTTTTTCAACACCAAGGACACAATGCATGTAAATATTCATCGTTGGGTACTTTATAAAGGAGTGGAGTGACATTTTCTGCAGCATAAGTGCTAAACCGTTAGCATACCTACTAGCCTAGGATGCTTTCTATGACTCATAGGCGTATTTTTCTTTTTAATTTAAGAGACAAATGGATCTTCCTCAGTTAACTTTTAAAACTTTGTATTATTATACAGGATTTGAAACACCCAGCTAAAAACAAGTACAATTCAAGACAGACTGGGATGCCTCATAAATGTATGGTGGGCAGGTTTTGGACATAGCCAGGTTAGCCGTGTCCATGTTAAGCTAATCGTAAAGACAACAAGTGTGTATCCCAAAATCTAAAACTATTCCTTCAAAAGTGCTGATGCTCTCAAACTAACTCAGAGAGGATATCATCTGCAACCCAAATGCACACAGAAAAGTCAGGGTTGGAATCACTTCAGGAAATTAAACTGCTCCAGTTGTCTCGATACAGAGCCAAGGACACACACACACACAGATGTGAAATGTGAGTGTCTGTGTGTGCGTGGGTGTCCAGCTGAAATGACACTGTCAGTAAAGGATGATACGCTACATATAACTCACATACTGTAATGTGTGGTTGTGTGTCCCTGTACTTCTCAATCCCATCTGAGACAATTTTGGAAAGAAAGATGGTAGTGGGAAGAATGTAGTGAGGTAGATAGAAGGAGGGAGAGAAAGGGAGGAGCCACTATCCACTGCCGCAGAAAAATGAGCGAGCGGAGGAAAAGGGGGAGGGCAGGGTGGTGATGAGGGACAGTGAGGGAGCTGGAGAGAGATGGAAGGAGAGCGAGAGGAGGGAGGCAGCATCTGCTCACTGCAGAACCTTTCATTGATAAAGTAGTGTGGGTTAGAGGATTGCAGCTGGACGCACACAAACACACACACACACACACACTCTTCATCATGCTCTCTCACACACACACTTCCTGGGTGTTTGTTTACTGGCTGACACACTCTTTCACAGTGCCCTCAAAAGCTCCGCATCACTAAAGACTCACTCGTTACAGTGACACGCTCTTGTTGGACTGAACATTCGGCAACATCCTCTCACACTTTTTGGTTACATTAGTGAGAAGAAACACCTGTAACCTAGGAGGAGTTGGTGCATCTGATCTGGGACCAGATTTTGGAGGAGACCTTTAAACAAGCTGTCTCAGCTGCAGCGGGATCAGAAGAACCAGTCAACGCATCAGCACAAAGGTATGGAGGGATGCGGGCATACCTTGCATGCATTAAGGGAAACACACACACACTTTGGAGAGCTATGAAAACACACTGTGTGTATGTGTGTGAATATACACATGTGCAGATAAACTTCGCACACGTCTCACAGTTCGGATGCTTTCCAGTTCGCTGTGAAGCTGCTTACCTCTTCACAGTAGCTGGAGCTCCCTCATCCTCCTCTCTCCAGCTTTTTTTGTGTTACACTTTTCTTATTGTCTCACTCCCATCCTATCTTTATCTCCATCCTGACACCTAGTTGTTAGAGTAATCTCATTGCTATTGCAGCATCCTTCCTCTTGCTCTCTCTCTCTCATTTTAGTCCATCTGCTCCTACACCTCCTCTCACTCTCCTCCACGCATCCTATCTTTTTGCGACCTCTCTCTCTCTCTCTCTCGCTCTCTCTCTCCCTTTCACAACACAGAAGCATTTCGCTCGCTCGCTGTCCCGCGCTTGTCTTGGCAACAGCTTTGTCTTCATGCCGGCTTAGACAACTCTCCCTCTCTCCTTCATCCCCCTCCTCTGTCAGTGAGTCCGTCATCCTGGGATCTACAGAGGCAAGCGGAGTGCCAGTGTCGGCCATGAAGCTGGTGAACGGGGGAAGAGGAGGAGGAGGAGGAGGAGGAGGAGGAGGTGGTGGAGGAGGCGGCGGTGGTGGTGGTGTTGGAGGAGCCGGGGGAGGTGGAGGTGGAGGAGGGGGAGAGAAGACAGCCTTTTCCTTTAAGAAGTGTTCTGCCTTTCAGTTTGTCAAGAGGAAGGTGAGTTTGGATGGCGCACATCTTTTAAAAATTTTATTTAATTGTATTTTTGGGACGGATGTGTCTGTGAGAGAGGGTGTGAGTGCCCACACATGCACCTACATAACCAGGGTGAGAGGTGTATTGGCTGAGGGGGGAGGTGTCACAGCCTCTCTCTCTCTCTCTCTCTCTCTCTCTCTCTCTCTCTCTCTCTCTCTCTCTCTCTCTTTCAGTGAATGTGTGTGAGAGAGATGATGTCATTGTGGAAGCAAAAGCGCGCTAATCAGGTGCAGGAGTCTCGTCTCCCTGTGCATCTGTGTTTGAAAACACTGTTGCATGACAGAACCCACAAGTGTGCGCTGGGTAAAAAACAATGACATCACTGAGCCGGCGCGCTGGTGTAGTTTGGGATCTACTATCCTGCATCATGCTGCAGTGCTCTCACAAGCCTCATTTCCTCTGCAATACTAATGATGCATTAAATGTTTCTTTCTCAGTTTGCGTCCGTGTACAACGGTGACGCCGGCTCACGAGAGCAGCGCTCAGAATCCGGGGGACATTTGGCATCACTTTTTCTTACTTTATAAAGGGTTTATCAACTAAAAGTTTTGTTTCAGTTGTTTCATTTTTCTTTGTTCGTCAACATCAAAATTAAAGAAACAAAGACAGATATGTGATTAATGGGTTTCATAGTGTTTTGGATATTGAGAAAAAAGTTTATTAACTTATTACAAAGTTTATCAGTACGTACAAAAACTAAGTATCACATGAGCTTGTGTTTATTACAGATAATATGGAAGACAGATGTCAGCTGTCAGTCGAATATTAGATATTGGCACAATATGTATAAATGTATGGAATACATAATAATATGTAATACATTGCTACCTGTTGCCTTTAAATGCATGCTTTCTATATATATTCATGCCTTACATAATTAACTATTATTAGTATTATTATTTTAAAAAATTATTTGGAAAAAAAAAACATTTGGTTAGCCAGGCTGTGCATGACTTCTTCTTCTTCAGCGACAAAATAATTCATTTACAGCATTTCAACCCCCCCCCTTTTTTTTTTGCATACCAGCAGCTCCCTCTATGTCGAGAAAACTCCACATCATCATAATGACGATTTATTTCAATTAGCCTGGAAAATGATCAGTCGTGCTGTTTGCATATTTTATGAAATAATATTAGAAGCCCGTCAGGCGTCAGACTAACAGCTTTAACTGCAGTGTGTGAGTCATTGGCCTTCATTGATCACTTGCCCTCCTTCAGTCAGTGAATATTACAGGTCCCACTGAGATTGTACACCTTAAGTGGTAAATAACACACCTCTTTTAACTTTCAAGTTAGTAAATGTTTGCAAATCATTCATAAAAAGTCAAAGAATTCTCACATGATATGTCATGGGGATAAAGGTTTTCCGATTCAGTAACCAAAATACCGTCATACACATGTAAAATAAGACAGGACGTTTGATATTTCATTTTAAAATTTAATACATTAAAAAATAAAATAAAATAAGAAACTCAAGTTTTAAAGGTAAAAAAGAAACGAAAAATACACTTTAAAGCAATTTTTTACCAATAATATCTTGACATCTACCTATCAACCAATATCGGCTGTTAGCTAGCAACAGGATCTTCGCTTGCCCGCCACGGTGCGCACAGTGGCTGCCCTCAACCTGCACCTGATCCGTGGATGTCAGCTGCGTTCGTGTTGTCTACACAGATACAGGACGGTGTCATTAGAACTGATCCGAAAATAAACCTCAGCACAGTGCTTCGGCAATAATGTGGAGCTGCTTTGTATGACTGTAATTCACCTTGTTTGTCCCGACACGCCCACATTACAAATCAAATTCACCTCAACGTTTTATGCCACCTGTCTAATTCGTTTCACGTGGAAATACATCAGGATAAGTTAAACGCCCTCAAGGCTCATGAGACTTGGAGCTTTATACTTTAGCGGCAATAAACTCCATTAGGGTTTGTAGCAGTCGCTCAGATCAGACTGAGCTTGACAAACTGTTCTGCTCCCTTAAATCTGAGTCATTTGCAGCTGATTTATGTATTTGAAAGTTTCTGGCAATTAATCTTTTGTCTCTCATAGCTGATCTGGCCAAAGTACCACAATCATTATAACTGTCAGGATATTAAACAGCTAAGAAATCCTCTGAGTGAGAAGATAGGAAACCTGAAAGGACATGACGGTGCTTGAAAGGTGCTGTCATTTTTTCTGCAGGTATCAAACATTATATCAAAAACTGGTCTTCTGAATCACAAATGGGATTCTCAGAGGTCAAAATCTCCTTTTTCTTTTCAACCATTTTACATTTTCGATAGAATTACAGCGAACAGCGAAATCCTGCTAGGATTCAGAATTTATAATTTGGTCATTTAATTTGATATTTCCATGAGTATCACCCACATTTTTACCATCTAAACCCGTCAATTATTTTCTAAGATATCCCGCTAACGATCCAACCAATAAACAAAAACAAACAAACAAACAGACGTGAAACAAACGTGCAAAGACAGCCCAATAAAACACACCCCTCAGAGGGACGGCTTAAAAAAAAAAAATGACTGGTGTAAACGAGCCTGAAAATTCTTTCCAGCCTGTGGTGGAGAACTGGATAGACGCATTCCCTCAATAATCCCTCTATTGCTCTGGGAATATGGTAGAACATTATCTCCCCATTTCCCAAACAGTGTAATAAAATAAAGTGGATAATAAATTAGGTGTTTATTGCACAAGTTGTTGCGTTTAGGTTCCGTGGGGAGTGAATATGTTCCAAAGAAGAAGAACAACTGGCAACAATAATAACCGTGTGCTTGATGAATAATACTGCGATCTAATGGTTACTGGGTAGATTTAGGTGATTTACCAGGACAGGTTGCGGCAGCGAGCTGATATTACTTGTTCAAAGTTTGAGTTAATCACCATCAGATGCATCTGTCTGTCTATCTTTTTTCTTTATTTTGTTGCGAAATAAAAAAAAAAAACCTTGTACATTCTCTATATATAAGTGATGAAATAGCACACAGCCCTGAATCAGAGTTATGTAATAAGAGGGAGCTATGTATAAAACATTTTACTGAGAGAAATGATGGAAGGAAATATTAAATCAGCAGCTTTCTATGCATACATTTTCCTGTGGACGTCTCATAAAGACTTATATTCTCACCAAAAGGGAATCTTTGCCTCCTTTTTAGCCACAAAATGGATGGGGATGCCTACCCACGAATATTCTCTTCCGGGATAGTGTAGATGAATACTGCTGCTGCTGCTGTTCTGCTCAAGTTCATTATTTCTTTTTGGAGGTAAATCCTACTGATTATTTGGTGGGATGTTTTGGAGATGTGACGCCCGCCTGTGGAGAAACTAAGGCAGCGTTGCATCACCGAGTGCAAGCTATCTGTCAGCGCTCACAGTTCCCTGCTGACAACCTGGAACCATCACACTCAAATTTGCGTCTCTTTTCGTCTGTCTTTTGACTTTACAAGTCATCTCATTGAAAATTTGCTTTGCATTTGGTGTAAACGTGACATCATGACGCGGTAAAATGGACATGAACAGGCGACTGTGAACATAATGCAATCAAAGTCCAGTCATATGTTGAGACACATCAATTGGCCAATAATTTTTTTTTTTTTTCCAAATCTTCATCACCATGTCTGAACTAATTTAATTAAAAATAAAAATATGAAACAACACGTGGCTCTTTAAGCCTTCGTTGTTAACTCGCTAAACTGCTCATCAGCATATTTAAAAAAAAAAAAAAAGCATGACACAATTTTATCTGTGGGATTACATCAAGAAGCTCCTCTTGTGGCGTTGGGCGTGTGGACAAATGAAAAAAGACAAAGTAATCGGAACTAACGTCAGTCACACATCTATCTGTCTGTTGTGTGTGTTGCTGTGTGTGTGTGAGTGTGTGTGTGTGTGAGAGTGTGTGTGTGAGTGTGTGTGTGTGAGAGTGTGTGTGTGATCCAACTGCTGTGCAAGTCAGTGCTGGTTTGTTTTTGTGCTGACCCGCTGGGGTGTTTTTCCAAGTGTGTTGTCCTGAAGAGTCAACATGCCTTGACATGCACCCCTGCCACAAGTCAAGCAGTCAGTCAGTGTACTTCTCTTTCACATCAGCCACTGCCCTTCAACATGTTTACTAAGTGTTCCACACATTGAGCAGGATGAGACTTGTCATGCTTTATCTTTCTCCACTTTTTTCACTTGTGTCCAGGATTTTCTTTTTCTTGAAGGTTCTTCTCCACTGTCAAACACACGCGCATGGCCTTTACACATACTTTTACTGTACGGATATTTGCACGCTGTGTTCCGTTATGTAACAACCTGCGCATGTGTTGATTGATATTTCACAACTGAACACGTCAGGCACGGTTCATAGCATATAGCTGCATGTCATTGATTTAACCCTTCATAGCAGGTGTTTGTAGTCCAGCATCTCCTGGGTTCTGTTGAAATCTAGTGAAACAAGTCAATTTAAAAGTTAATACTTAAAAACAAAAATCTAACAAAATACGATTTTGCTTTCATTCTCTTTTTATCTGAGAATTCCATCACCTTTGTGCTTTGTGACAGCTATGAGTGTCAGGTGTGTGTGTGTGTGTGTGTGTGTGTGTGTGTGCGTGCGTGCGTGTCATGTGGAGTGTGTTCCCTCTGTGATTTATGTGTTCAGAGGAGCGATCTGTGCTTCTTTGAAGGGCACTTCACCCTGCAGCGTCCCACTTAAACTGACGCATAATCAAGGATAACATGAGAAACTCTTCTCCCTGATCAGTTTGCAGCTGTCAGGATTGACAGTGTGTGTGTGTGTGTGTGTGGGGGGGGGGGGGTTCTTTGCTTGTGTGTAGCATCTTTTTGAGCTCATATGAATAATAATTATCACATCGGTCCCCCTTATTACCTACAGGTGCGAAGATGGATGAGGAATCCCAAAGTAAGCGTAGAGAAGGTCCAGGGGAAAGGGCTACTATACCCCTGTCCAAAGTGTCCGCTGGCCGACGACCTGTGGTACACCCACTTCCCCTCGCCGTATGGCTGCTGCCACTATGCTGGCTTGCAGGGTGGGCAGTACTACCATCAGGAGCCACCCTCGCCGTGTCCTGCCAGCGGACAGTCCAATAGCCATGACAAGACCAAGGGCTGCAAGGTACAGATGGGTATAAATATTCAGATTTCCCCCTGCTTGTATTGTTCATGCGTATTTACTTTGCTTTATGTTCCATATTTATATTTCTATACTCTATTCTTCATGCCAGCCCCCCCCCCCCCCGCCTGCAAATTTGTAGTATTATCTGATCTTACATACATTATCTAGGTTACAAACAGAAGTGTGACAAACATGACAGTGTAGGCACCTTTTGGTCTTTAATGGGCCTCCGAAATATCTCATATTTCATCAAAAAAAAACATTGACATGATGCGTATCATTTCCGTGGACGCATCTGCACTGCTAGCATTGGCTTCAACACAGTGGCTACTCTGGTATAGCAAACATTAATGATGAGGACAGATTCAAACTAAACTACGTTTCATATACTCATAATGACCCTGAGCCTGATAGTTAGGCTCTGACAGGTGTTTTTGACATAAAGGTGCAGAGGAATAAACTTCACGGCAGTGGCTGCACGCTGTTGGTTTTGGTCTTTTTAATGAAATGTGTTGGTAAAATGGAAATGAAATATGTGAATAATTATTGGAGAGTTTATTTGATGTGCTTTAATCGTATAGTCAAAGCTAATTTCAATCTGAAGTAAGCATCTTCTACCGTAAAATATTTTGACAGGCAATTTTCAGAAGAATTTAAAGAACTAATTACAAAAAGTGTGACCCATTTCATACTGAAGAAGAGCCTTCCTAAATCCCATCCCGCTCTCTCTACAAATCTCTCCCTCCGGCTTGTAAATGGAACGCTCCCTGTTTGCCCATTAGTGTCCACTGTAAAAGACAAAGCAAATTAGGTGCTAAAAGGACTCTGGACGTTGTTCTATTTGTCTTTGTTCTTCTTTTAAGCTCCACCACGAGTGTTGTTACGTTACATAAACACTAAACCAACAAGAGCGGTTTTTCAAAGACCCCCTTGTTGTGGTTCTGGCTGGAGATTAGAGCAAGAGGAGGAATTTCAAGTTGGTTTGGTGCAATAAAATAAGCAAAACATTAGAAAAAAAAGACACGCCCCACACACATCAATCCATTCGTATGAGGCTGCAGGTGGCCTGCTTTTCCTGTGGTTATGTAACCAGAAGCATTATGGTTATCTCACTGCTGATCAATCATCATGACCATCGTGTGTGTGTTTTGTCAGTCCCGCAGACAAGAGAAAATGAGTCATCACAGTCCCAGCAAGACAAACACCATACCGAGTTGTTTACATGTGTGACAAACACCATACCGAGTTGTTTACATGTGTGTGTGTGTGTGTGTGTGTGTATGTGTGTGCATGTGTGCACAGAGTACCAACATTGAGGAGTCTACAGGAATATTAGATGTTATTTTTCATTTCTCTCGACTCCGGTGTTCTCCCATGTTGTCCAATCTTACTTTATCTCTCTATCAATTCCACCTCCCACCCTCCCAGCCAATAGATCTGTCACTAATGTCTCGGCAGAAATAACGTGTGTATGTGTGTGTGTGTGTGTGCGCGTGTGTGTGTGTGCGTGTGTGTGTGTATTTGTAGAATTAATGGGTCTTGCAGTGAAGTGGGAGCAGTCTTGAGGGTTAAAGAGGAGGGGCTCGGCGCGGTGACTCATACAACAGCAACTACCAATGTTCGAGCGAAACAAAGTGAGATTGACCTACAGTAGCGGTTCATCTCACGTGTGTTTTTTGTTCTATAATTTGACCAATGATTAACTAAAAAAAAAACACATTTCCTGTATGTGAGTTAGCGTTGTATTGCCAAATCCCCGATGACAAAATCCAGCAGAAAGACATCATGTACTGCACTGTTCCCTACATATGTTATCTCTGTCCAAACATTTAATAACTCTGGGCCTCAAAGTTGGCTTGCCAAACACTCACACAGCAGGACTGTTCAACAAATGGACAACTGAAATAAAGATTCCATTTTGCATGCCAAACATATGGCTCCGTTGTTAAGGAGACCACCCACGGCCCGACTCAAATGCAAATGAGCAAATCATCAGAATGAGATTTGTCAGTTCATCAGGGTGAAACACATAAGACAGCCTTACAAGTGCTTCAGAGCCTTGACTTAAAGGTACAGTTCGTAGATTTGTACCAATGTGAAAAAGGTAGCAGTTTATATTCTTTACTCCACTCAAGAAAAGGCATATAATCTACATGAATGGTGGCCAATTTTTTTTTTATTCAAAAACAAGATTACAAAATAAAAACCACAAATGCCTTTAAAGCGTTCAGCCAAATATATCCAAGCGTCCTGAAACCTCGAGATGTCAAGGCGTTTTCAAAAACATCACGCATGTTTTTAGCATGTACCTTAAGTTTTCACTAGGCTGAGTAATTCCCACATGCAAGAGCAAAACAAACATACAAATTGTATGTCTGGAGCAAGGAGTTACAAATAGTCATTAGGGTTTGCTTCCTGCCTGTAAGACTAAAGTGAGGGCTCAAAAAGTCCTAGTATCCATGTGAAAAGAGAGACTCAGAGACTGTCAGTCCTTGTCCTAGTCCTTTATTTAAGTTTTCACAACCCTTTGTATCGCACAAAATAAAAGTGTGCATTAATACATTCATCTGACCCTCCTCCACATTTCAGAGCTGTGTTGTTCTCTAGTGTCCCGAACAAAATGTCTACCCATTCATTAAAAAGTCCTCTCAACGCCATTTTTCATCTCTAATCACGATGCATCAGCAACATTAAAAATGCAGGTGGCTTAGTTTAGCCTTGACCCAGTGCTTTACATAGCCTTCACCCTGCTGCTGCTGCTGCTGCTGCTGCTGCTGCTTTGATGGGTCTAGCAGAGCCAGATCTAAATATAGACCAAGCATTATGGCACTGGTTTTATTATAATACAGAATGACTGTACCAATTTATGACTCTGGGGTATTTCCATGAATGATGATTGCAAGGAAATGAGGAAAGAGAGGAAGGAGGTAAGGTTTACTGTACAAGGGAGGAAAGAGGGTAGATAGTGGTGTTTGGAAGAAATTATAATCTAAAAGGTCAATTTGTAATGGTTATGGTGGTGGTAATGGTGGTGCTGGTGTGGTGGTGAGGGGGGGCATAACAACTGAGAGATTGATGAATCTGAGGGGGGGGGGGCAACCTAAAGAAAGGAAGCAGCAGTGAAAGAGAGCGATGAGAACAGCTGAGAGGACAGTTTTATTGGAGCATGAGGTCAGAGCTTCTAGCCTCACTGCCCGAGCATGATCAGAAATCAAAAACATAAATCCTGCTGATAAGGATGTCCTGAACACACACTTGCACACACTCGCGTACACACACACACACACACTCACATACACACTCACACACACACACTGAAAGCTGGAAGCAAACGCAGCATTTCCTCTAATCTCTTACATCAAGTCTGTACTGTTCCGTTCTTGGCGACGACTTAATCAAAACTAAAAACGTTTGCTGACGACGGCCCGTCCATGTAATCTTCATGCAAGGTCAGAAGTGCAGTAATATTTTGTGATGGCCTCTGTGATGCATTAGTGAAATATGTGTCTGCTTCAAATTCAGTCACAAGCATTTGGATGGTCGATGCTACCTGGACCCTCTGGGAAGCTGTTTGTGACAGCAGGGGCCCGTCCAGGACGTCGTGTAGAAACACAAATTTCAGGCCATCCAGCAGAGTTCCTTGACTATTTTAAAGCATCTTTTTTGTTTTGTTTTTTTCATGTCTGGTGGGGTATTGGGACTTCATTCGAAGTGGCCTTGCTCCTTGAGCTTTTTTGATTACATTATGCTGCCTGAGTTACTTCCTTTTTTTCAATGCGCCTTCTAACGCCCACATACATACAAACTCATGGCGTAGGCCTCACACGTAGCTCTGATTACACTGACATTCACGTGCATGCTTTGATTGGCTAAAACATCCTTTAATTTGGTTAATTTGGCATTTTGTCTAGATTTACTGAATTAATTCACTTACAATCAGTCTTTCATCTAACTTTTAATCCTTTGTGTGGCCTCCTTGCATGAAGCTCCCGCTAAATCATAAAAAACAACAACTTGAAAGCTCCTTTTCTGAAGAGGGCAAGAGATTTTCCATGAAAGCCTGAATTTTTTTTGCTTCCACTGCACAAGGACTCCACCTGGACGAGCCCCCATTTCTTTGTTGCTGCATAAAACAAAGTAAGAGTGCTTTCATGTCTCCCTTGTTTTGTTGGGTTGAATCCACCTTTGGTCCATTGTTGGTTACGACTCGTACCGCCCGCTTTAGAAGTGCACAGACGATCTCTTGTTGCTGTTTTTGTTTCTGTTTTTTGTGTTGTTGTTTTTTTTGCCTTGGTTAAGTTTGTTTGAGCAGGCTGGACAGCAACCATATTCAGGTTCCTCCCAGTATAGCAGACCAAACTGAGAACCCCTCCTCAACACTGTGTCACTTTCAAACCGGTACAGTTAGTTTCTAGTGGTCTGACCTCGATTCAACCCAACACATATTCGAGCATTCAAACTGTAAAAACTACATGCTACAGATGAAACAAGTCAGATTAATGATGGAAGACTGTCCTTCTGGAATTAACATTTTTTGTTTTGAGACCAGAATTTGTCGACTGTTTTGTTGCCAGTAATGCAGAAAACTAAGCTTAGAGCCAGCTTTGTAAAACACTTTGACTGTCATACAAGTCTTAAAGGCTGCAAAACCTCTGATAGGACTTCAAAGTGCAGTTAAGGTATATTCAGGTATATAACAAACTTCAATATTTGACTATGATCTAAGAGATTAGGTCTTAGATTATTGCTTACTCTGACAATTACCTCTGCTCATAGTCACTGAAGTTGCCTCATGGCACTGTTCTGGGCCTCTTCTCTTTTCTGAATGTGGATCAGGTGATTGTGTTGTTAATATGTCAGTCTGGTTTAGACATAATCTTTACCGGGAAAAGCTTGACCTGCTCTGACTGTCCAAAACTCATTCATGCAGGAGTAAAGAAAAAAGAGAGAGAGTGAGATAAAGAAGTGCAAGTAAGTGAAGCAGAGAAGAGGGGATGAAGAAATCCAAGGAGATGAGGGAAGCCAAGCGTGTCCAGGAAGGACAGTGATTTTATCCTCTCCTGTGTAGCCTGATAGATGTGGTGGACAAGTTGAAAGGAGCAGAGAAGAACTGCATCTTACAGTCAGCACTGAGTAATTTGCTTCGAAGCCGAAAAAAAAGCAGCTCATTTGTATGTGTGGTAAGATGGCCTTGTTAATGCTTTGTCGGAACAAAACTATGTACCTTTTTTTTTTCTAACCATCCAAAACACAGAGCTCAGATGATCAGTATAACAGTAAATATGTCATTTTAGTCTGTCTTTTTGTTTACCGCAGAGACAAAACAGAGGGGGGACGACCTGTGTGACGAATCCACCTCTCTTGTTCTCCCTCAGCCGTGACAAGACCCTGCAGCTCTCCTCCACCAATGCTAATGCTTTGAGTCAGCGAAAGAGGAGGCTGATTTAATTCAAAGATCATGTCGAGCGAAGCTGTCGGAGTCACTCGCAAGTGCAAATAGAATTGTTTAAAAACTTACATAATATCTGTTCGCATTTCCATGAACAAAAGGGAGAAGTTCAGCTTTTGTAATGTGACTTTCTCTCGGACTTTGAACTTTGACGTAGTCCTGCCTGGGAAGCGCCTGGGTTCTACATTCCAGTGGCAGGTCTCAACCAGTTATGCTACTGGTAAATGAGTTGTGTGTCAGATAGAAAGATTACATCTTTTTATTAGTGACCTTTCACTGACTTGAACTCTGAGCTCCAGCCATCTCTCACGCAGCAGTCAAACTACCAGCAGGAGGTGTAAAATCTTGATTTATTGCTGATTTAGGTGATCTTCCACTCGCTCATATACTTGTAAATTCTCTCACATGTGTTGCGATGAACTTGATAAATCTACGGGGCTGTTAAACTGATTCTAACTTCACTCTTTTCTCTGACCAAATCTTGATCCTGTCCTCACTTTGCGAGAAGAAAAACACACACACACACACACACACACACACACACACACACACACACACACACACACACACACACCCTGTTGAATTGCAGCTTTCACCATGAATCCATTAATGTCAAAAAAGGTTTATCTTGTTTTGGGAGAAAGAGCCCACAAGGTCCAATTATAGTTGATACAAAGATACAGAGCACTGGGAGCCAAAATCCCTTTCGACATTGTTGCCTTCTCATGCATACAAACCTTCTCTCTTTCAACCAAATGAATCTTCCCCCCCCCCACCCCCGCCTTATTAAAAAGACTCTCAGCATATTCATGTTTAAAAATAAAACAAAAAAAACCCCACACTTCACAAGTCAGAACCTCCTGAGAGTTGTGGTGAAACTGGTGAAACGCCTGCTGAGTGTCAGGGTGACAGTTTCATACCAGCCTGGCGAGCGTCCAGCGCCTACTTGCCCTCCTGTTGATACCCGACGGAATCACCTGCTCTGCTGTCGAAAACATGGATTGTTACTTGATCCCGATGTTCGTCCATTAAAAGCTCGGAAAATATTATTTACGACCTAGAGATTTCTCACCCCTTCACCCCCCCCCCCCCCCCCGCTGTGATGTTTAAGCAGCATTTAAAACTCCAAACGTCTTGACAGTACTAAGCTACCGGTGTTTAGTATACACTTGAGCAGTGGAAAACTAACTGCTAATCCATTGTTATTCGATTGTTCCAAAGCCAAGTGCTCTGGCAGTGGAAGACGGAGGTTGTAGTAATAAACTTGGAATTATTTTTTTTTGGGGGGGGGGGGGGTGCTGTTTCTCCTTGTTAACACACAAAAAATGGCACCATGCATGTGTTTCCATTGCGACGGCGACATTATACAGGCGAGTTACTCCTCTCTGCCAAAGCAGAACATGAAAGGAACGTTGAAGAGACACTTCATAGTTTGGCAGCAGCTTGCGGGATTTGTGGCAACATGAGTGAATCATGCACAACAACATAAAAAAAGAAAGTAAACCAGGTTGTTTGTGATGATGCTAAGAGTTAATCTGACCGTTAAAGAGCTAATTCCGACTAATCTGTGCCTGTTCGATGCAGATATCAAAGCATTCCAACTTTGCTTCATCTCTGATCTGGTGAAATGTAAGGACATGCAGACTCCACACAGGAAGTTGCAAGGCTCGAGCCCGGAACCTTCTTGCTGTGAGGCAACAGTGCTAACCACTGCACCACCGTGCTGCCATTATATTATCATATTATATCAAAATATCTTGTGCGGGAAGTTCATTTTGTCACCAACGCAGAGATGGGGAAAAAAAGGGTTGCTTTTGGCCTTTTACCCACCGTTAAGTTAGAGTTTTCACCCTGTGAGGTTAAAAAAAGAGCATTTTAAAGCTTTGAAATAACTTTATAAGCTATTCTGAAAGGTGCAGGAGTCGGTGGATGAAGCAGTGGGGTCATGTTATCCATCTTTATCCCTGTTTGGATGTAAGTAAAGCCTATATATGATTTAAAATGTAATGTTATCTGTGTTGAAAGATAGAAACCTGACTCAGAAGTATTGGCTTTCGTTTATGTACGATCAGCTCAAATGAGGCATAAATGGCTGTTTCGGTTTACACCACCTAAGCATTAAAATGATCCAACAGTGTTTAACTCTTTCCTTCCACTCTGCTGACCTTGGCCTATAAGGAAAAAAAGGGGGAATACCCTCCCTCCTGAGTCTCATTGTAGGGGAATTTGGGGATTATTGGTGTTCTAATCCACTCTGAGAAGCCAGATAATCCCATCTTCTATCTTGATGTTTCAGAGCTAATGCCAAAACTGCTGCGGCACAGAGGCTCAGCGGCGTCCTGACTCTAGAGTGTTGTTCTCCCATTCACACACTCTGGTGAAACTGCTTCCTGCACTGAGGTCTGGGCTTGT
This sequence comes from Aulostomus chinensis, assembly GCF_037954235.1. NCBI lineage: Eukaryota > Metazoa > Chordata > Actinopteri > Syngnathiformes > Aulostomidae > Aulostomus > Aulostomus chinensis. Next base: position 17,333,139 of record NC_141339.1, on the reverse strand, counting down.
AGCACAACAGCTGAATTTAAAGCTGACCTGATCTGTCGGACAACATGCTTAGTCACGGCGTGATCGGAGCACAACAACAAGCCATGGCGGCGCATTCTTACCTCACCGAGGAGGTTGTGTCTTTCACTCCCATCTGTTGTGTTGTTTGTTTGTCTGTCTACACCAAAAACCACCGGGCCGGTTTGTTTTTTTCTAACTCGGCGGAGGCTGTAGAATGGGCCAGGAAAGTTTGAAGGGCTAATTTGAAGACGCCACTTTGATTTTGAGCTTCTAAAATCCTGAGAGTCTCTTCGTACGCTACAACAAAAAGATGAACATAATCATATCATTCATACTCAAATTGAGAGGTTGTTTCTGGCTTTTTTGGTTTTTTTTTTTAACATGCTCTCAATTTGGTTTAGTCACTACGGGGCCTTGAAAAACAACCAAAGAAACAGACACACGATTTGTAGTCCCTCTCCGTAAAACATGTGAATATATATTTGATATTTGTTTCATATCCGTAAGGTCACCCTGTTTCTTATGCAGGGGGATGAGGACGTCCTAAAATGAGGCTCTCGTATCTCCTCAAACGCCTCACCAGAGATGAGGCTTGCTGGTGGTGTTATTTTTTTCTTCTTAAAGTTAGTGATCTGATGTCTTTCCCCTTTTATCCAGCTGTGCAACTGTGATCATCCACTGTGCGGTGTTTGGGTTGTTATGGCTTACATCTCAGAGACGGGAGGTGAGGTTTAATATCAAAACAAACGACAAAGTAACAAATCTCATAATCGCCCCTGCAGTGAGTAAACAGGTGCTGAGTCACATCCATACATTCTCTTTCTGTTTATCGAAGTGAGGGGAAGAAAGATGGGAGGTGAGGAAGGTCCGGCGAGAGAGAGAGAGAGAGAGAGAGAGAGAGAGAGAGAGAAGCTTTTTAAGGAAGGTTGCTGGGGTTGTTATGACCATGTTTTGTCACTTGCGATTTAAAAAGAAAAGGAGTATCACGCCAAAAAGGTGAAAATGGTTATAAAACAAAAAGCAGCATGGGAAAAATATCCAATCTTGAAAGCTCACTCAGAGCCCTCATTCCCTCTTCAACAAAAACATTCTCTCTCTTGTGTTTTTTCAAAATACAAAATCTGAATTTTGACCGTAAACCCAAAATACTGAATGCTTTTTCTCCAAAATTGTGACTTAAATCTCAGAATTCTGACTTTTTTTTTTTTACCCCTAGAATTTTGACTTTAGCCTCAATTTTCATTATTTTCCCTCAGAATTCTCACTTTGAGCTCATGATTATGACTTTGATCCCCGATTGGGTTTTTTTTTGCCTTTTTTTATCAGAATTTGAACTTTTAATTTCAAATTTCTGACTTTTTTTTTTAAACCTCATAATTCTGACTTTAATTTCAGGATCCTAACTTTTTTTTTATTCTATTAAAATTCTCACTTTAATCACACATTTACTACTTTGATCCCAGAATTCTGCCATTTTAAACTAGAATTCCAAATTTTAATTTCAAAATTCAGACTTTAATTCCATAATCTATCGAATAAATCTGACCTTAATTCATCTATGTTATGGACTTTGTTTATTGATGCCATAAATGCAGGAGCCGGAGTTACAGGCTTTCTCTCTGGTGGGAGCTGATTGTCAGTTGCTCCAGCTTGGACTGTCCATTAGAATCGCTCCCCGTTCCCTCATTCATTTTAAGACCTGGTTGTGTTTTTCATCTAGGAAGAGAAACGAGGGAGAAAAAGGGGAGTGGCCTTGGTGTTAATGAGCGAGTCTCATCTTAGACACAGAACGAGATGGCTAACATAAGATTATCTCACACTCCCATTATCTCTGTTTATCTTTCTGGTCTCGCGAACATATCTTACTTCAGGCGAAGACCCTGTTATGTTTGCTCGGCAGAGCAACACATTAGCAGCACTACAAACACTACAAACACACACTAAACAGTGTCCCAGGCCCCCCCAACACCCATGAGGCAGCTCGGCCAGACGGCCCAGAGCCGGTTTTCACATACACACCATTCAAAACCTGGTACTAGACTATTCTAGCTCTTAATGAGCGCGCGCAATATGCGCATAATGCGCATAATGTAATTTCACCCCCTGAACATGCATGAAATTCGCTGAAATTCGGCACAATTGTCCGGTCTTAGCTTAACATTCATGAATCAAAAAAAAAAAAAAAAAAAACACCACAAAAGTCTATAGCGCCACCTAGGGAGCCACACAACTACAAGATAATTTTTGATAATTTGCAGCACTATAACTCCTCCCACGAATGTCCAACAAACATGGGACTAACACCGTTGGACTCGTCTCATCAAGACCAACAATTCTTTAACTCTGACCCCTCACCTATCTACAACAGAATGTCCACAAATTGGACAAAACTGTCAAAATCAGGACTTTTTTTACTCCCCGAATAAAGTCTATCTCCTCCTAGGGCATTAATGCTATCGCTTCCAAACTTTAACACATTACTCTCCCAACTGTGCTGATTAAAAGTTGCTTAACGTTTTTATCTGAATTACTCGGTTTGGATTTTATAAGCCCTCAAAGTGGGGGAGACACGTTTCACGCTTACAATGGAAGCCTATGGGGAGACCGTCTCCTCTCAGGGTACATACTGTCAAACAAATGCTTCTCGCGTCTACACCATACATCCTACAGCTTTAACAAACACACCACTGCATTCCTGACAAAAACCCCTACAAAAATATGATATTATGTGTCACTCTTGACCAACATATGCCGACTTATTCAGCTTTTCCACACTACAATTCTGTTGATCCTCCTCTCTCTCCACTCTAGCACAGATCAGAGACAGAGCAGTGGGGGAGGGGTTCTTAAAGGGCCGGCTCTCAGCTCTGCTCTCTCTCTCTGATCAGACTCAGGCTTCTAACTCCTAAACTACAAGGCCTACAGATTTGACCAAGACACCGTTGGATTCAGGTCAACGACGCTCAGGCCCTAACAACGCTGCTTGCAGCTTTAATTTGTTCTTGTTTCCGTTTCTCTGCTTCTACCCTATTCCCTCATTCCACTTCACGATTCACAGATATGTTCTCTCTCTCCCCTCTCCTCCCTCGTTTCATTACTCTTTGATGCTCAGACATATGTGGGGCGTCACACAGCCTGTTAGAGGGAGAGTCACGCATCAAGGGGAGCTGGAGGAGGACAGGAAGGGAAAGGCAGGACGGGACCGTTGCATACAGGGTTAGCAAGCTATGGGACAATATACTGGCAAAATAAAACCAATAAAACACTAAGCTCAAAAGTCTTTGGTGGAGGGTTTGCTTGTATGTAATGGAGAATTCTGTAGAAATGCATCAACTTTACCAAAAATAGGACTTCAGTAGGAGGGATTCAGCAATTATCATGTTAAATGTCTGTGTGTGTTTGTGTGTGTGTGTGTGTGTGTGTGTGTGCGCGCGCACGCGCGCTTGAGGATTAATCTAAAAAAAACAAAAGTCTTGGACTCCTTACATTTGAGTTTACTGGGTGAACTTATATATCCACAGCAGTGGCAAGATGGCTGTTGCCTTAAGGCACAAAAACCAGTTCAGAGGTCAGCAATAGGGGTTAAGAGGAAGGGGAGTGTGTAAATGGCCTGCATGTCTTTGTGTGTTACACTTCTTGTTCACATATTTTTCTCTGCGGCTGAAGGAAAGTCTCTGGAGAAGGATTCAGTGAGAGGCTCAACACTAAAGGATGATAAATGGGATGATAAACATGTAACTATAGAGAATAAAGAGCAGTTGATAGGTCATTACTGCGATGAAAGACTGAAGAGAGAAACAAGACACATAAACCTCCACTCTGACCCCGACCACGGCGCATGCACACACATATGTCCTTTTATTTTTAACTTGAGATTTGATTAATAATCATTCAAGAATTTCAGAATGATTAATTTAGTAAATTCTAATGGCATAAACACGAATCAAACTTGGGTTCCTTGGTTCTACACCACCACTCGATGGGCGGTTCTTGTTAAAACACTGTGGCGGGAGTCGGTTAGGTCGGTTGGGGAGTCCAGTGACGGGACTACGCGCCACGACATCAACCTTCTGAAGCTTGAATCCAGTTAGACCTTTACTGTGTTTAGACATCGAAATTAGTTTCAAATAGAAAATTGACCAGAATGTCCTGAAATTCCGTGAATGATAAACTCAAAAGGAGCTTTATAAACTAAAGAACATTAACCGGCGCCTGGAGGGCTACATCGTTTGTGTCCACCACAGCAAAAGGATCTGGATCCTAATAACTCAATTGGCATTGTTTCCATGCTGAGGTCTGAAGACATTCGGGTCATCTCGTGTTTTTCAGTGAGATCACGTTGCCCTCATTGCACATGCCATCCTTAATTAACTGGTCTTAAATATGGAATGTGTCCCTGAAAGTGGCTTAAGTCCCACAAACACCCAATCAGCTCTGACAGAATGCTATCATATCGTGCTTGACACCCTCAGTAATTGTTTAAATCCATTTTGTCCTTCAGCCCATGTGATAATTACAGTCAAGGGAGCAATTATTGACACTCAGGGGAAGTTGTTTGTTTTTTTTTTCCTCCCCGCCAAGTTCTAAAATTCACGTACACACACATACACGCGCAGCCACAATCTCACCCGCACACACATTTCCCCGTGCCAAGTTGCGGTAACGTAGAGGCCAGAGAGCAGCAGCCACTGATAGAGGCCTTGATAAGACTCATTTGAAATGGATGCAGTCGCTGAACCTCTCATCTCTGTGTGCCAAGGACACCATTTACCTTACGTAACAGCCGTTCTGGGTCACTGACACATCCATCTTTGCGATTTGCTTTCCTCGAGAGCTATGTGCACCTTGACCTTAGCTTGCATTGTTCCATGTAACTTATATTTCACTCTTTAACGCCTTCTCTCTCCTGTGTGTTTGTTGGAAGGGCGCTTGAAGGGTTTAAGTCGAATATCGTCAGTCTTTTTGTCACATGGTGAATAATTATTTTGTTTTTGTTTTTTTTTAAAAGAAGGACATAAAAACCTCTCAGTTACTGTTGGCTGAGTGTACGGAATTGTTATTTTATGAGTCTACAGGCCATTTGAAAGACAATATGTTCATTTTTAAGGCTCCAGAGTTTATATCCCTTTATGTTTTTGTCATTTTGTGCTAAAAATGAAGTGAAACCATGATAATGACTTTCAATTTCTACTGTAATTGATTTGTTTTAGTGTACTAAACCCATCAGAACACTATAACTGGGTAAATCTTAGTCCCCTATAACCTAAAAATCATATTTCCATGTTAAAACTAAGGGGGATAGACACAATAAAGACTTCTTAAATATATCATGGAGTCAGATATCCCTTTGTGTTCTTGTTTTTCAGAATCTGTAAACCTCAAGGATGTGGCTCTTGTTTATATGGCTTGTGAATCGTGGTTAAGGGAATAATGTCAGATTTAAGTAGAACATCAGATATGGAGTTAAGGGGAAGGCTATGCAGCTGGGACGTGGGAACGTTCCCTTTTGTTAAAGTCCCACATCCCAGTAAAGTCTGTTCAAATAACACACAGGCAACATGGCCGCCCCAGAAAATCTGCTTCTACAGTTTCTAATACAGGAAAACAGCAAACAACCTCTAATCAGGTCAATATTCAAGTCAATAACCGTGACTGATTCCTGTCAGTCACGGTTTTGACAGAGAGGTCAAGTTATGTAGCTAGCCAGAGCGCTAACATGACTGGGGCTCGGCGAAAACTAACTACATAAAGAAGACAGATGTACGACTTTGAAGTACGAGTGATGTACGACCTTGATCTGAACTCTCAAACTCTTCCATCAAATTTTTTTTTTTCCACCTGCATTTTGTGAAGACCTGCGCCTTCTCCTCATCTGATTGGATCTCACTCCACACGCCCCGAACAAGGCACCGAGTACTCGCCACCCAGAGGCAGAGAAGAGCTGCTGGAGGGTCTTCCGGGTGTACACACGTGCATTTTTCTCCATAGTCAGAAAACATAAGCCTGTTAGCTTAAACCCGTATGTTGCCTAACACACTCAAAAATGGTTAAATGGTTGCACCACTTTGTTTATGGGAGCATCAGAAACTGGACGTAGAACAGACTATGCGGACTTCATGAAAAATATCGATCATCTTCACTTCTTCACAGGTCAGGAAGTGGAAGATGCTGGCGCGCCATCATGGTGATGCAACGAGCAAGCTGAAGGAAACAGAGTCGGATGTCCACCTGGGGTGTTGTCAGTCTTGGGGGGTCCATGTTAGTCCTGTCATGCTGGAGTGCTCCATCTGCAGTGGGCCTTATATCAGCTACGCACTGGAGGACACCTGGCAGCCACGCCAGCGCACACAGGCAAGTCCATCTAGATTCCTGCTAAATAAGTAATAGATTACATCTAGCGGCAAAATTACTTTAGGAATAATTGTTCTTGTTGTTTTTTAAGATAATGGTCAAAGGACACAAACTGAAACAACACCAGAGCAAAGTTCTGAATCTTTTTGATGATTAAAAAGTTAACTTTTTCTGTCTCCATTCCTGTTCAACCTTCCTCGACTCGACTGCAAACCACAATTACTCCTTCTATGTCTCTCTTTCTCTCCATTTGTCTTCTGTTGAACAACCCAAACATTCTGTCTTCTTTTGGAAAATAAATCTGCCTTGAAATATTAATGAACAGAAAGCCTAGAATCGCCATCACTACGGTACAACTCCATCAGATCTCTACAATAAATCAATAAACAAGCTGAAGAAAGAGTGAGAGCGAGAGGAAGAGAAAGAGCGAGCAAGGGGAGCAGTTTGGTAAATTCAAGGAGAAAGGACGAAAGGGTAGAAATGTGAAAGCGATTGAACAACAAGTAGAAGATGTGTGTATTCAGAAAAAGCCTGAGCAAAAAGGTGGTTAGATAAGGACGCTGTGCTGCTGACAGCTGCGTTATGACTTATATGACGATGAAATGACCAACG
>NC_141339.1:17288676-17321176 GCF_037954235.1 Aulostomus chinensis | reverse complement strand
TGTGTGGGTGGGTGTGGAGAGAAGGCAGGAGGGGTGTTAATGGTGTAGGCGTCTAAGCTGAGGCAGCATGCTTGTATGTGTTTATACTACATCTCTAATATCCAGCACCTCGACCCCTCTGGCACCGCAGCGCCACCCTTCCTGTCCTTTCACGAAATGGCTCCCAGAGTGTGTGAGTCAGTACTGGCCTTGGCATTGAGTGCCACTAGCGGGTTACATAACGTACTAGTCTCTCTCTCTCTCGCTCTCTCTCTCTCTCTCTCACACACACACACACACACACACACACACACACACACACACACACACACACACACACACACACACAGAAAGGCAATAAACACTGAGTATTGTGGAGCCTTGTTCAGGGCCCTGAGCAGCCAGTAAATCCAAAAGGAACCAAGGGCCAGCGAGGAAAAACACTGAGCGGACCTATTGTTAGTATTGCTCTCACTCCCTCATCCCATCCTCTCTGCACCTGACTCCCATTTCATTCGACCCTGGGCTGTGAGCACAGATGCAGACACCAGATCAGTGTTTACACCACAACGGAGGTAATGAAACATTGTTCTTCATCATCTTTCTTCAGCTTCTCGATGGAACGCTTAAACCAAAAAGTAGCCTTTTTTTTTTTTTAAACCTCCCCATTTCTGGTTTGAAATGAAACGCATTTCCCATTTTCCTGCAATAGATGACATCAGCCATAGGGTTTTACTTCTCGTGTGTGATGCCTTCAAGTGCAGCTAAGATGGTGTCAGTTTGTGTCCCATGTGGGCTGTGAGGGGATGCAGATTATATTTCTGAACGAAGATTTTGGAGCTGCAGGGAAGGAGAAGCAGCTTGAGGGAGTTTAGGTAGAACTGAATTCTCCCTCTTTCTGTGATTTACAAAGTGTGTGTGTGTGTTTGTGTGTATAAGGATTTATTATGCCCTTGTATGTGTGTGTGTGTAAGGATTTATTATGCCCTTGTATGTGTGTGTGTGTTGTTAAACTACCTGCAGGCTTGGTTTGCTCCAGCTCTGTTTGTGTGTTTGTGCATGTATGTGTGTGTGTTTGTGTGTGTGTGTTTGTGTGTATGTGTGCGTGCGCATCAGGTGGCAAGTGGAGGGCAGATTAATAATAGATTTGACCCGAGTTGTTCGGGAAACGTTGTCAGCAGAGAAAAGTTGAGGCTGTATTTTCAAAAGTGCACCGTCACACATGCACACTACAATTTTTTTCTGAGAGGTGGATTCAGCAGTGACATAACACACACTTTTCTATCTCACTCGCTATCTCTTACACACACACACACACACACACACACACACACACACACACACACACACACAGACAAACACATCAATTACTGCTTGGGTTTGTGAGAGGAAGCTCACTGGTTTAACCAGGATGAATGCTGGTGCCTGGAGCGCAGCTGCTCGCTGGGATTGTCCTGCAGCACCCAGTGGAAACATGCAAATGATTTAGATGTTCCTGCGTCAATAAATGGTGGGGGAAAAAATGAATTGTTTTTCAAAACTAGTTTGCCGTTTATTTTCATATAACTAAACATCACATTCAAGATCTTACCAAATGAATGCTCACAGTTATTTCACCCTCATCTTTTATTTTGCTGCCATGAGTTAGCAAGCATGAAGAAAGTGGAAGCTATATAGTTTGTTTGGTGCTCAAATCAAAATGTTGATAGATTACTGAGCACACAGCTGGATTAAAACGCGTGGATTATAATGATTATGTCCTTGAAAGTTTGTTAGTAAATATCAGGGCAGTTTTTCCAGAGTTGTTATAGCTGTTATTAGCTGTCAGTCAACCATTAGCTTCAAGCTAAATGCACATAGCTGGCTCTTTCTGCATTCTGTCGTTCCGAATTACTGACGCAAAAGAGGAAAAAACATCTTTGTGAGCTTGAGACATCTATTTATTAGTACTTGAAAGAAAAAAAAAAACTTTTTTGATTAAGTATCGCTTTAAGCTCACCACGGCTAAATTCTCTGCATTTCACAGGATACACTTACGCCTGCCGAGACGGCAACATGCAGTTAGCGCTCGGGGAGCTTGAGTGTGAAAAATAACTTTGGTTATTCGCGCAGCTCTCCTAGACTTGTTTCTAATAAATGCGTCAAACCCTGACGGTGAAATGAGGGGTTGAGAACGATGCTCAAAAATAATTTCCCCAGCGAAAGAATAGGCTGTGACGTAATGCTCGACAATATGGCCTCAATTTCAGCATTCAGTATGCTGCCGTCTTGCACTCCCACATCTGACTGTTGGCTTGTTGTTGTTGTTTTTTCCCTCTAACACTCACAAAAATATGAAACAGAAATGGAATGGGAAAATGCTGGAATTAGAGAGAGAGAGAGAGAGAGAGAGTGAGAGAGTGGTCGTAATAGAAGTAGGAGAGCAGCAATTCATCAAGACTCAGAGTTAATTAGTAATGGCCTCAGCTTCCTGACATCCACCAGCTTTAAATTCATGTGAACTCTGTAAATTTCCCAGTCCAGGTTACTTTTTAATTCTGTACCCAGTGGGAGAATGACCTTAGCAGGCTTGGGGGGGGGGGGGGGGGGACTTGTTGAAGGAGACGTTTTTTTTTTTGTTTAAGATATGTAGTTAACATGTGTTACTAAGAGATAAGTTTCCAGTGAACTACAGATGGAGGTAGAGCTTCTTAATCTGGGTAATGTTGCCAATTTACCGTCATAACGTGTGTAAGTAAACCCTTTCTTTGAATTTTAAGCCACATTTTTAAAAAAGATTAATAGCTGCAAAAATATATATTTAAAAAGTCAAAACTCTACTGTCCGATTTTAAGAGGAGCTTTTGAACGCAGCATGCATCCTCCGCCCAGAGCAGATCTCAAGCAGTCAGGCATGAAACGCAAAACTGGGGAAGGAAACAGAGGCGGGACGTCACCGCCCTCCGCAGCAAAACCAACAAGAAACGATTAGATGAAACTCTCCAAGACGAGGAATGCGGCGAAGTTCGATTACGTCCCTGCCGAGGACCCTCAAACTTCTCTTCTTGTGAATCGGATAAATAAAATTTTTTTAAAAAGCATCCTTATGAAAGACAAAACGACCGCTCTGTGTAAGTAGACGGATGATTCTTGAATACTGGGATTTGTCATTGCTGAAGGGAATTACAGGTTTATTTCTGCAGTGCTGTCATATATCGTGTTTATTATATAAGGCTAAAGCTGTAACCCACTTTCTGTGTGTGTATGTGTGTGTGTTGGGGGGGGGGCACTGGCTGACAGCCCAATTGAGGCGCTCCATTCAGTCCTCCCCCCCCCCCCCCCAAAAAAAAAAGAAAAAACCCATGACCTGGATTCATGATGCTCCTATCAATGAACATTCCTGGCTGCTAGGAGATTTGTTCTCTTTAACAGGGATTTCGTCTCGGCAACTTAAGTTTGGAGCTTGTTGAACCTGGTCAAATGCCCCCCCCCCCCCCCCCCTCTCCCCCTTAGACCTGTGTGTGAATGGTTTGTTTGTGTCCCGTGGAGACCCGGTGGCGTAAATCAGGCGATGAAGTAGGTTACCCTCCAAAATAAAGGAACTCCTGCAGGATCTTCTGATTTTAATAGAGTTTGCATTGATATGCAAAGTTACAGATGTTTACATTCTCTCTCTCTCTCTCTCTCTCTCTCTCTTTCTTATATACCTGTGAAATTACCCTCAATCTTCTTCTTTATGATTATCTAACAGGATTTGGTTTTGATGGTGGTTGCTTTATAACACAGGCTCTTCTTTCCTTCCACTGAGGTGTTGAGATCAAACTTGAACCAGGTGTTTGTCTTACATAACAGTTGATAACAGAGCCTGTTCAGTGTGCCAAGGTGGGATTTATAATTTAAGAGGGAAAAAAAAACACAAAGTGGGATTATTTCACGTAATATTACCCCGATTGGGACATTATTGGTGTTTTGTCCACTGAAACCCGGATCGTGGGTCTCCGGCGAGCCCTGCCAGCTGCTCCTCTGGAGTTTCTCACTCTGTACTTTTCCACTAGCAGCGGCTTTTTCTTGGCATCATGAGCTCCCTCCTTCAGACTCTCCCCTCTGGTCTTTGTGTAAAGAACCTGCGTCACTCCCGGCTTGTTTTAATTGTGAAGCAGCCAAAACAGTGAAAGTGATCGGTTTGGTGAAGAGGTGTGGGGTGGGGTGGGGGGGTATTTGCTTACTTGTCTCATGGGGAGGTGGGATGGACTCAAGCCCCTGTGTGGATAAACAATAATAAAGGAGAAATGAGCAGCAGTTTCATTTGGTGTTGATATGTCTGTGTTTATCCTGTGCCTGTGGAACTCTTTGGTCTCTTGGTGGTATTTATGGACACATCTGGATGTTGTTTTACACTCCAGATTTGTTGTCTTGGTGACAATTTGTTAAGAAGAAGAAAAAAAAACCAACAACCCACATTGTGACACATGGTTTGTGAAGTTACCATGGGATTTCTCAAACATAATATACAGTCAAACAGTGCAGTACAGCCTGTCACAGTGCAGTTTGGGGATTTTTTTTTTTTCCACTGTTTTTGACGCAAGCGCACCTTGAGGTGTGGCCTCCCTACGTGGGGGAGCGCAACGGCTTCTGATTGGTTCGAATGCGGATTACTCATTTCCCATAAAGCGCTGTTGAGAGAGAATCACACCCACCTGGGTGGAGGAGGTGGGGGGGGGGGGGGGGAGTCCATTCGGCTCCTCCTTCTTCTCCTCTCTCATAAAAGCGGAGCCAAGCCAGATAAGTCATATTTTAGCTTCAGGCAGTCGAAGAACAGAGCTGCTGTTGAACTCATCATGACCATTCAAACAGAAGCAGATCTGACTTACTCAAAATCTAGAGGGCTGGTGGCGTTAGTCACGGGTACGGATGGTTGCGTGTTTGAAGCCAGTGTCCTAACAGCATGGATCTTTATGTTTTACTTGAACTTCTTGATCTAAACCTTTTTTTTTTTTCCCCCCTCAATTCTTGCAGCTTTTATGAAGCAGAAGAGAATGGGTTTGAACGACTTCATTCAGAGGCTCGCCACCAACTCCTACGTCTGCAAGCAGTGAGTAGCATCTGACTCATGTTATTGTTCTGCATTCCTGGGGGGGGGGGGGGGGTGGCATAAGTAGAAATGCCACTTTTTCTTTCTTTTGGAGAATCGTTGTGATGTTAATGAACCGTTCAATTTAATTGAAACTTTGTTGTTGTTTTTTTTGTCATTTCAGTCCTGAGGTTCAGTCCATTCTGAACCTGAGTCCTCCTCAGGATGCTGAGCTCATGAACACAAATCCCTCCCCTCCTGTGAGTACACGGGAACTCCTGTTGGGTCCCTGACCATAAACATGTCGTCCATCTCATCCTGATGATGGTTTATTGAATCTTGTCACATTGTATAGTTTCATCACTAAAAAGCAAATATTAGGTTAAAAAAAAAGAAGAAGCTCAAAATGCAGATTAAGATTAGTTTCGATGGACTGTATCCCACTTTATTACCGTGCAGGACTTACATGGATTACCAGTCAGTACCTAAACAGATGTCGTGATATATCTAGATTAAAAAAAGGTGGGATGTCATTTTTTCCGCCTAAATTTGAACCAAACAGTAAATTACATGCTTCTTCTTTCTCTTCCTTTATCTTAACTCGAACCCTTGATCTCATTTTATTCCTCCTTTTCTCCATCCCTTGTTTCCGCCGGTCACAGCCCAGCCCGTCCCAGCAGATCAACCTCGGTCCATCCTCCAATCCCTCAGCCAAACCCAGCGACTTTCACTTCCTCAAGGTGATCGGCAAAGGCAGCTTTGGCAAAGTCTTGCTTGCACGCCACCGGACTGATGATCAGTTTTACGCAGTCAAGGTCTTACAGAAAAAAGCCATCCTGAAGAAGAAGGAGGTAAAGACGCAAAACAAACGTGTTGCTGGGGAGTTTTCTCTCATTCTGTCAGCGTCTCTAAAGCTCTACGCTTCTTTTTTTTGTTGTTTCCCCTCAGGAGAAACACATCATGTCAGAGAGGAATGTGCTGCTAAAGAATGTGAAGCATCCATTTTTAGTTGGCCTGCACTACTCTTTCCAAACGGCCGACAAACTCTACTTCATTTTGGATTACATCAACGGAGGAGAGGTGAGTTGCAGGATGAACAGCTGTCACAGCAGAAGAGAAGACAGAGAGAAGGAGGGATTAACTATTCCAGGAAGGGGTTTAGAACGATTGAATCACAGAGAGGAAAGATGGGGAGGAGAGAGAGAAAGAGAGATGGAATCGGAAACAAAAGATGAGACCGAGACAGATAGACAGAGGGGATATCCTGTCATGAGAAGCAGAACAGAAGCTGCCATTTTTTCTGCCTGTCCTTCTTTTTAAGGAAACGGTGGTGGGTGGGGACAGCAGGAGAGACGCGGGGGGCCAGAATTAGCAGCAGCTTTCAGACTCAGCTTGTGTCTAATCGAGCTAATTTCCTGTGATTGTTGGACGAGCAAAGAGAGCGCCGGTTAAATATGGGCCTCATCCGGAAACAGGACACATTTACTCTCCTTTCCCTTTTCTTGCCATCTTCTCTTCCGCCATCATCTTACTCCACCCTCATCCCTGGTTTCATCCATCTTCCCCTGTCAAAGCTTTGAAGCTCTCACCTTCCTGCCTCTCTTATTTCCCTCCATCCGGTTTCCCCTCTGTGTCTCCTCGTCTTTCTCACCTCATTTTTCAGTGTAATTTCAGAGCATTGACTCTTTTTTTGTTTCTTTTTCTTTCTTTTTTTGTCCTCTTTCTTCCTTGCAGTTGTTCTACCACCTACAGAGAGAACGCTGCTTCCTGGAGCCGAGAGCGAGGTTCTACGCTGCAGAGATCGCCAGCGCTCTGGGGTACCTCCACTCCCTCAACATAGTGTACAGAGACCTGAAGCCGGAGAACATCCTGCTGGACTCCCAAGGACACATCATTCTCACCGACTTCGGTCTTTGCAAGGAGAACATAGAACCCAACGGAACCACGTCAACCTTTTGCGGTACACCAGAGGTAAGGGTCATTTAATGCATTGATAAGAAACATATTGCAACGCTAGCTTCTATTCTACAATAATGTTCTTTTTTCCCTCCACAGTATTTAGCTCCTGAAGTACTACACAAGCAGCCATACGACCGAACAGTAGACTGGTGGTGTTTAGGAGCAGTTCTCTACGAGATGCTCTACGGCTTGGTGAGTATCAGACTCCAAATATTTGACAATGTCTTGTTCATTCTAACTGCGATCCTCGCGCATCCGGATGTTAACCGAATCTGTTTGCCCCCCCCCCCCCCCCCCCCCGCCAGCCTCCGTTCTACAGCCGCAACACAGCCGAGATGTACGACAACATCCTGAACAAGCCTCTGCAGCTGAAACCTAATATTTCCAACGCAGCCCGACACCTGCTGGAGGGGCTTCTGCAGAAAGACCGAACCAAGAGGCTGGGCTGCACAGAGGACTTTGTGAGTCTTTCTCCTCTCCTGTCTTGTCTTGCCTTTGTCCACCCGCTGTTCATTTAATTAACAGTCGCTCGTTTCATGTCCTCAGATTGAAATTAAGAACCACATATTCTTCTCCCCGATCAACTGGGATGACCTCAACGCCAAAAAGATCACCCCTCCCTTCAACCCTAATGTGGTAATACTTCATTAATTACTTCATAAAGTGCTGCTGATGAGAGATTTGTTATGTTTCTACTGTGTTAAGATTAACTCACTTGTCTCAAACATCTCCAACTATGGCTTGGTATTTTGAGTCATTACACTGTGACTAATCCCCCCCCCCCCCCCATACACACACTTTCCTTCCTTCCTCCTCTTCAGACGGGACCCAATGACCTGCGGCACTTTGATCCAGAGTTCACAGACGAGCCTGTGCCCAACTCCATTGGCTGCTCCCCAGACAGCGCGCTGGTCACAGCCAGCATCAAAGAGGCTGCCGAGGCCTTTGTGGGCTTCTCCTACGCTCCTTCTATGGACTCCTACCTATAGGATCAAAACGCAGGCGCTCACGGACTCATCTTTACATTTACAGGACATGAAGTGTGGCATGTCCATGGACTTGCATCTTGATCCCCACCCCCAACATTTCCCATTGGGATGATGGATGTTTCGGATTTTCTCCCCCCCAACATCTACAAAATTGCGTATATAAGTCATAACAGCTCTTGAATGCGATGAAGACCAGCGACAAGAGGATGCCTGGCACAATTAGATCACTCATTGGGCTTGAATTATTATCTCATAAACGCACAAATTCCCACGTTAGCCTACGATTGCACATCCATGTTGGAGGTCCTTTGCACATAGCTCGGGCAGCTTTAAAGCCCCTCTCTCCACCCATCTGATAAGCACATGCATCTTTTCTCCAAAGAGAAAAAGCAGGACCGTACAAGCCCTGAAGAGGATTCCCATCCGTAGCCAAACATCTTCACCCCTTTGTTTTCTCCTCTACCACCTGTAGGGACCTACTTGAGTAGCTTGGACATTGATTGTGGTGCTTTAGTTTCTTCTCATTTACATCGTATGTGTTTATAAAGGGAGTCATTTGAAGCTGAATGTTACAGAGGGGGATGTTTAATTTCTCCTGAAGGTGCCTTTATTGTTTGTTTTTAATCTCTCCCTCATATTTGATTTTTTTTTTGGGGGGGGGGGGTTCCCCTGTGTCAGTGGTTCCATTACATCTGAGCTGGCTGCACGCAGGAGGAGGAGGAGGAGGAAGGATTAAGCACTGAAACACACTGCACCCGTCAGACGTAGAAACGCATATGTTTTCGTTTTGCACATAAAAACCATAATGATAATGCTGAGAGAGAGAGAGAGAGAGAGAGAGAGAGAGCACTGCTGCTAGGTGAGAACGGGCGTGACGTGTTCAGAAGTTTGTGTCGTTCTGCTTGCCAACCACGTCCCCTCTCATATAGTCTTCCTTTGGCCTCACAGTAACGCGACGGCGACCTGCAGCCGAGCTAACGCCATCCAAACTGAACATTCCATTTATAATATTGCTGTAAGTTTAGCGGTATTTAAGTTTGTTTGTATATTTGGAGTTATGTGTACTAGGTTTAATGTATATTGAACAAGAGATGACTAAAAGGTATGCTTAAAGATGTATATGTAACAATTCCTGTTAAATGTACTGTAAATTGTAAAATTGTTCAGATTTATGTGACCATGTTTGGTTTGCAATAAAAGTTTAACTTAATTACACCTCACCAACCAGAGTACTTTAGTTGTATTGTGATTTTCACTCAGGAATTGCTTCACTTTGGGGTTTTTTTCTCACAATAATACCAGGATAACAATATAAGATGGATGCATGGTTAAGTAAGAGAGCAAAAAAAATGTAAAGACTGAAGATTAAACATTTACTAGTCCTGGTTTGACTGAGCCTGAGCTACTGACCCCCACCAAATGTCTTGTATTAATTCAGTATGGACTTTCACCCTTTCCATGCGTCAGTAGCCTTACACAACTATCACTGTGACGTTCAAGTCAGTGTGTGTGTGTGTGTGTGTGTGTGTGTGTGTGTGTGTGTGTGTGTGTGTGTGTTTACTGAGCATATCTGTTTGCAGGCAAATTATTTACGAATCTCAGGTAGGCTGAGAGGGCTTCTCTAGGCCAGCAGATATTATAGAATCCAGGTCATCCAAGAAGCTTTACCTTACTTTAGAGGGGCAGTCAGCCATGAACTTGCGCTCATCCTCGTCTGTGGTGCCCCCTGTGGCCAGAAGCGGTAGTGTTTA
The DNA here is from genome assembly GCF_037954235.1 of Aulostomus chinensis. Lineage (NCBI taxonomy): Eukaryota > Metazoa > Chordata > Actinopteri > Syngnathiformes > Aulostomidae > Aulostomus > Aulostomus chinensis. Next base: position 17,311,449 of record NC_141339.1, on the reverse strand, counting down.
ACAATCAAACGCCTTCCTCATGAGCGAGACCTACTGAGTCATAATGCAAAAAAAAAAAAAAAAATCATACACCTGCATTTGCTTCCTGATAGAGTAAGATAGGGATTTACTAGGATAGTTCTTTTGGTGGTTAAGAAGAAAATGCATTTATGTAATTTGAGGAAAACAACAGTATTTTTCAGTCTCTTGTTTGCAGAGGTGTGCTGTGAGTGGTTTCTTGTTTTCTCTAGCTTTCAGGAACATTTGATTGATATGGTGAATATGCTGGCTGCTGTTGCTCTCCTTGGTAGGTCGTGTACTGTAGCGTCAAACAGACTGTGCGGCATAATGCTCCAAAAGTCCCCAAAAAAGTTCTACTCTCACAGCTATTTAAGTGTTGAGATGAGGAACTTTGTCCTTCAACTGGAGTTCAAGGTTGTGTCTGATGGTTAATAGCGTCTGTGGAGTGTTTTAAGGGGGACACTAAATATGTTCTACATCTGGGGGAGAATGTCATAGTGTGGCTGACCTCTGACCTGTAAGCCTCCCTGTGAAAGGGAGAAACTGAAAAGATAATGATTGGAAGAAGACTGTTGCTTTTCAAGGTGCTTTGAGCTTCACAAGATTCTTTTTCACTGCCACATCACTTCTTTGCAATTACAGAAGGCAGAAAGAGCCAGCAACATGGATCCAGCTTCTATTCTGCAAACGACTCTGCCGATTCACCTCAAACATCAAAGTCAGCCAGACTTTGGTATTAATTAACACTGAAAGACTGTAATTAATTGTAGGATACGAATCCATAACGTGGAAGTAAACTGGTTCAATATGTTGGATAGAATTAGTGGTTCTTTTTCAACCTCTTATTCATGTGTGCATTTATTGGCCTGGAGATGAACTGCAGCGTTTTCTGATGCACGGCAGCCGTAGTCGTGCATCGCCCTCTGCTGGTTAGACTAGGCTAGTCACGCTCAACAGGTGGAGACGAGGGCTTTTTCTGCCTAACACAATTTTGAATGAGTAACAGTCCCTTTCATAAGAAAATATTGCATAATAAATGGCTTACAGTTAAAATGGGAAACACTTAACATCGCATTACTTAAGCTTAATTAACGATTTATTGATTCTCTACTTGACTTATTGTAAAACAGGTTCTATGTGTTTTCCCTCGACCCCCACAGCCCCGTCCATCTTTGCCGCAGCACGTGTGAGGTGACTCGATTTCTGATGAACGGATACATCCTCAAAAGACTTTCCAGTCCTTCTTAGCACCCTGAGTCTCTTCAGCGCTCAGCTAGTCGATCACTCCTCAGTCTTGACCCCTTAGGTTTATGGCTTGACCTCAGCATGATGGATGTGGAAGTATAAGAGTGTGAATGAGTTCCTTAAGTGTCCCCTACAGCAGGATTTGGGAAACCAGTGCGACAGCTCCTGACTGCATGATGATGAAGGGTCTCTGTGTTTGAAAACTTGAATTTGGCACGTTTAGGACTGTTACAGCTGCTGTGCTGTTGTGAAGGTTTTAACTGGTCAAGTGTCCATGAGCAGATGCTCTTGAAACTTGTAGAGAACGAGATTCGTCCTCAAAGATTAGCAGCTCTCCCAATATTAGCTGTAAAATGGATGATCAGAATTGAATTTTAAATTTCGCCAAGGCTATATTTATGTGTGTTTTATCTATTTTATGTTGATAGTGAGCCAAAATCCTTGATTAAATGCCACCATTAATGTGAGTCACTAAGAGTCCACGGGATGGCGCTGTTTTATTTCCTTACACGTACAAACCTGATGGTTGTAACAGCAGCATCACCGGATCCTGATCCTGTTAAACCTCATAGGAAACAGGACCTGTACAGCCTAGTGAGAAACATAAAACACATGAACTGAAGTCTACCCAAGTCCAGCTTTAGGTTACAATCCAGCCTTAGAAAAGTGCTGTATTAGTGACATTTAACAAAATAGGTCAAACCGTCCTGCACGTGTGCTGCGGGCAAAATACGTGAACAGCCTTCCAATGTCCTTCAACTGAATAACATTCCTCCAAAAAAAAAATCAAAAGACGGCAGTATTTTGTCAGGGACCGTCTTAATGAGCACAATAAGTCTTTATAAAGGCCTCGAAAAAATGTGCTCAACGTCACGTTTTAATCGGGCGTCGACTTTTAATATTCTGCAAAAAGTGTCGATTCAAAGTCAGTACGTTTGTAATACGATTAAAAGAAAACAAGAAAAGCACTTGAATTGTCTTCCAACCAAACTGTGTCACAGTACATATTTTACAAAGCAGATGACCATTGAAGAACCTACAACAACAGTTAGCCGCACGCCAATGCTGGCACAATGCAAAGGCGCAGCATTCGCTGCACGCTGCAGCCAAGCTCACCAGTCCAGGTCTAAATTCCGTTGTCCTGCTAAGTCAGAATGGCCCTCTGGGGAAAAAATTTTGTCCTGTGGGAATACAAAATGTCCTGTTTTATAACATGCTTTAAACATGTGCATGTGCAGGAGTGTGTTGCGGCGTTGCTGGATGGGTGTACAAACCCCTGCCACTGACCTTTAGAACTGTAACAATAAAAGGTGCGCCAACTGATTATCTTGCTGGAAGTTTGGAATAAAACTGCAGCTTGACTTAGATTGTCAGAATAAACTCAATAACTTGCAGAGATGTCATGAAGTGAATTTCTTGTTCGTCTCTCCCGTGTTTGGGGGAAAAATTTGCAATTCCACCTCAATAGCAGCATAATCGTAGGACAGCACCGATAAGAAACAATTAGTCAGGGTGAATATTTGCTGACAAAGGCCAGTTCAGGCAAGTAGAACACCTAGTTATCTTGGTTACCGATTCATTACATAACACACACACGCGCACACACACACACACACACACACACACACGCGCGCACACACACACACACACACACACACACATACACACACACATATTTCAACTTAACAGGGGATCGAATGTCAGTGGTTGGAAACATTTGGATCCTATAGGCTGTTCCTGAACTCCTAAATGCGTGTCAGACAAAACAGGTCAGCAAACCACGCTCCATTCTCTCAGGAGTGACGCAGCAGAGACAGGTGCGACATGTCAATCCCGTCTAGCAGAGACAGGAAGCAGGTGCTTAACGCCGTGCGTGTCCCCGTGCAGGAAGAGGGAAGTTATTGATACATTTAAACAATTATTGACCTCATGGTGGTGTCGTCATCTAAAAGTAGATTGACTTCGCAAAAGTGCATAGAGAAATGTGGTCAACTTCTTTATAAATTACTGCAAAAATTAATCGGGAATACATTGTTTTAAGAGTCAGGTTTTTGTTTTTTTAAAATGGGGGGGGGGCATTTTACTTTTGGACCAATGGCAGCATGTGTTTGGCGTTCTGAGCGCTTTCTATTGGTGTTCAGGGGCAGAAGTGGGCGGGACTAATAAAGTACCTTTACCAAAACAAGCAGCCCGCGTGCACCGACACGAGCGAAGGAGGAGTTGGGGGGTGGGGGGGGGTGTTAAAAAAAAAGTTCACCGTTTAAAAAGTTTGTAAAAGAAAAGTGCATGGAGCGATAAACACGAAGCTCAAGGAAGAACAGAGAGCCAGCCGGGCGTCAGGTAGGACGTTTTACAGCTGTAACTAACAGTTTATTTACTGGTAGTGAGCGGTCAGTCCAGTTTAGGCTTTTGTTGTGAAATAATACGAATAAGAAAACAAAAGTCGTGTTTACTTGCTGGCCTGGCCGGACAGAAGGACTTCAGAACGGGTACTCAGTCGTTCGAGGCTATTTTATACAAGTGTGGTTGTCGTAAAGGAGAAGAGTGTCCCAGCAGAGTCTGGGAGCGGATCGATACCGCAGCCGCAGCCTCCATTGGGAGTCTCACCGCTGGTATTTCTGACTGCAGGGCAACTGAAGACGTGCCTGCATAGAAATGGAAGCGGAGGAGTCCTGAGCAGTTCTTGATCAAAGGTTGTGTTCAGGGTTCTCAACATGGACTCATCCATGTGATTATTGTCACCATCAACTGATGAAATGACAACAAGATATGACAAAAAAATATCCTGTGTTTTAATGAAACGATGCGGGATATCGACGTGTCAGCGGATATTTTGATAATTCTATCGATATATCGGCTTCCTTGTATAGAATATTTTCCATATCTGTGATTGAAAATGAAATGTCGCTTTTCCGTCGTTTTTTCCGGGATGTACAACATGTGATTATCATATAAACTTTTTTTTTTTACAGCTGTAACAATAGATTCCTTCCCGCATCACCTTTTTAAAGAAAGAAACGTGTGAAAGGAGAAATAGAAAAAAAAGAATAATTCAAATGAAATCCAGTCATGACAATAATAATCGTTAAAATCTGTGTATATCGGCTAGCAGCCGTATTAGATGTAAAATATCGGCATTTTTGATATTGACACACAAAAAAATCCAATATTATGCATTGGTATTCTAATTGCTTCGTTTTTTCATCCAACAAAAACAAAAAAATTAATGGTCTGTGATTAATGAAGAAGAATTAGCAGGTTTTTATTTTCAAGAGTCCAGAGGCAGCGAATGTTTGACATTCCACTTTCGACAAGAGACTGATACAATTAATCAATTAACCAATGGCCAATCAGTATCAATAGTGCTTTGTGTGTGTGTGTGTGTCATCAAGGCCTACTGTTCGGTGGCCGATGATGGACTTCAGCAGCGAGACCAAGATGACATCTCCCCTCCCAAGCAACCTCTCCCCCCACGAGGGCGAGACCTGCGACCGCCAGACGCCACCTCGAGGTGCAGGTAGACCCTCGACCACCTCTGCCATTCATTCACATGATCAGGGGTGATGTTCCCGGAGGGCTCCTCCCTGAAGGGCTCCTCCCTGCTGCTGAAATTCAACTTTTTGAATCGATCCTGATGCTGTCAGAGGATGAGGATTATTTTATGTTGACGTGGAACTCAGCGATAGAAAAGACTGCAACGTGCGATGCCGTGGAACCTGTTTTGATTGTGTAATAAAGAGAACACACTGAAATTCAAAAGCTCAGCATATGACGAAGGACAGTTTTTCAAACGGGATGCAAAGAAAGGTTTAACCCCAGAAAACCTTTTTTTTTTTTTTAATTTGTCAATGATACTTTTGGACACTCAAATTCAGTTTACATGCAATTTAGAAACAACATCTTCTGTGTTTTATTCTTCATGATTGATGTCTGCGTACCGATTCGTACCAAACTACTTTGTAAAAAGTTAATGATAAAACCAAAGAGCTGTTTATAACTGCACTTATGTGTTCAGGTCATCCTGACATTAGTTTTGTCGTGCGGGTCGCCACAGAACACTGAACTCAACCAATCGCATTCACCGTGACACGAGGAAACGGCCCCGATGGACGCGTGCTCATCGTCCCTCTGACTCCTGAACAGTCACGCATATGCAGATATCGCCAAGGAAAATAATGGGTTTAACGGACACGTGAGCTCTGCCTGGAATCCTAAAACATTCTGCATACTTCATCTGTGTGAAACACGGTGTAAAAATGGATTTATTTCCCACTGTCACATCCGCTGCCGGTGGATTGTCCTTCCCATTTATTCCTGAGGACGCTTTCCTCTGTGTGTCAACTCAGATGAACTTCTTTGGCATTTTTCAATAAAGCAGCGATAACGCGGCAGGTCGCAGCAGGACAAACTATATTTCTGAACAGCTTGTCATCATCCTGGTTCCTGCTTGTTTCGGAGTGCGGTAGGAGGATATCGCGTTTAGCTACAGCGTCATCACAGAACTTACAGAGCAACAAGACGTTAGAAAGAAGAAGGAAACTAAGCGCTGGTAATCGATGCAGAGCTCATGGGATCTCGTCAGTCAGAATCAAGCGCGCGTCCTGCCCTTCTTACCAGGCTGTTTCCGCGCGTCTGTTTCCTCCTGTTTGTTTTTGATTTGATCAAACCTCAGTTTAAAACATTCCTTGCAGTCAGGTCAAGAGATCTGTAACTCCGTGAGATCACCAGACTAAATGAAGGTTATATATAAATATTGTGAACAGGTTGTCACCAGTGCATTCGACACTTCGTCGTCCTCCGCTTCATCCGGTGGGTCCGGGTCGCGGGGGCAGCAGTCTCAGCAAGGAAGCCCAGACTGCCCTCTCCCCAGCCACTTCAACCAGCTCTTCCGGGAGGATCCTGAGGCGTTCCCAGGCCAGCCGAGAGATATAATCCCTCCACCGTGTCCAGGGTCGGCCTCGAGGCCTCCTCCCAGTTGGACATGCCTGGAAAACCTCCAGAGGGAGGCGCCCAGGAGGCATCCTCACCAGATGCCCGAACCACCTCAACTGGCTCCTCTCGACATGGAGGAGCAGCGGTTCTACTCTGAGCCCCTCCCGAATGACTGAGCTTCTCACCCTATCTCTAAGGGAGAGCCCAGCCACCCTGCGGAGGAAACTCATTTCGGCCGCTTGTATTCGCGATCTTGTTCTTTCAGTCATTACCCAAAGCTCATGACCACAGGTGAGGATTGGAATGTAGTTTGACCGGTAAATCGAGAGCCTCGCCTTTTGTCTAAACTCCCTCTTCACCACAACGGACTGGTTTAGCACCCGCATCACTGTGGATGCCGCCCCAATCCGCCTGTCAATCTCCCGCTCCATCTTACCCTCACTCGTGAACAAGACACCGAGATACTTAAACTCCTCCACCTGAGGTAAGACCTCCCCCCCGACCCGGAGTGGGCAAACCACCCTTTTCCGGCTGAGGACCATGGCCTCAGACTTGGAGGTGCTGATTCTCATCCCAGCCGCTTCACATTCGGCTGCAAACTGTCCCAGCAAGAGCTGGAGGTCGTGGCCCGATGGCGCTAAGAGGACTATGTCATCCGCAAACAGCAAAGACGACATCCTCCCGCCACCAAACTCGACCCCCTCCACCACCCGGCTGCGCCTAGAAATTCTGTCCATAAAAGTTATGAACAGAACCGGTGACAAAGGGCAGCCTTGGCGGAGTCCAACCCTCACTGGGAACAAGTCCGACTTATTCGACACGTCTATGTGAAACCCAATTCCATTATGTTACAGAGGCGGGAAAAGATTCTATAAAACAGAGCGCAGTCGAACGTGTTCAGGGTCCCAGCTTAATTATTAGACCCTGCTGCTTATAGAAAAGGATTGAGGGACTTTGTCGAGTCTCAGCATCAAAGCAAATAACTATAGGACCCTGCAGCTTGCAGCTGCATCGCTGTTTTCTATGTTGTGCAATATGGATTGAATAAGAAGGGAGAGAGAAAACAACATCTCACAAGCATGACCGTTAGCACGTTGACACATGGTCGAGCCGCTTCAGCTCGACAAATGTCCTTTTTGTTGAATAGAAAAAAAACCCGAGGGATCAGACGGCATAATGACAAGGATGCAGTGCCAGTAAACTTTTCAACGGCTCGGAACATGAAATCAATTTTGAGTTTTCAAAGCTCAGTTTCCTCTGTTCCTTGGCTATCTCCCAGGCTCAGATGAAAACAAATGTCTCAGCCCCCCCCCCACCACCACACACACACACACACACACACTATGATTGACACAGACAACAACACAGCCACATGATTGCTTCAGTGGATGTCTGGTGAACCTCTGAGCTCTAATTCCACCCCGTCAGCACTGTTGAGACGGCGAACACAACGTCAAAGATCTCTTTGAATCTCTTTCTTCTGGAGTTCTCTAATGATTAAGATGCTGCCAGGAAGCCGTTTCCTCAAATTGATACGGGATTTTAGCCCAGTAGCCCCTGTATTTCTATTATTTGATATTATATTTACGTAAACTAATTTCCATAACTTCAACTTGTATAAGTGCTCCTTCCCTGGCTGCTCATCAGCCTTTAACCTGACTGCAGCACATGAGCTGTCAGCTGCTTTTTCAACTAGAAGAGCTGTAAACAAGAACGCGGTATTTGTTTCATCATCACACCGAGGAGGTTAAAGGTCAGCTACTCGTCACAATAACCCTGTGAGGATCAGCGTTTCGCTCTTAGACAGCTCACCTTGACATATGCTTGATGACCTAGAAGTCTTTCACGTGCTTTTTGTCTTATTTAGGCAAATTACACCTTCTTTTTATTTTCTGAATGTACAGTGTTAGCATAGCTGTCAGTTTACATAATCTTTGGGTCTTTGAAGTGTGGTTGGTGTTGCTGTCTAAGTTCTCTGACTGTTTCTGTCCCCCTTCCAGGATGCAGCTGGTTGGCGGTGGTAGCGGCTCTAGCGGCTTCTCTGAGTGGCCTGATGCTGGGCTATGAAATGGGCCTGACCTCTGCGGTCCTGCTGCAGCTGCGGGGCCTCCTCTCCCTCTCCTGCCAGGAACAGGAACTCCTAGTCAGCTCCCACCTGCTCGGCGCGCTCCTCATCTGCCTGGCCGGTGGTCCCATTCTGGACCACTATGGCCGACGCTGGTCCTTGCTCCTGAGCGCCGGCCTGGTGGTGGGAGGAAGCATCGTGCTCATCGCCATCACCTCACTTGTTGCGCTAACACTGGGACGGGTGATAGTCGGCATGGGAACGGCGTTGTCAGGAACTGGAGCGTGTTTGTACATTGCAGAAATCTCCCCGAGGGAGCGGAGGGGCCTGCTGGTGACGCTCTACGAACTGATGCTGGTGGTGGGTGTCATGCTTGGATTCAGCTGCAGTTACGCCTTTGCTAGTGTGCCCCACGGATGGGTGTATACATTCGGACTAGTTATCCCTCCAGCGCTGCTGCAGATCGGAGCGCTCATGTTCCTTCCACCCAGCCCGCGCTTCTTGGTGGCTCGGGGTAAAGTAGAGAAGGCCAGGGAGGTGCTTATTAGATTGAGGGGCGGGGTCACGGAGCACGTGGACAGAGAACTCAGGGACATCCAGGCTGGACTTAAAGAGGAATCGGAGCACAGTTTCCTGGAGCTGTTCAGTGCTAAAGCTAACCTGCGCTCACGGCTGCTAACAGGTGTAGCCTTAGTCTTCCTCCAGCAGGCGACTGGTCAGCCCAACATCCTCTCCTATGCCTCACCGCTTCTCCGCAGCGTCGGCTTCGACAGCGACGCCGCAGCAACTTTGGCCTCCACGGGCTTTGGCGTGGTCAAAGTCGTATTCACCATCCCGGCGGTGTTGCTGGTGGACCGTGTGGGACCTAAGAGCTTCCTGTGTGTGGGTGTCGTCACTATGGGAATGTCGTTGGCTACGCTCGGTTCTTTAACCCTGCAAAGTCACACTCATCTCACCAGCCTGTGCAAAAGCCACACGCCACAGAACCACACTCACATGCTGTGGGATCCCAACAGAACTTCCACAGACATGGACAGTGAGCTGTTTCCTACTGGCCTCCCCAGCCTGTGGGACATGGAGGAGGGGGAGAGGACTAACATAGAGGAGGAGGGGGGGGTGTCGGACTCAAAGACTCTTGCAGAAATGTCCTCCACACTGAAGTGGGCGTCGCTGATCAGCTTGCTGGTGTATGTGGCAGCTTTCTCCATCAGCCTCGGGCCAAGTAAGCACCATTAATCCCTGCTTATTTACCAACAATTACTCTAAATATAGAGCGTTATCTGCACTGCACACACTACCGATACTTGTTAAGATAAATAGTCCAGTGCATTGTACTGTAGTTCAAAGTACTACAATTGTTATCATACAGTCACTAGCCATTTATCAGTGTGAACACCATCATTGTGAGATCCAATCTGTGAAGAACTTCTGCACCTGATTCCGATATTCATGATCTGCGTGTGTGTGTGTGTGTTTCCTTGCAGTGGTGTATGTGGTTCTCAGTGAGATCTTCCCGATGGGCGTGCGAGGCAGGGCTGTGTCTGTGGTGTCAGCAGTGAACTGGGCCACTAACCTGCTCATTTCCATGACCTTCCTCACAATCACAGGTCTGTTTATGGCGTCGACTCGTGCAACTTGGAAATGGGAGTTGATCAAACTCAATCGACTGTCGTGTTTCTAGAAAAGCTGGGTGTTCCCAACGTGATCTTTCTCTACGCTGCCATGAGCTTCGTTCTACTGGTGTTCATCATCCTCTGTGTCCCTGAGACCAAAGGACGCACACTGGAGGAAATATCCAAAGAACTGGCCAAGAAGTGAGTCGCACTTCCGTTTCGCACAACTACTGGTCCTAATTTATCCCTTCAGTTAACTAAATGGACCTTTCCGCTTCTCTCTGTCTTTCCAGGAAACATTTTGAGGTGAAGCTCTTCAAGCACACGCAACCTCAGGAGAGCCTGATCAGCATTAGCTCCTCCTCTACAGAGATTCCTTCAGACTTCCAGTGCAATGATCAAAAATGTCCTTAGCAGATCCAGCTGGGTCCTAAATAATGAACTACAACCTCCTTCCAGTTAGCTGGAGGAAGAAGGCGCCAGGGGTGGTAGATTATACACATGTAGGATCATGGTAACAGCTGCAGTATTCAACGAGCTCAGGGGTCACACACGCTTGTTGGTGGGCGGCAACAAAATCAAGATTATGTTATATTCATCATGCAAGATGCATCAACCAGTAAACCGGATCAGACCTGAAACTCCTCGAGAGTTGATTACAAGATCAAATTTCGGATTAATCACCACTAACAAAGAATGTACAACAACACACTTCGGAATCTTTGCCAGATTGCAAACATATTCCTCGGCAACGACGGTGTTTACATGCTGCTGCTGCTGCTGGCTGACGTGTGAGATGTAATGAAACTTGAGGTAGGCTTCCGGTTACGTTCCTTGAACACGGTGTTTAATCCAAGATTAAATACTCATCAGGTAGAGATGTAATGTGGGGTACAAGCTACATGTACAAGAGAAGTGTCTTTAAAAAACGTGTCATTGATGCCAAAAGTGCATTTACAGTGGATGATTAAGTGATGCGGTGTTTTATTACAATAAAAAAATGTCTCACAGGGATCTGGTCACTATCGCTGGTCATTAAAATTCAGCATTTTGTAATATGTCTTTTGATTTGGTCAAATTGTGATTCATTTACAGAGAGTGTAACACCAAAAAAAAGCCTGAGACGTCTGAACATGATGACGCCATCGCTGCGGTCAGCATGTCATGTGACTATTTCCCAGAAAAAAACAAACTGACGTCATCACTGACTATCGGCTGTTGATCATTGGAAAGGAACAGCAGCCGACGCTGATGATGTCAGTTTTGCTAACTTTTTTTTTCATTTTTATCTCAAAACCACAACTTCTATGTTGTCTCTGGATAAGTCAGGTCATTTCCCAGGGTAGCAGTTTGATTCATCTCATTTACATTTCTACTAATAAAGTTTATCACGACTTTTCACACACCAGCGAGGAAAACGCTCACGGCCAGACTTTCTCTGAAATGTCTGTTGACACATAAATGAAAAATAAAAAAGGAAACGTGATCAACTCAAATGACAAGCTACGTGCGGGAAAGTTAATCGCTGTTTATGTTCCAAGTTAATTTCAGAGCCTCAGTATCTACATACTCTTAATATACTGGCATTTCAAAGCAATTTACGATTCAGTTTCTCAATTTTTCCTTAATAAAAAAAATTTAAAAAAATTCCAGGTCTGGTATTTTCAAATTCAATGACATCTCCCAGTTTTCCATGACTGCTTGAACCCTACTTTCTTCTTATCTTGAGGTAACGGATTAAAAAGTGATTGCCATTCTCTAACTTCTTCGCCGCTCTGCCTGGAGTCCAGCTGTGCACAACTCACACATTAGTACAAAATCATCAAAAGACAACTGAAGAAACAGACATCCTGTGGCGGCCTGTTTACTCATTAGTCTTTATTTTTATATAAAATACAAAATTCTCAACAAGTGTCACAGACCATCAGAGGACACTGGTTCAAAAGGTTCTCCATCCTGGATCCTTGAAGGATCCAAGTCCACATTTTTCGCATTGATAACAGACAGTACATATACACTTTATATTTATATATATGCAGCTTCTCAGATTAAGAACCAGTTGCATTAACACTAAAATTGTTCGCCAGTAAGAAATTTTTCACCTCTCATTGAGAGTTGAATTCTAAAATGGGTTTGTTTGTTTTTTCACACAATTCAAACACTGGCATGGATGATTTAAGTCTTTTGAAAACTTTAAGAACTCTGGTGGCTGATTTGCCAGAATTTATGCCTTGATTCGTTTGCGTTTATTCCTCCGTTCGTTTAAGATCCAATTCTGACGTCTGGCCTTGTCTTAATCCCACTACTACGTAACAAACCGAGAGCTCGATGTCGTACAGAACACAAGTAAATGAGGTCTGTTGTTCTGAATCTGAAACAGAAAATATTCTGAACCTTTCCAGAAATGTCCATGCCATTCCAAAACATTTAGAACATGAATCCTCCATCTATACATACCCTACATGTCTAAAAAACCCAAATATTTACAAAGTTGTGTGTAAAACTGACTAGAAAATGAGAGGAAAAGAGTTTAATAAAGGAAGAAAAGCGTGTGAATTCTGTTCAATTGCCGCAGAAGCTTTTTAGTTTCATGAAAAAGAGCTTAAAAGTAACAGCAGGAACAAGTAAAATGAGAGATTGATGTTTCCTAAAGTCTGCGCTAGGATGTGCAACATGAAGAGCTCGATCGACTGATTCGGTTGGGACTATATTTTCTTTTTCAGGCAAAAACATGAACAATACATACAGGGTGTCACCTCTACAAACACGTCTTGGACGGAGATTCCTCCGCAGATGGCGGCGGCGGCGGATGTAACGAGTGCTTGCACGTAGGCGTAAAAGTGAGGTTTCTCAGTGTTAAAGTCCCGACCTCTCTGCACTCATCACCACTGTTAGGCATTTAAATTATGTGTGCCCATGTGAAGAAAAACGCCCGTAGCAAACGAAGGGCGACAGCAAACGTTTCCCAACATCGCTTCTTCAGGAGCAACTTCCACGGGAGGATATGATGTTTGGAAGACATATTTGCAAGTTTAGCCAGTTTTTAAAAAAAAAATTCACAACAGCCACAATGACACTAAAAACTGCGAGCAGCTAATTGTCAAGTCTTTTTTGTTGTTGTTTCGTTTTAAAAATCCAGCTGATTGGGTCAAATAGGTGATTCAAATCGAGCAGGTCGGTCCAAAGATAAGGTGCTTCTCCTCATCAGTCTGACTGTGTCTTCATTTGCAGAGAGGTTTCTGACACTCAAACAGTAGAGGATACACCTGCTCCACAGCCGTAGCCACATTCTGCACATTTGGTCCTGACCCACAAGGAAAAGTAGGGTTTAAACAACGTGGTATGTGGAAATGAGCGATCAGAGCATGAGAACTGCTGAATGACAAAAACATGCTTTTGGGTCAGTTTCAGCGGTGGCACGTCAAGACAGCTGGACTAAATTCCTTGAGGAATGTGGTTATTTACGACACCATTTTCTGGTTGTATCCTATAAAAGTGCATTAATGTGACCTAATTCCTTTAAGCTGGTGTGTGTCCTCCAGTGTTGGACTCTCATTCTTACTGTAAGCGTGTGTTGGTACCTGTAATTGTTAGGCTGCCAGTAGAGAACACTTGTATAGTAGCCTTCAGATTTTTGATCCTGTAAGTGGCGGCTGGGTGGAGTTCTGGTTCGTAACTTTGGGGGAAGAAGAAAAAAAAAAAAAAGAAGCACTTGCTTGTCAAATATTCAAAACACAATGAATATCAGAAATAGATTTCAGAAAAACACAACGACACAATCCGAGCAGGTAACACGTTTGTAAACCTCTGTCAATACCTCCAAACCAAACAGAGACATGTAAACAACAGATCTACACCAGACTACATCGGTTCTGGCCAAGTGTGCTGTGCAAACACACAACACAAATAAAGCTGTCACTGCTTGACGTGGTTCCGTGTACAAATGCTCCACGAGGAAGTGTAGTCCACTTGATCAGCCTGCTGGTTCTGCTCAGTCCAGCCACTAGAGGTCAACCTCTCCAAATCCTGAATCAGAAACAGGTCAGGCCTTGTAGAGCAGGAGCATATCGACTGTATCCTGCTCAACAGAGGTGCTTTAGCCACGCTCGCCAGTGCAGCACCGACATGTCTCAGGGTGAAAGATCCATCAAGCATGTAGAAGATGTTAAATATTTGATTAAAAAAAATCAATAATCCATGACAGCTGCCCGAGGAAGCCCCAATTTCAGAACATGCATTTCCCAAATGAAGCACCCTATCTTGTCGAGCGATATACTGAAATATGGAGCAAGATCATCGAGATAAAATGAGAAAATAACAAAAAATGATAAGAAGATGGAATGAAAATGATTGTAAAATTTTGTAAACAATCGGAAAAATAAAACTAACTAACTCACTACCTAAGACATATATGGAAGAATTACGTAACATCAATAATCCACCATGGCTGCTACAGGGAGATGGCAACAGTGACAAAAACAATAGCGGCATAACTTAAACGGCTGTAAAGTTTCACTGGATTCAGTGGCACAGTTTATGAGTTTCACTGCAGATGCGCCAATCATTCAATCAATGAATTTTATGGGGAGGAAGATGATGCTGATGCTGAAGATAACGATGGGCGGTTGCTTTACCTGGCGATGGGTCGGTTGTTCTTAGTGAAGTCTATGAGGTGGATAGCAAACGGCATGGAGCACACAGCCAGCACGTTCACGACCCTGAAGGCTGAAAACCTCACCTGAGCGCATAAGACACACGTGCAAGAATATTACTGTTAAACCTTGGCTCCAGCGTATGTATACAAGTACTACTGATCTGCTTGTTAAGGAGAATACATAACCAATTGTATCTGTGTGGTTATTCTCACCTTGAAGCCGAGTTTCTGCAGACAGCGCGCTAACCGGCGAGCCCCCAGCTTTGCCTCGTCCTCGCTGAACGAGAGACGGGAGCAGAAATGAGTCCGGTGTAAATATATATTTCTAACTGCAGCATTGACATCTCATGTTACTCTGGGATCGCCACTCCTGCTTTTTAACTTTACTTGTATTCCAGTCAGGTGAAAAGAGGAAACCAACAAGCAGCTAATGTTGTTCATCAAAAGCTAAGGCAACTCTTGATTCCAGTGTAATTCTAAGTGTAATAAACAACTGAACACAATATATCACCAACAGTTCCAGTGTTAATAAACCGCTTGGTGTGTGTGTGTGTGTGTGTGTGTGTGTGTGTGTGTGTGTGTTATGACGTGGAGCATACCCACCTTGTCGCTCCAGTGCAGATTATTTTCCCTGAGGACCAGATTGAGGCTGTGATCTTGGGCTTGCGGAGCTTCATGAGGACTTTCTGAAAAAATACAAAAAACAAATGCAAACATTTGAATGCAGCCTAAATCTCTGCAGAAAATTATCCAGGTGAGTGGCTTCATATTAGTTCCTTACCCCAACTTCTGGCTTGTAGATGACATTAGTTCCCTCTAAGGCAATGGTGCGGAGGTTGAGGTGGCACCTGGTCCTAAAGGTTGCCACCACGTTGGTGACAATGATATCGAGAGCCTCATCATTGCTGGAATCCATGAGGACGCACAGGGACGTGTTGCAGCTAGAGGACCACGGGGGCTTTCTCCTCACACATTAAAGGACGCCACCATCGCCATCATGTTAAGGACGGATCACAAGTTCAAGACTAGATGAAAGAAACAATTTTATGAATGTTTCATGTGCCTTTTAACCCCCTCTCTCTCTCTCGCTCACACACACACACAAAGCTAAATAATACGTAACTAACATGTCGGCTCAATCATGTCAGACACTGTCTAATGTGCTATTTCTTTCCTGTGAGCAGCTGAAGATGCACCTAAACGATAACGTTAACATGTTAGAGGGAGCATTGTCACCTCAGCTTCGGGATTCAATTATCAGATTTCCCAGTTATGAAGCCATTAATTATGAATCAAAGATGTATCTTGTTTTATTTATTTATTTCACGAATAAACATACAACATCGCTGATGTAGCCGGAATGCATTACCTCGCTTTGCAATTTGTTGACGTTAGCATATAGCTAGTCTTGTAGACGGGTTCGTGAGCAAATGTTCAGCAAAATATTAAAACAAAATTACGACATATAATGCAAGATTCGTTCTTCACCTTACATACTTCTATGTAGTGTAAGGTTTGGAGCTGTTTTGTTGAACCTGAGACGCTTGATAGGTTAGATTATGATGCTAGCTTACTTGCCAGCCTGTTGTAAACTAATCGCACGCAAACTAATTCTCAGAGTAACAGCATAGATTAGCAGAGACGAGCATAACTCTGAAATGAATAATAATAACGATAAGAAAGACTGGCCCCTCTCTACTGCCCTGCTAATGTTGTGAGGAACGCGACCCGTTAGCTAGCAACAAAGAAAGGATGCACAGGCAGTAATGAATGAAAAGTTGTTAGCTATGCTAACTAGCAGGCTAGCCGGCTAACGTTACACTAAAGATAAGACATTTTCACCAAGTGCGTTTGCATGGTAACGACAAATGTGTGAGTGTGTGTGTGTCTCAAATGTTGGTTTTAATTCTCTAGCTACCTCCTCCGCTTGTCGGTACGGTAGCCCCGAGACATGAACAAGCCAGTCAACAATAAAATTCGCTCCGCAGATCATAGCATACTAAAATGCGAACGCCAGTGACGTATGATTTCCGGCTTCAGCTTTCACAATAAAATATAAGACTAGATCCCTACAACTTCCGGTTACAATATTCAATACATTCATAATTGAATAGAAGATGATTGAGTTCCCCCCAATTGTTTCCAAGACATCTGACCCAGTGATTCTAAATCAATACCAGATATTACTAATAACAGATAAAATGCACCTCCTTTTATATAATGTCTTCTCCTCTTCAATTCTAAAGGAACATTTCAATGCAAAGTTCGTAGTTCTCTCAGTAGCTTCTATGTCATGTGGCACCGAAAAATACCAAATATAACTACCATACTTTACAGATAAGCACACCTCACCACAAATTTGGTGCTTTTTTCCCCTTTTTTGTATGAATATTTTAATGGAATGAAAGAATGGGGCTATCATCAATAGTTCATGCCATGTGTTGCAAGGCATAAATGTACAGCAATGTGAAAGACTGGACTAATAAGAAAACACCTCTTTTTAAATATCTGTAGTGCTACTTCTATTTAATGTGAATATTTAAATATGTTTCCTAGGTAATATTTTGTACATCATGAGACCTTTAAAGCATTTATCATTATTAATATTATTATTATTGCTATAATGATGATGATGATGATGATTATTATTATTATAATTTTTGGGGCCTGACCTCCCTCCAGTTATTGTCACTGCTGCCTTCTCTCATACAGTCTTCTGACCAGCAACAGAGGGGTCATCTGCTGTTGTTATCTTGCGCCACCCAGTGGAACATGACTATTGCAAAAAAAAATATATATATATATATATATATTTATATATATATATATATATATATATATATATATATACATACATATGTATATATACATATATATATACACATACATATGTATATATACATATATATACACATACATATATATACATACATATGTATATATATACATATGTATGTATATATATACACACATACATATGTATATATATACATATGTATGTATATATATACACACATACATATGTATATATATACATATGTATGTATATATATATACACATACATATGTATATATATATACACACACACACACACACACACATATACATTTTTCATGTGGACCTAATTTATTGGCATTCTCACATGAGAAAATCTTGAGCAATGCACTGCAGATTGTGATAAATATCAGTTCACTTGAATCGTTAATGCTGAGTCATCAAATTTCATTTGTGAAATGTAGACAAGGGTTATTATCGTGTTACTTTTGAAACAAATTTACCTTTATCATCACCGTCTTTGTCTGCCAATATTACGCTCAAGAGGCTTTTGTTAATCCCATCGCCTGACAACAATATGGTGGTTTTTTTTCTTGTGTTTATGACGTGCTGACGTTCCAGCTTCATGGATTATAACATCTCAAGAGGGAAACTGAGCACATCTGGCTAGTTAATGCTCCGTAGGGGATTCTGCTACAAAAGAGAAGAAGGAGTAAAGTTTGTGAGCAGGCGGGAATGTTTGTGTTATCAATGAGAGAATTCACAGCCGCTCCTGTGACTCATGAATGAGTTTTGTCAATGGATGCTGTGCTGTGACGTCTGTGTGCTGTCACCACCTCAAGTGACATGTAGGCAGACTGATGGTAGATGTCTGAACATTTGTGTCAGTCAGGAAAACACTGCATATGAGGTGAACTGATAAGAGTGACATGCAGTTTCTCTGAGAAAATGTCTCTTAAGCTAAACACAGATTTGAACGTGTGCCAGTCTGTATGTGCGTGTCTTTAAATCAATGATTTATAGCTTGCTTATGCTCATTTGGGCGCTGTAACCCAGCTCTTCTGCACAAAACTCTGCAAACACTTCTCAAACCTGGCAAGATTCCAAACCAAACAGAAAAATAACTTCTTTATGAATCAGCCTTGATGTTATTGTCAGTGCTCCCTGGTAACCAAATTGTCTTTCTTCCGCCCTCTCATTTAATCCTCCCGGACAGCTGAAATATAGCCATGTAATTCACATTCATTCTGCACAAGAGCCTTGTTCAAATGTCCCAAGATGTTTACTATAAAAGTTTAGATTTAGGGCAGGTTAGCAGAATCAGGCCGCTAGCATCGATGGCGTGCTTTTGTTTATGCGTATTGTGAATCGGCGGACACAGGGTGCAGGAGTATGTTTACAGTTTGTTGGGCCGCACATCACTAGGACAGTCTCTTCCCAGGGGAACAATGCTGAAGTTCTCATTAGGTCATAAGATACAGCAAGTAAACACACAGATGTGAGCACTTACTGCCTAACAGAGAGACATATTTCTAAGAATAAATAGACGGTCCATCAATAGAATGACTCAGTGGATGTGTGTCAAAGAGAGAATAACTGAGGGGAAGTGAGTGATTAATACTTTTTTTTTTGGGCTGTTTTTACCAATTTATTAATGCTGACTGGGCATGAAACAGAAAGAAAAAAAATACAGTCAAATGTTTTCCTCTATAAACACATTCTGCACATATAAAGGCAAAAAAGAGACATTTCCATTGAGCTTTGCTTCCTGTCCTTCACACTAAAGTCAGCTTTAAAAATGGCCTATAGTGTAGGAAGAAATTTGTGCTTAAGATCGGTTGATAAATTAGGCCTAATTATGTTAAGCAAGTGTAAATAGAGGCCGCATCTTTCACCTTTTACCATCCCAGGCCCTTAGAGGTTAACTTTCCTCTCAATGTCTGGTAGATCTGGACAGCAATTTTGCAGAAGTTCACCTTTGAAGTTTTTTTGTTTTTTTTTAAACATATTTATTGTTATTTTAATGTCATCGCAGACGAGGTCGTCTATGCTGGGTGGAAGACGTTTCTTTGCAGAGAGGAGCTGGCGGGGTGACCTCACCGCTGCTTGTAAACTGGGTGTGTTTATTAGGACCCCAGTGTTCTGTTTATATTGGGCGTACATCACAGAACATTGTAGAAGAACTTAAGAGAACAGGGTTCACAGTCTTGGTGATTTTAGACTCGAGGTCATTGTTAGTTTGACTGAGCTTAACTTTGAGCTGAAATTGTGTGCTGAGTGTAACAAAACTGAAAAACCATGTAGTTCAAATGTAGCTGCATGTCTGCTGCGCACTCTAAACCTCTACGTGCATGCCGCCATGCCTGTACCCGTGTGTCTATGAGACAGAGATGGATAGTGTGTGAGTTTGCCGTGCAGAGGGAATCCAGTGCTCTGGTAGTGCTGCTCTGGGATCTTCCAGTATAAACAGAGACGTGGGAACGTCCAGGCCTGTTTATATCAGCTCCATTCTTACTGGGACCAGTTGGCCAGGCATCAGGGGCACAGCCAACACATTGGTCATGTGCATATTCCCACCCACATTTATAGACTTCCATATACACCAATACACGTATGCTGGCTTTTCTCTAGTTCTTAAAAAATTATGTCGTGAATGAATTTGACTTTGATGTGAATTACAGGCCTCTTACTGCTAGAGGGAATGAACTTTTCTTCAAAATTAGGATTTAATAAGGCGTAAACTGGTGTGATTAATGTAAGTTTGCCAGTCTATGTAGGGTGTCGTATTTAAAATTCAAAACTGACTTGAAATGTGTTTGAAAAGCTATATATGAACGAGAAGTGCTGTATGGCGGCTGCATGCGTCTCCCAAAATGTTTTCCCAGCTGAGTCCCAAGCAGAGGTTTGTTGCACTTGGGGAAAAATTCCCTGAAGGTGTCCCAGAGTTACAGCATTTTTGCATTTTGTCATTGATCTTGACCTTTGACCTTTCACAGCCAAAGTCTTTCCAGCTCATCCCTGATTCCCAAGGTCAGAATGAAGAGAAATTCACTAAAGGGATATCCCGTGACTGTGAATGGGACAGATATTTCATGCATGTGAGGTGACAATGATGCTGATATTTGACCTTTGACCACCAAAATCTTAACAGGTCATCTTTGAGTGGACAGTTTAGCCAAATTTGAAGATATTTCTTTGGCACGGAGGCATGAAATGATCCTAGAAGGACACTCAGGGCACGCAGACCTCCACCAGGACCAATATTACATGCACGCATTTTAATGTCCTTATTCCCTGTCCCATGCTCCGCCCCTTTACTAAGTTTGACAAAAATCAGCTTGGTAGTTTAATCAGGAGGTAATCCTAGTGAGACAAACTAACACATGGAAACAGAACTGGAGGTGATAAATCAGTGCCCTTCTGGGAATGAGATGGGGTTTTGGTAATACTTGTAGATACTTGGGGTCGGATCACCAATTACTCATCTTTTTATTTGCAGCTGCATCATTTATCTAAACCGGTCCCAAGACACAGAATATCACAGTTAAACATCTCTTTTTAACGCTGATGTGAGATCAAATGAATGATGTCACAATTCCAAACAAAAACAGCCACAAGGTTAATGTTCTCTCCCTCTGCCTATTAATTTACTTACATCTCCAGGAGTTCAACATATACAGCTGAACCAACGAGAGCCAAAACAACTTTGACATTCAACCAAAGACAAAAGTTTCCTGCCAAGAAGTTACATCTTCTCAGCCTCCCATCATGACTCCAGAGAGACAATCAGTCCAACACTCATCAGAGCAGATTTATCGGCCTAACATTAACACACCTGCACAAATGTTATGGAGTTCCCTGCTTAAGCCATGTTTAGACTAGTTTTGGAAATGATGACGCTGGCATGTGCAATAACTGGTGCAACTCCAACGAGCCACAAAAAAAAAAAAAAAAAAAAAACACCTGCTACTTTCAAAATAAGAGAAGCAGAATAAATCTGAAAAAGCATTTTGAAAGTTCAGTTTTGATGTTTTTAACACATTCCTACCTATCTGCTCATTTAAAGCTCTCGCGGACATTACACACCTGTCACCAGATGGAACACACAACTGATTCAAATCCCACATTGTGATCGGTGTGTCAGCCTGACATGTAAGGGCGGAACAAACGTGATGTAGGAGCGTCAGTTCAGGATTCCTTTTTTGCTGAACCTTGGAAATGACTTGAAGTGAAAGTGAGCTCAAGGTATTGTGGAGCCGTCTCAAAGATTTCCAGAAAAAATTGTTTTAGTTCAAAGATGGCAGCTGGCTCACAAACAATAAGCGGGTGCGCTTGTGTGTGAGACCACCCGACACCCTCCGTGCTCCGAGTCAGGCTCTAATGGTCTAAAGTAACATTTTTATGAAAATATGATAAGCTACAGCTTTAATGTTCCTCGATGCTACATGAGAACTGAGATGTTTTCACTTAAATCTTCCCAGTAACTAACAGTGTAATTTCTGATATAACCTATCAAATGTATTTTATTTGGTCTGATTTAATTAACGTCAGCAGAAATGTTGAAATTATTTTAATCGTTCATTTGATTTAAACTGAATAATTGTGATTAATTACACAATTGTAAAGTGTACATTCATAATATCAACTGTATATCCTCTTGGACATGAAGGAAAACTCCTCAAAACAACTTTAACAGGGAAAAACTCATCTTTTACTTTTTTTTTTGGCGATTCTTATATTTTTGAAATAACAACAAGACTTTTTTTTTAAATTGACAGAATAGAATAAACAATACATTTTTGAAGAGCTAGAACTTTTTTCAGCCCCTCAGACTGACAGACAGCTTGTGTTTGGATAGAAAAGGAGTTGCTGTAAGCACGGCGGAGTGGATTCTTCCTTCCTCTAAATAAAAAACAGGGACCTCTGAAAAACAAACTTGATAGAGTCGTTCTGAACGGCACCTAACAACTGAAGCAGAAAACCACATATGCATTGACTTAAATTACACACCTGGTTGCCCCTCTGAAATGTGTGTGTGTGTTTGAGTTGTCTGCTCTTCAAGGTATCTTTATCTATGATGCTCAAATGCACATGCTGTATCGTATACAGTTAACGAGTAAGAGAAGAGACCAAGTGCTAGAAGTGTCATGGAGATTTTTGGTGCTCATTTCTTGTGTTTCCCAAACTTTAGGGCTTGTAAAAGTCTGATTTTTGGTGGAATGGGGGTGGGAGGTGCTGACATAGAAGGATGTTTTGGGGTGGCGTTGAGGAGCGAGCTGGGGTGAAGGTGTAGAATGATGATAGGAAGGAGGGATGTGTGATAAGGGGGTAAAGGGTTGTTGTGTTTTAGTGGCTAAGAGTTTGTGTGTGTGTGTGTGTGTGTGTGTGTGTGTGTGTGTGTGTGTGTGTGTGTTATCATAGCTTTTTGTCTGTAGAGATTATAAAAAAATATCTAATTGATCTGCTTGAAATCTGTGTGGGATAAAAC